>NC_045690.1:8141944-8462777 GCF_003331165.1 Xiphophorus hellerii
TTTAAAAGAAGAAACAATATTTCATAGTTTGTTGGGATTGAGACAGTATTTTTATCTTCTCATGTAATATTTTAACATTTTCTGAAGGCAACTCTATTCGAAATTTACTTGTAAATTCCTAGTTCAAAGGAAAATACATCATAAACATATTTCAAAGCCAATATTCAATGCTGCAAGATATAATGCTATGATTTTCCTCTGACTTCCCCTTGCAGCACCACATTTAAGGAAGTTCACCCTCCAACAAAGGAAAGTTTAGGCTGGTGAAAGCTTCCGCAGTCACATGGTAAAAACCAAATTACCAAAGAGTAATTGCAGTCACGAGGCCATCTGGATTTTTTACACTTAGAGTGAAAAGCTCCAGTGTACATGTTGTGCCCTCTCAACAGTTAAGCACAATTTAGTTTTCCATTACCTACATCCCTTTCAGTTGAAATTACTACACATTTAGGAACTCCTGGAAAATTGTGCATATATTCACTTTTGTTGATCTGTTTGACCTGCCAACTGAAATAGAACCTTCTCTAACATTATTAACTAATGAGACCGTTTTCTTTACATTTACAGAATCTTTAAAACATTTAATGGAATCTGGGTGACACTAAAATTAATTGAGCCGTAGACTTGCGTGGACAATGTTTAGACTGCTGCATTTATTTTACCTGCAAAGAATGAGAATAAAATAAGAATCCTCACAAAACAAAGAACACACAATGGAGGCCATGTGAAAGCATGGATTCTGGCTTGCTGTAGATTTTGTGAGTCAAGGATAGCAGCAAAAAAAGCTCGACTCAAATGCAGAGCAATTCATGTATGGATGAAAATCTAGAAATCCCAACATATTGTATTTATTGTTGCTTATGTTATTGATTTACTTTACATATGCAGCATATCTACTGCTCAAGTGCATGAAAAACAGTTCATCAAGTAGAATAGCTGTAACAATGAAAGTATACTGTGCCTTGATACAGCTCTTCAATTCATCCATTAACCAGTCAATGGCAAAGTGCAGCTTGCAACAGTGCAGAGCGTGCTCTCTGAATTTAAATTGCCCACATTGGCAACACACTACTGTACCGCGCTGCAACGAATCAGGTTGAGAAAGTTAGATGTGGAGCAGGCGGATGGGGCAGCCCATTGACATACATTCTCCAGATGGAAAATTGGAGATTTACTCCTTTCCTCTGCCCCCCACTTTCTCTCTCTTACTCTCTCCCTGCCCACCTCCCCCACCACTTAATCAGACTTAGTAGAGCCAGCTCATTCCTAAATGTGAGCGAACTGTTTTGTATTCTGCTCAGAGTAAAAGCTTAATTTTTCCAACAGTTTAAGTCATTGCAGAAGAAGTACAGGAGAATCAAGCCATGACTGTTTCCCACAGGCTATTTTTCTAATAAATCTTCTTTATTCTTTCGAAGCAGCTCATTTATTTTCACTGTAGCACATTCTGCCATCAAACAGTGTAAAAAAATTGTGAAACAACAAGCCTTTTTCATTGCTGGAATGCTGTTTTTTTGGTTTCTCTCTCACTCTCTCTGCTCTAAATCCTCTCTTCAGTCCTCCTCTATGTTGTTACAGGAAGGACCCTGGTGATTCCTAAGATTCCAGCTTGGAAAACACAGGAATATTTTTCCACTGGGGTTTCTCATATTTCAGCATGTCTACATTAAAAACATAGAATGGTTGTTTTAACGCTGTGAGCACAGGCGATTGTTGTGCAGCCAAATAAACACCCAGGAAATATAAGATGGCGTCATCCAGCCTTTCAGTTTGATGTCGCACCAAGGATTGAACAGGATCTCAAGAATGATGATGCTGCATCAGGAGTGTAGGCGATTTGCTAATCTAACGCCTTTGAAGGGCTGGCATGCTGGGCCTTTTGCTTTTGCAGAGCCACAAGTTTGTATGAAGTGTGGCTTTTTTTTCTCACACTTGTTAAAATTTAATACCAACTCTCTCTTTGTGAGCATTAGCCAATGTAAACACATTAGGACTCAGCATCATCAAAGCATGGCTGTTAAAAGGGTGTTTAACTTGATACTTTACTGCAGACCACCCTAACGTGCTGAAAGCCCAGTAAGGTCAGCTGTGGTCTGTCTTTCAGCAGGACGCAGTGTATCATCTTACATTGTGATGTGTGATTCATACTGACATGCTCTAGTACCGCATAAACTTCTCTTTTCAGGCCTCAGAAGAAAGCAAACCTATACTTTTCACTTCTTGGCTCAATCACAAACCTGCCCAGATATGGCCGTCCACCTGAGCAGGCAGACTGCACAAGGAGAGTGAGGCAGTCAAGAAGCCCAAAGTACGTCTGCAGAAGTTGCAAGTTCAGTTGGGAATAACTCTTGATAGAAAATCACGCTCTTATTTTGCAATGTTTCTTTCCACGTTTTGGAAGCTGAACCATTGTTACCAACTGTGATACTTTGTCAATGTATTCTATGAGGAGTAATTATCTGAACAATGAACAGGTGAGTCTAATTAGCTGAATGAGCTGCAGCTGTGAGGGGGCATAAACTGAAACACATAGTAAGGGATGGCTAGAAATGACAAAGACTAAATACTGTATATACGCCATAAAACAAAGCATATGAACAAGAAAAGTGTGGGAAAACAGCAGCAAACACCAAAAAACACTATAAAGTCAGGCTTTTATAGAGGGATTTTCTGCAAAAACATGGAAAAGGAGTCAAATGGGTTGAAAACGTCTTTAAATCACTGTCAATTTGACCAAAAGCAAAGAAAAACTTATCAATTTCAGAAGTAGGCACACAAAAAGAATGAAGGCTGACAGGTAAAAAGAGCCCTTCCACCAGTTTCCTTATGCAAGTTTTATCTTATTAATATTGCAGCGCTTTATGTTGTTACCTGCCACACTGCTATTGATTTCCTTTACAACTTCTGCAATGTTAGGTGCTGTCACAAAGGTGATATTAGGACTTCTGACTCGACCTGATATTTATCGACCACTCGTTCCTCGCCCCCGCCTTTCTCTCTGCCCTCGCTGCTCTGTCAGATATTTTTTCTCCATCTTTCTCTCTGCCAGCTGTCAGTGTTGGCAGAGTGCCACACAGACTCTCAGTGCTCGACCAGTGACAGATGCAGGAGCACTCAAGCAAGAAGGCAAAAGAGCTAAAATTGAAAGAGAATATATAATTCAGAGCAAGAGGCGACAAAAGAAAAAAGAAACAATGAGGGAAACAACAGACTTGCAGGTGTGAAAAAGGGAGAGGGTGCTGAATTAGACTGCAGATAATAATCACAGCCAAATGGGCAGGGACATGAGGAGATGGAAAAACGAGAAATAGTGGAACACTTTCAGCGTCAGGTATCGGTGCACCTTTATTTTGAAATTTCCACTCGCAGCTTTGCACATGGCCCATATGCAACAGCTTCCAACAAAGTAATCTGCTGGAGAGTGCTACAACTCATTTCCTTGTAAGATTGCGTCACTGATAGGCCACATCTGTGTGGCATTTAAGTTGTGTTGCCCTTTTTCCCCAGACTTATTAAAATTCCAGAGCCCATTCTTGAACCGCTGACACTGGGAGATTACTTAGACCAGGGCTTGGCTCTTTCCCTTTGAGCTCCTACACAAATTGGACGAGTAATTTCTGTTTTTGATAGAGTGATTTGTCACCCATATAGTGTGTACCTATCAGTGTCAGAGCTCCATTACAGATCAACTACCCTCAGAGGACTAGAGTGTTTCTGGAACTGCACCAAAAGGAGAACAATTAGAAACATGTTGGGTGACAAATTTTGAACTAAACAGACGTTGTTTTCCTACTCGTTTTCAGCAGCTTAGGCACCTTCTTTCATGTATTTTGCAAGTAATGTCGCCTCCTTAAAAACCACAGAACACAACACAAGTTTGCATGCTTGTCCAGCTTTGCTTTGTATGACATTTTCCTCAAAAAAAGAGTTTCATGCTTTAGATCTGTATGGTAAGTGACTCACCGAATGCATTTAATCACAGCTGACAAGCTCATGAACTCGGCCACGGTTCTGCAACAACCAAACAAAGGCACAACCATACACAAGCAAACAAACTAATGAGCCAGTAACAAAGCCCCCACTAACCCAGACCCCACCCTCCTCTTCACCTCGGCTGTTCTGCCTTCATGGTATTGTTTTTCTCCCCCACTTTCTTTGTCTCGTCTTCTACCCCCATCTGTTGTGTGCGGGTGTGTGTGTGTGTGTGGACATGGCCACACGTAGCTAATTCACTTCCTTGGACACCATCTGCTGTGAGACTTTCTACAGTAAACTGAGCCTGGGTGTCTGACTCAGGGTGGGACGAGGCTGCGTTGTCACCTGTTCAGCACGCCGCCTTCTGCCAACTCAAATCGTTTTTCACTGGACATTCCACTCGCAGCGACATGGAGAGTGTGACGAAAAGGGAGTTTGTCAAACATTAGCACTCCAGTTATCTGATTTCTGCGGTCTTAATGACCACATTATGTCTTGCAGTGCTCTCGCAAATTAAGTAATTAGTTTAGTTGAAGAGCAAAATGCTGCTGCATGAACTCTGATTGAAGCGATAGTCTCTGATCCAGTCAGCCTTTAGGTAAATGTAATAAAACTTCAGCATGTCATCTATCATAAATATGTAATTAATATTTCTTTTCCTCCAGAGCAATTACACTAAAATGAGTGCTGAAGTACTCACATTAGAATTAATAGTTATTAACCCATATAAGGAATTGACTTTATCATTACCCAAACATCTATCTTTAAAATTACACAGAGACACATAATAGAGGATATTGTAAACCTTTTTCACTACTTTCTTACACAAAATCAGAATACATGTCTTGTGTTTCAGGCCAGTTGTTGCAGTCTTGTCAATGTCATTTCTATTTCCTAATGACAGAATGATGAGAAATGTTTTCTGATAACTTTTATTATTTTTAAATATAAATTTAGTGAAACAACTTGGGGAAAGTCAGGTGATGTAATGACTGCAAGCTTCTATCTGGGTTAAAATCCATTAATTTGAGTTAATAACAGCAACATCTTGGGTCAAAGTAAAAGGTCAAAAGAAATCAGGTAGAATATTTGATAGGAATTCGGACCTCAAGTCTGGTTCATCCTTGGGTACAATTTCCAGATTCCTGCAGGGGCCACGTTAGTCAGCAAATCAACTCAAGTATAAACATCATGAGAATGTTTAGCCATCATGCCACTCAGAAAGAAAACATGTTCCACGTCCCAGAGATTAAGGTGATTTGGTGAACATCAACAATGAAACAAAAGAAAAATACTTTCTGAAGCTTAAAAGAGTTACTTTTTCCCACAAGAACAAAAACTTCTACATACTTCCCCCTCCCCAAAGGATATCAGTATTTAACATGTTTCGTCAGCGCACCCAAGACCTTAAAAAATACTTCAGTTTCAGAAAGGTTTATAGAGAAATTAAGACTAACCTCACATTATTTCCTGGGGTGTTAATTATGACTCAGCTTCCTAATCTGCTAACATGATTGCCAAAGATTTCAGTAATAATTATATCAGCCTCTCAAGGGAGTTAATATCAGCAGAAAGCCTATTTTAATTACAAATCTCTGAAGATGATTTTTCAGCCAGCTTCAAGAGGCTGTGAGTCGCTTTATAAATGTCAGTCGATTGAACTGCCTATTAACAACAATGGAATGCATGCAGAAGACGAGTTATGATGGTGCCAAACATTGTTTCAGAGAAAACCATGTTTGAGTTTCAGTCTGAAGTCTGTGGACAGGTTCGAAAAGGAATTGGTTTTGAAGGAATGGTTTGTGATCGGTAAAGCAGTACCAACCCTGAAAAACTCAACGGATGTGTTCCAGTGCATTGTGGAAAGAAATAGCCTGGCTCTGTGCAGTTTTCACTCCCATTTCCAAACAGATCCATTTCTTTTTCCCCTCTGTCTTTTTCTTTCTCTTACTTTGTCTCTCTCTCTCCCTCTTTCTCTCTCTGTCTGCCTTTTCGACCCCTCAGCTCTCCACCCCTCAGCAGAGTTGGATTTCTCCGCAGCTCAGGCTGGCTTCTGCCATCTGTGCCTTGTGCTTTGACCCTTTTCCATGGCTCAGGAAGTGAAAAATCTAAACGCTGTCGAGGTCTCGGGCAAGGACTGCATCGTTGCCTTACTGGCTGACCTATACTGGCTGTTGAGCGGACAGCTGGGTGAGGAAAACAGAGCCATTCCCCTTCGAAAGCATTGGTACAGGACAGGACAGACAATGCAGAGGATTGTAGCCTGTGCTGATTTACTGAGCAGAAAGAAATAAGGGTGACAAATGTATGTATGCACACAGTAGCAGCTGGAGTTTGCAGCTGTTGACACTGCTGCATAAGAAGCTTGTGTCTGCAAATATAACCCAGTGGCAGTGTTCCTTCATCAATAAGACTGTCTGCTGAAAATCTTCCAGCATTTTCAGCTTTTGGATAGAGCTTTTCTCTATCCTTCGTTCCTCCCTCTCGTGGTCTTGTAAGTTGCTCTTGTCTAAGCAAACCATCACTGGATTACACTTTCTTCCGTTTAATCCTGTTTAAAAGGTCCACCTGTGTGCAATTTATTAGGTGCATCTGTACATGATAAACTGCTGGACCAGAATGGGGATTTAAGTGACTTTGAATGTAGCATAGTTGTTGGTGCCAGAACGGCTGCTTTTATTATTTCAGAAACCGCTGATCTGCTTGCCACAAACATCTCTTGAGTTTACTGAGAAAGGGTCCAAAAAATCCTGCAGGTTGTGTGAATGAAAATGTTTCGCTGAGTTTGTGGAATACCACCTCTAAATGTACAACACATCAACCAGTGAAGCAGATGAACTACAACAGCAGAAGACCAGATCAAGCTCCACTCCTGTCAGCTAAGAGCAGGTAACTAAGGCCACATGTTCACCAGAATTTAACAATAAGAGATTATAAAACATTTCCCTCTGAGTCTCAGTTTCTGCAGCACATTCAGATGGTCAGAAATTGTAATAAGCAAAATGAAAACATAAATCCCTGCTGCTTATATATCAATAGTTCAGGATGGTGACACAATAGTGTGGATGATATTTTGAAAACCATTTGGCCCCTCAGTACCAACTGATCATTATACGTATGTGCCACTCATAGCTGAGTATTATTGCTCACCATATCCTTTAATTCATGGCCATTCCTGAAGAAACTAAAGAGACATAACACACAAGATCCTTGAGTCATCCCTCTATTCTTTATGCTGAATAGCAACTAGAAATCCATCCAAAAATGTTTACTACAACATTTTGGTTTACTATTAAATTCAGGTCGTGCTTCACTGGAAAAACTGATGGCTTCTTGAAAATGCAAATTGGTATACTGTGCAGATCTCACTGTAGCAAGGCAGACAAAAACATTTATATATGTGAGGCCGTTTTGGATATAAGCTGCTTTTATTTGCTTTTTTCATTCCTACCAATAACATGAACTTTTGTAATTTCAGGATTTGTAATAAAAGTATTTTTCTTAGATCCTGGATTCTAGCTGCCTTTAGTGGTACTCAGAATAAATGTTTCACTTATTTTCAATGTAAACTAGGTTTGGGTTTCTCTTATTACATCACAAGATGGTGCTGGCGTTTGACACCGGTTACTACAGATGAAAACAGTGACACTTCAATTATGGTGTTGTGTGAGAAATATTTATCAAAAGCTTTTGTGTACACAGAATGAAAGTATAGTAGATCCTCTTTTTAAATCACATAAGTGGTTGTATTGTGTCAGTGGCACTTAAACTGAGATGTACTAGGTGAATCTAGAGATGGAACAATTGCCTCCTACCACTTCTGCTTTGTTCCACATACTTCTGAAGTCTAAACTTAGATCTGAGGTAATTTTTTTTAGCTAAAAATGGCAGCATAGTACTGTAGTTGTGAGTTATTTAGTAAGATACTTATTGTCAACATTCCTCCACCTATCACAAAGCTATAAATAAAAGGTTCCCATATCGGATTTTGAGTTAAAAGGTGTTTAGAAACCTTCTACGTTTTCATTTAGAACTCCCACTACTAATTCTTTCTGTTAATTTTTACAACTTATAACTTGTACAACTGAGTAACAAAATGCTGTGACTTTGTATGAAAAGCTTGTGGCCTACCATTATCCTGGGACTACGGATTTGTACACAAATTTGGAAAATAGGTCTCTCTCTTGCAGTGATGGCACTCGACTGACTTAAACAGTTATGGAGAATAGAGTCACCAGTGTCTGCTTTTTCTGCCCGCTGAGAGAAAGTGTAGAAAAGAACACATGGTTGAGTGAGTTGTAACTCATTCACTGTGCAATCGAACTCATGCTCATTTAGTTCAATCAGTACTTATAGAGAATCAATCTACAACTGATGCAGCACTCACTAAATCCCATCAGTGTCGGGGATGACAGGACAAACTTATGATGTGGCTCTCCTAGCATGATAAATGAAAAGACTCATCTGACAGGCACTGGCTGGGTCCAGCGTGTCTGAGCATGATGTCTGATTTTCTCCAGAGAGTTGGGGTGAGGGTTGATGGGCTGGGTGTTGATGTGTTTCTGGTGTGGTGAGTTTGGAGTCAGGGGGAAGCTAAAGTAGAGGGATGGTCTCCATCTGTCAGCCTGGCCCACTCTAAAGTGGCCATCAGCCAGGATTGATTAGCCACAAGTCCATTAGCCCCCTGGCTTTGTCTCTCTTTTTGGACTTTTTTCCCCCTTTTTTACCACCACATTTTGTTTTTCATCCAAATAAGTATTTCTAAATCATTTGTACCTTTAAATTGTCCTTGCACAGCCCCACATCTACTTATTTGTTTTATCTTGGCATACTGTGGAAATCTTCAAGACCTTCAACTCTCTTGTTTTATGCCCCCTCTTGGGCTCTCTGGTACCATCACATCTTCTTTAACTCCACTATCTCATCCTCTCATCTGTTTTCATACCAACTAATTTAATTGTCAGGCTTGCATCAACATCAGGGAAAACCCAGCGAGTCACAACCACCCTGTTGAGATGATTTACTGGCACAAAGAGACAATTGCTATGTGAATCCATTTAGGCTGGAGTCCTGGGAACTAAAGGAATATGTACTAGTATGTGAGAAACTGGAGGGGTGGAGGATATTCATGTTAGCTGTTTTTGGAATTCCTACTTTTTCACAATATTTATTTCAATATACATATATTTTACAATAAGAAAGTGAAGATATAAAAACTGTTCAGGTATGATACAGCCTTTGCAAGAGCTATGTTTAGGTGTGATTCTTCTTTATCCAGGAAGTTAAGTCAGGTCTGTAAAAACAACAATAACGTCTGGTTCACTGATCTAGTAGTAAGTGCATGCATGACTTAAAAATATTCATGAACCATGAACCCTTTCAGAGTTATTTGTGTTCAAATCTTTTTTCTTTTTTTTGCATTTGAATAATATATCCAAACAAAGTACATGAGGCAGCCAGAACCTCTGAGCAAAACACAAAAGGTGTGCTTTCCCTTAGAGTCTGAGAAGTGTGATCCCTCAATAGTCACCACACTTTCCAGTCTTCTTTCTTGAGCATTGGGACCAACTATCCAAGCTGACACTCAGCAGAAGTTGTCCCAGTCCTTTATGGGGCATTAAAATGTCAAAACCACTGGAATGAAATGAGAAAGACAGGATGCTTAGAGGAATGAAGGTGACCTAGTCCTCATACAGACTTCCGGACTGGGCTAATGGCCGTCCTGTGACCACATGGCCTTGGTGACATACAAGCTGGGTGACAGCATGAGAAGAGCCCTGTGACAAACCAGCAGAGTACGGTTTGAGTGCAAGCCATGTTGACTGCTTTTCCAGAGTGCTGACAGCAACCATTCTACTTAAGTAGATGCTCTTCACAAGCAGGCAAGACGAAGCAGTAGAGCACCACACATGCTGTCCACTTTCTACCATCTGCTGTTTGGTTGATGGAGGTAGAAGTGCACTTCTGAGATATCAGAAGCTGGTATTTTCAGGGAAGACTACAAGGGATCTATACATGTAGACCCAACATCCCTGTATCTCTGCAATCTCCAGAAAGTTCTAGCATTATGAACAACATATTCAGTAGAAACCAAACTGATATGACAACAGTTATACTCTACTGAACTTTTGAACAAGACCTAATTTCTTTATATCTACATTTCAACTAGTCAGATGTTATAATCTATGAAAGTGGTCTTGATCACTTTTGGTCAATAGCATACAGTCAGAGAAAAAAGTCAGTACACCCTATAAAATATTGTATGTTTAATAGATTTTCTAATATAAACTTAAACAATATATATCACCAACAAAAACCAAGCAAATCAAACTGAAGAAACTGCCTTGTAAAATGTTACTTAACAAAAACAACATAATTTCTTGTGAGGAATAAATTTGTACATCCTCAAATTTATTTTCATTTCAAATCGCTGAAATGAGGAGTCTAAAGAATTTTAAACCAGACATTGCTTGTGTGAAAAACAGCCGATATGTGGGTATATTCAAAACAGCTGCCTACATGACCAGGTACAGATGCCTACACAAGTTCACCACAAGAGGAGGATGCAAGATGCCACAGGAAATCTCTAAAAGCCCTAAATGTCATTGCAGGATCTATAATAGGGTATATCTCTAGTTAATATAAAAGTACATGTCTGTAAAATCAGACTGCACATGTTTAACATTTGGAAGTGTGGAAGGGGGTAGCCTTAGTTAAAAGTCTTATAAACAAATACATGAACATAGGAACAGTTAAGTATAATCCTGGTACAATGTTCTTTGGACAGATGAGTCAACAACTGAGTTATGTGGACACCACAACAGAGGACATGTTTAGCATAAACCACATTTACTATTCCTGGAAAACAATCTCATACCACAACATCCCACATGGGTTTGGGGATGTTTGGGAATGTTTTAATGTAGCAGGATCTGACCAGCTCACTCTTTTGGAATCCAGCATCTTTGTTGAGAGAAAATTGTAAAAAAAAAAAAAAAAAGCAAAGAAAAAGAAAACAATCTGAAGCAGAATTGGAACCTATGTAACAGTGACCCAAAACATACCAGTACATCCACCAACTACTGACTAAAAGCTAATGAAATGGAAAGTTCAAAGCATAGTCAAATCAAAGATCTTTATCCTTTTCAGTTACTGTGGGCTGACTTGAAACCAGCTGTGCATGAAAGAAACCCCCCCAATCATCTAATACCTGATGTTAAAAGTGGGTAAATCTTCCTTAGATTGGTGTCAAAGACTGGTGGAGTGGTAAAAGAAGTATCTCACTAAGTTATATTATCCAAAAGTGATAACACTAGTTATTACAGCCTAAGCTCATTTGACTTCTTCCTCCACTAGGAAACATTTTTATTCATATTTTTTGTTTTTTGTTTGTTTAATGAGTGCAATTGAATCACTTGCTTTTGAGAGTTGGATACAAAATAAGATGAGACACCAACGAAGATTTTTTTGTGAAAAATACAATAGTAGGGATTTCCTATTTTTTCTGTGACTGTACCTATACACTTTAAAGCTTTGTGCACAGACTTTGGGCAGTGACTTACATCATGTAGTGGCAGTCTGACTTTCCTTATGTGGAGTGGAGCAGCTGGGCAACTCCTGCCTACTTGTGCAGACTCAGACCCAGTCGAGGCTTCCTTCATTAAGAAGTGGAGGTGGAGGAAAGAAAGAGGTGGAGACAGAGACAGAAAATCAATATATCCACACCACTACTGAGTGTACTCATTTCCTATCTGTGTGGCCCATTTTTAATCACAGACATAAAACCAAGGGCACCCTTTTGGGACAGCCATTACCTATTTCATTCCCTCTAGCAGTGCAGAGATAAATTAAAACATCAGTGCTGGAGTTTTTGCAACACAAGAAGCAACAAGGAGTCCTGGTATGACTCATGGGGCAAAAAATAAAGAACAAAGTAAATGCTTTTACCTTGAGCCTTTTATGTTTGTGCTTTTCTTTCACTCTCACCTTGTCCAGCGTTGCAGACTTGTCACAACATCAAATTAATTTAATGATATCATCTTCGCTCTCTCGTTAACCCCCTACTGAATGTGTCATAAACCAGACAGTAAGGACGCAACATTAGAGTTTGCAAAAGGAGCAAAAGAATAAGAAGTGAGAGGCATACATAAGAAGGAGGAATGGCTTTCTATTGATATGACTGCATACTAGCCAACCAAAAACTGACAGTGATTTGGATCAGCATAAGGTTATATTGTTACAACGGCCCTTTAGTGATTGTAGTGATATGAAAGCTGTTGGTTGCAGCTACAGACAGTCTGTAACTTTAAAGGGGTCCCTTAGGGATAATGTTGCATATCCTTCATTCAATAACTGATTGCTGGATCATTAAGCCAATGTTACGTGAGCTTAGTTTGAGTTAAATAATTACTGTCACCAATTATGTTTTTAATATAATATTCCAATTAATTTCGATTTACCTGTAAAGTAAGAGGAAGTTACACTAAATGTTAGTAAATACTGACATGATAGAAACATGTGAAGCATGAAACACTGAATAAATAATAGCAATGCATTCTGCCTCAAGGTTAACCTTCCTGTTATGTTGCGGGTCAAATTGACCCGTTTTAAAATAAAAATTTTTTTTTAAATAGTTAGAAGTATTTTTTTTGCATGAAACTTTTTCTATTTGTCTTAATAGGTGCACTCTACATATAAATTGAAAATTTATTCATTTTACACATTTGCAGCCCCCCCAGCATCTGCTTTTTACATGATACTGTTCAGGTCAATTTGACCCTGCAGTCAAGTTAAAGTGCAAAAAAAGATTTAAAAAATGTCCATTTCTATATGTTTCCTTGCAGCTATGAACTATATTTCACCACACACACACACAAACACACGCCACCACACCCACCCATACACACCTCCACACACACAAGCCCACTTTCTCACTATCCTCTTTACTTCACTAGGAAACTGCGAGAAAGCAGGTGTTCATACAACTTTTCTGTTCCCATGGACAAACTCCACCCACACTGAGTGGACACTCAGCATAAGTGGAGGAAAAAATAAATACTCTTTGCATGACTCGTGTATCTTGATTTTAATCAGCGGGTCAATTTGACCCAGAACAGTATGTGTGTCTCAAGTTCAATTATAAAGATCACCTATTGAAAAAAATAAATAAATGTAATATAAAAAAAATTTACCAAAGATTAATTTCAAGGAAATTATTGTTTTTTTGTGTCTAGGTTTTTTTCAGTTACATAAAAAATGTAAATTCCATTTTTTACGTCCAAATGAGTAAATGAGTAGGTTGTTGTCATTGATCCTTAATTTCTGAGAAATAAAAAAAACATCATTGCACAAATATTGATTGAAATGATTAGTATTGGAGTTAATAATCAGATACCAAAATGTTTTGTAGGATTTTTTTGGTTTCTGACACTATTGCATGATTAAACATTCCCTGGGTCAAATTGACCAACGAACATTATTGCTGTACCCCAGAAACGAACATAACAGGAGGGTTAAACCAATTCTGTGGATGCATGAACACATTTCTGTGAGCATTTGCAACATTTTTTTGACTCGGATGCTGAGGTAGTCATTTACTGTATGTTATTTTAGTCTATCAGTAATGCACTCAGTGAGGTATGTGAGAGAGTTGATGCCTCTTCCTCTAGTACTATATGTAATCAGACAGCAATCAAATGTACTTTGAAAAACTCCAATCTTTTCCTCTTCTTGGCCCTCTTTCTTTTTCATTTCACCTTGGTTGAAAATGGACTTTCAAAGTTCAGGTGAAGAGTCAGACCTTTCATTTTCTCATCGAAGTTATTTCTGACTCAGCTGGAGAGAGAACAGTATCATTTGAATTTGAAGCATTTTGGAGGTAAAACTATAATAGTTTAAATTTTAAGCATTGATTTAAAGTAAGAACTGAGGTAAATAATGAGATTTCTTTTTGAAAAACAATTAAAAGCAGCCTAAATATTTCTCCCTCTTCCTTTTTTAAACCAATGTTACTGACCACAAACCACAATGTTATACGCTTCAGTCTGCCACAAGAATGTTTGCAAAAGTTTGTCAACCTCTTGGGAAAACTCCAAGTCACATTGCTGCTCACTGGGGTTGTCACTCACCAAACCCTTGTCAAAACACTATCTCCTCAATTACACACAAAATAAACTGGTGTAAAACCAATAAAAAATTACCGAATCTGCTCCCAAAGGTAAAGAAGGTCTAATGACAAGCAAAGCACAAGCTTATCTTAAGATATAATTATTGCCTCAAACTGAGGTGTTTCTCACCTGCTGACTACAGCTAGACACTGAGTAATATGTCTTCATTCTGGCCCAACTATACATGCGCATTCAGGATTGTGTAATTTGTACAACTGAATGAAATCAAAGAAAGGAAAGAGATACCTGACAAAAGCCAAATTGAGCCAAAAATTTGTTGTAATTTATTGAGAAAAGAAAAAAAAGATAGCAGAGCTATAGAGAAATATATAATATCACAATAAGTATTCACTTACCCATCCCAATAACTGAACTTATTCAGTTTAGGTGTTTAAGGTTTAGGTGTTGAATTTAGGTGTTTAAGTCATATCCTTCCTTACAGTTGTATGGAATCCAATACAAAGGCAAGCAAACTGCTTCTACAAAAATTGAATGACTCACTCTCAGGAGCTCAGTGAAACCTAATGTAGTATTGTGTGAAGGTACTACCTTTACAGTAAGTTGATTCATGAAACTTCCTCATCTTTAAATCTTCAACAGTTTACTGGAAAATATTTGGAATGACTTCAACACATCTACACAGTGACAGGCCACATGAAATCATAGACCTGTCTCAGTAGATGCTGATGCGAAGACGTCACCGGACATGCATATAAAAGCTTCAACATAATGGGTTTCTATAGATAAGTAGCTGCTTCCAAGTCTAACACGACCACCACTGGACTCGAGAGCAGGTGCTACTTGTTGTTTAGCATTATGAATCATCCCTATTTGTTTTGGAATCCAATGGTTGTGTTTGGTTCTGGCAGTTACCAGAGGCACAGTACTTGTCTGACTCCATTCAGGGTAGTAGAAAGCTTGGTGCAGAGGCATTTATTGTGTGGAACTCTTTTTCTGGAGCTGTGGTCAACCCCTTATTTCCTCTAAAATTAACTCTTGATGTTGCTGCATTAAAAAAAACATGTTGGACCTTCATGTTCTCAGGTTTGAGGGAACAGTTTTTAAGATGCCCCCCTCCTTACTCCAACTCAAAAGAACAGTTTTGGGATGAATTACAACAGAAACTTTCTTGCCCAACATCAGTGTCTGACCTCACAAATGCACTCTAGAATCAAAAGGATTTTTAAAAAATGATCATAAACACAATCCTAAACCTTGTTGAAATACTTCCCAGAAGGGCTAAAGCTGTTATAACTGCATTAGAAATGCTAATATAACTTTAGCATAGTAACAAAGACGTTGTTGGGAGGAGAAAATGGAAACAAACATAGCAAAGGTCTCTTTCGAAAGCCTAGCATTTTATCCCGTGAGTGTAAACATTTCCCATTTGAGTTGTTTTAAATTGCTAAATGCTCGCTCTGACTGACCATCTCCCAATCTTCCTCCAAACTCACTAAAATGTGAAATTACCTTCTGCAGGAAAAGGAAATATTGCTGATAATAATGTCAAAATAACACTTTAAAAAATTACATTTTCCTCTCCCATTTAACCTTTCAAAGTTCAAAACACAAAGGTGCTCCTGAGCCTTATGCAAGCCAAAATCTCTGCAGCCAGTTCTATGTCTGTAGAGACATAGAACTGAAAGGCCAGTGGAGCCTGTGTCAAAAATAGTTTCCTATGAAGATGAACAGAAGACGTCCTTCTGGCAACCCCATTCAACCTCAAATGGCATTTTCTTAATGTGGAGAAGTAGAGCATTAGTGCATGTCCATTAAAATGGACCAAATATCACACCCAATCAGTATTCTGATATTGTTCAATTACACATGTTGACACTCTGCAACTCTGCATACTAACGTCAAACCGAGGTCTCATTCTGGTTGTATTGAATTGAAAAAGCTTAAAAGCTTAGAGATAAAAGATATCTTATCCACACTGTGAGATAAAAATGACTACTACAATCACTTCAAGTGAAGTAGGCATCAACAGAAATACCAGCCATCAAAGAGAGCCATTTAAGAATCCTCAAGCTCATCTCTCCCCAAGTTTAGCTTTTATCTAAAATATCTTCCATTATATACAAATGTATTATAATAGTATAATTTTTCTTTTATGCTATCCAAAAATAAGAGGTACATTTTTGAATTAATAGTAGCTGAATAATTTTTGAAGAAAAGTGCATTGTGACTTGACCCAGTACAGTTCGGAAATGAGAAGTGGAGGTTTGAGATTTAATGCAGCGTAAGCCTTCTCAATGGGATTACATTCTAAAAACGATCAAACGTGATTGCGTTGACATGCTGTGGACGGGACTCATTTCGCTGGCTTTCATCCTGCCGTTAAGTATCCCACAAAATCCACCATGTTACACAATTGAAGGAAATCATATGGGATGGTCTTAATAATACTGCATTTCTGTGGCTGCATGTCAGGCCAGAATGGAGACTGTCTTTTGAGAAGAGTAGCTCTGCTAGAGGAGAAAACATAAGCTTGTCATGCAGCTTTTTCTTGCTTCATTAAATCTGCAGACGTGCCCTACTTTCTTCTTCCTCCTCCTTTGGACTCCGGTGCTAGTGAGCAGATTTGGTGGAGGATGAGAGTGGGGGTGTTTCATTAAATATCCATACACCCTGAGCCTTTTCTGCAGTGCTACTCGAGAGGCAGGAGGCGCAACACACATTAAATATCTCCATGAAATCCTGCCCTTTGGATTGCTTTTCTGTCCTGTTGTGGCTCAGACAGCCAGCTTGCTCCCCTCTATCATCACAAACACACCGATAAGCTTGTCCTTCGAACCTCCCCCATCCTCTTACTTCCCCTGCAGTCCTCCCTGCTTTGACATTGAGCAGCAGAGGATTCCTTCATCCTTGCCACACCCACCTGCCTTCCCTAACTCTTTTTACCTCCCCCCTTAACACTCATTTTACTCTCATTCAATCCTTTTCTTGTCCATCACAGTCAAACGCTTTTGAAACACTGTTGCCTTCTTGATATCACAGTGTAGGCTGGTGCAGCACCAGTTCAGCTTAAACTCCACAGGCACAAAATAATGTGTTGATTCTCCCAGCTGCTATTAAATTATTCACAGTATAGCTACAAAGACCTTCCACTCTAATTATGAAACACTTCTGATAGAGCTTCTTTTTTGGGATTTTCTGTGAAAGAGTTTTACAATTTTGAGAAGAAAAGATCTGAAAATCTTGCACGTCTAAGACCAGACCAATTCGTTGGTTGGTAAGGCCTCAGGTCAATTCGCCCCATTTTTAATCCCATGTGTTGCCTTTGGGTCTTCCAACCAACATTTCATACCCCTAAAACAATTAGAACTATTTTTCACCTTTGCATTCTCGCCATTTGTGCTCACCAAATCCTACTGTTTGGTTCTGATATATTTACAATGCTTTACTTATAGTCATGCCAGCTGACAATTTTCTCTGGGCCCAGGACAGTATGACTTAAATTGGTCCCCTACCCACAACATTGTGGAACTAGTAGAAAATTATTTCATATTTACCATTCAACTACTTGATTAATCTTTTCCCTTACTCTTCTCTTCCATTATTCTCCATCATTCTTCCGCCTGCTCCAGATTTCAGTTTTTAAAAGTTCCTCCTTAGAACAGATTCTAAATTACCTTCCAGCCATTGAAAACTAGCAGTGATGCATGTGATTAGTTAAATAAAATATCAAACAGATAAATATTCTTCTTAAAATATTTCAAAGTGTCTAATTTATTATTCAATATATTAATTAAATTGGTGAAGCTAATTAAAATTTGAATTATACATATACTGTAAATGTCCCTCCATCCCTAGGCGACATCGGCTTATCCTTGCAGTGTCGCAGGAGGCTGGAGCCTATCGAGGGTGAGCAGATGAACACCTTGGACATGTCCCATATAAATGTTGGATTTTTTTCTGTTTTTTTTTTGTTTGCCTGTGCATATTGTCCACTCTCTGCCTGTACCATTTTAAACTTTACAGGTGTGGTTTAATGAACTCGGACAAAATTTGAAAATGTATGTAATGACCAGCACTCAGCAACATCACGTTTTTTTTTTTTTACTCAATTTGCAGAAATAAAAACTGTAATGAAACTGTAATGATGTCAGTTTCAACATTAACATTTTCTAATAAAACTGAAATAATTAATATTTTCTCTTTTAAGGAGGCTTATTTCTTTTGGTAAGGTTGTAAAAACTACTCTGACTAAAACTCCACAGGATCACACAATCGGAGCGGACTGTGTTTTTCCAAAATTCACCCTGATCTGTTTTTCAGATATTAACCTGGCATGTCTTTTGATACAATGACACATACTGTATCGGCCCAGGTCGTATTCACTAAAAGCTTCACACCTTAGGATTCACAAAGGTTCACCTTAGGAACCTTAGGTGAATCCTAAAGTTCATCTAAGGCAAGTCTTTTACTCTGTTTTGTCCGATTTGTAAAAGGCTAATCTTAAACTGAATTAGAAATATATTTTCTTTTCAACAATTGTAGTACATAAATAAATTACCAATTTCTACCTCAGGTTTTAACTAAAATACTAAGTTGTTAAAAACGTAAAAATAAAAAAGCAACATATTTAAATTTCATCCAGGAAGCTAAAGCATGGGCACAAATTGGTCTTCAAAATGGAAAAGGACTCTGCACATACTGTACATTTAGTTACAAAGGTTCTTAAAGCCAATGAAGTCAATGTCTTGGCATAACCATGGCATAACCAGATCTAAGTCTCATAGAAAATTGCAAGATGGCCAGTAAACTTGACTCGGATACACTGATTCTGTCAGTAGGAATGGACGTAAATTCCAGAAGAGCTTCTGGAAAAATACCTGAAACATTTGACCCAAATTGCACAGTTCAAAGGCAAAGCTCACAAATACTAATGTAATGTGTGGAAACTTCTGAATTTGAAGCAAGTAGCAAACAATTATCCAAAAACTTGATTATTATTCTGATATTTAGCAATTGTAAATAAAGTTGGTAATCCTAACTGACACAAAACAGTAAACGTTTAATCGGATTTAGAAAGACTTTTAATATAGTGTGTAAACCAATTTCAAAACACATATTTGGGAAAAAGATGTTTGTTGTGGCCATTTCTTAAGTACTTATTTTTTTAAATATGAGGATTAGCTTCACAAAACTAAGTAGTGAAAAAAAACATTTGATCCCAGACTATCATTTTGTGAAATCGTACAAGGACCACAATTAGAACAGCAGAAGTCACAATAGTGAGAGACTGTCCACACTGTAGATCAGGGGTCTCAAACTCAATTTACCCGGGGGCCGCTGGAGGTAGAGTCTGGGTGAGGCTGGGCCGCATTCACACACACGGTCTCCTCAGCCGAACCTTTCTGATTGCCTATTACCATATTTGGCCGTAGTCAGGCGCTGTAACAGCCGTAATTGTGTAGTGTCTCTTTAAGATACTCTAGTATTGCTAATGATGTCAGAAGTATGCGCCACGGCTTCTCTGTAGAGAGCGTGGGAGAAACGTGCTAGCCGGACATGTTAGCTCCCTAACTTTTTAGTAATGTTACGGGTTGTTTGGACGCTGCTCAATTTTCATGTCTGATAATATAGCAGCCGTTCAGCCGGGCTTTGTAAGGTTGGTGAAGAGCGTATTTATTAAAGGACAACACTGTGGAATTCCCAGTACCAGTGTGGTTGTGAGTTTTTGACCGTCCTGACGAATCTGCCGCCTCCTCTCCTCCCTTAAACACAACCCAAGCGTTACAGCGCCTAACCTTAATTACGTTACACTGATCAGCAACTTCCGGGTCTAGACTGGATGCTGAAGCACGTGAAGCGGGAGCGGCCGCGGAAATTGCGCATGTACCGCATGCAAATAATGACAAATAGAAAATGCAAATAGGCCCGGCCGATGTCCCGCCCCCGAGAGCAATATACTCCACCGTGATTGGTAAGTTCGTTCAGCTCCGCACACAACACTGAAAAGTGCCAATTATATCAAACTCGCGGGTCGCACTAACATTAAACTTTCATATTAAGACGGGGGCCACAAACTATCGTCCCGAGGGCCGCAGTTGGCCCGCGGGCCGCGAGTTTGAGACCCCTGCTGTAGATTATGATCAATCCTCCTCTGTGTTCTGCCAGAAGGATATTTACAAGTTTGACTGGATGTACAAGAAGAGCATTTTTATCAGAAGAGTTGGTGCTGCAGACTGCGTAGTTGCAAGCCTATTTCCCGTGGTATTTAGAAAAAATTAATCATTCTGATGACATAACGAGAATTTGAAGTGAGCAATGACTGGAGTGGCTTCTCATAAATGTTTTACAGCACAGCTCTTCCAAGTAGTTAATCATAAAAGTAGAGTTTTATTAAGGCTGAGATTTTTTTTTATCGCCAAACAGATAAAAAGTTTATTGTGAAGTGTGCCAAAAAACTCAGGTGTTCCAGACAGTTCATAATTTAATAGTAACTTGCTTGGGGGATTTTAAAAACTTTAGGTAACTCTAAAAAAAAGGAAATCTGGTTCTGAAGAATGTCACATCTTGTGAAAGTTTTATGTGAAGTTTTAGCTCAGATTACTATCAGTAAGGATAAAGTATAGGTAAGTGGCATACCAGAAAAATAACAAACCACCCTGTTCTGTTGTACATTTTGCATCCAAGAAGACAGGTTTATTGTTTTAAAGAATCAATTAAAACAGAGACAGAGACACAGTGGTGTTTAACAGAGACCATCCGTCATAGACCAGCAGGACTTGGCAGTAAATAGGCTACGTGACAAGACCAGAGAGATGCAGAAACCTGCTCATTTCTGGAATAATGAAACTGCTGCAGGCAAGAAGAGTACAACTGCAGTCAATGTTGTTTCACAGCAAGTCACAGCAAAAGCATGTGAAGAATGATACCAAGGAATTCTCAAATCAGCAGTATATTTCTTCAGTCCTCTCAATAATCGACATGAAAAACTGTTTACAACCATCTTTCTGTTTTCAATGCACTTAATTATTTTCATGTAGCTTAATGGAGCTCAACATTAAAGTAAGAGAGTGAGATTTACATAACTTTGAAAAAATATCCATTGTATTCTGTGCCATCTCAGAAGAAATTCAGTCACATAAAATGAAAAGGCTTATTCAACTCTGTTGGAACCTTTCAGAATTTGCTCTTCCAGTATAGTGTTTACTGAAGCCAAAACGTCCCCTTCAAATTTGTGTTTTGTTTTCATTTAAATTTGGAAATTTTGTTATTACGGAATTGCACTACTGGTGATTCTCTGTAAGTTTTTGTTTCTGCATTCATTGGAGTATCAGTGACTTATCTGTAATCAGAAAATGTGATGATGTGTTAAGTAATTCATAAGCGCTGAGGTTTGTTTCAAAACCTTCTTGCGACAAGCTGGCAACCCTCAGTCTTTCAGGAGAACTTCCCCAAATGCAGTCACCAGTTGAATCAAGCTGAATCAGAGCCAATTTGCAACATAGACAAAAGCACAGAGCTCACATCACCCGGTGCCAACCAGTTTCTGTCACTAGGCAAACCAGCCAACATGAGGCTGTGAACTGCTCTGCGTAGCTTTGGCATGGTGTTTGATTGGATATGTGTGAGATATGATTGTCCCATTTGATAAGATTTCAAGCTCCTTCTTGTCCAAAGCCAGTCAGAAGGCATGTTTTTGTGATAGCTGTGATACACAATGACTAAGAGATCCATTTACCAAACTGCCACATTTTGTGATTTCCAAGGAAATTTTTTTCATTGTTACACAAGTCCTAAAGATGAAACTATTTTTTTTATTTAAGTTTTGTTTTACACTTCTAGTGGAAAAAAATTAGGAAAATGAAAGCAGAAAGAGGAAGTGATTTTCTTCCATCACTACAGGGATATTTTGGGTTTTGTACAATAGGTGTCAGAAAATCCCCTAACTACTCCAGCATGCCCTATGACTTGAGTGAATATATTAACAACTACTGATAAAATCTCTAAAAAGTTTATAGAAAATTACTTTTTTCTGTTTCAGGTGAGTGAAAAGTTATAAGGACAGTGAGCAAAGACTGGCTAAACTAAATTCCCCAAATCCCAAGCCCTACTTTCTGAAGAGTCATTTCAGCAGCAAAATTGTATATCTGTTGGAATGATGTATGGTGTACCATTTTCATTCAAAAAATCTTAATTTCTAAAGCAAACATTATGAGTTTTTTACTACTTTTTTGGTATTTATCTTCTGCATTGGTGCCCAAACATAGGCTTCATTGATGATCAAAGGTTTATGCAGTTGTTTAAGAGGGTAGAAGTGGTGTCCAGTCAAGCTCCTGGGCCAGTTTGTAGAAAACTCCTCAGGTTGAGTTTGAAACTCTCACAGTTTCAAACTCAAGTGATTAGTCAGTGTCACACTAAAGGGAAACTTGGTTCTTCTGTCTGAACAAAAAAGGTCAAAAGCATTGAGCTAAAAACAGGGTGTTAGCTGATAACTTTCCTCCGCGTGCTGGGTTGGTGATTAACTTCATCAAGCAGATGAGACAACATCTGCTGACTTACATAGTACAGCTAGTAAACATGGTGACAGTTAAGACTAATATTGGCTATTTTTACTTAACACATGAAAGCTCAGTAGCTATATCACTATGTATCAGGTTTGATAAAACCAGGACAGTGCCATGGAAAAAGTCAGTCAGTTAGTTTGGGTAGATGTTCACCTTAATGAAGGACAATGAGTCCAAAGATGCTCCCAGCAGTGCAGTAGATGAGAACATATTTATATGTTGGAATAGTACAGTCAAATTACAAATCCAAATTGAATTTAACATTTATGATTAGACTTAAATATATGAAATTACTCAGCTCTGGGTTATTTGCAAAGAGCAATGGGCAAAAATATGATAAAAATGTTAAACCTTTATTTTAAAGCCATTTTCCCCCATAATCCTTAGTTATGGTATGAATCAATTTGCTGGTCTCCAGACAGACTCCCTCTGCCATTTTTCCATTTCTCAGTTCATGATCCAAGGGACTGGAGCAGCTGTGACTGAGGTCATTTAGATCATTAAAAGAAAGGTCAAATCAAGTCATACAGACAAAGCAGTGTAAACTAAAATTTAGAATATAGTGCAGTGTGATAAGTTCTAAACCAAAATCAGCTATTTGTTAAACTATAAATTAAACATTATGTGTTGTCTTTCAAGATTAATTCTTTAGTCTACAAACAAGATGTTTGGTGAATATCATCACTTTAGTTTGACTGTAACTGTATCCATCAGAGTATGCAAGTAGGATGTTGCTTTAAACCAGGGATGTCAAACTCCAGTCCTCAAGGGCCAGAGTCCTGCAAGGCTCTGGAGAACTTATCTACACAAAGAGGAGGTAATTAAGCCATTTCATACCAGCGTTTTGTACCTGTGGCACATCTAAAAACTGCAGGACACCGGCCCTGGAGGACTGGAGTTTGACACCCGTGCTTTAAACTCATCCCAGTGTCTCTCTCTTCTCTGTTACTGGTTAGGCTCCACACGCTGATGTCACCTTTTGGCACGACTTTGTGATCTTTGGACCCAATCAGCAATTTTGCCATGGCTGACCAATCGGCTTGGAGGGTTTTGACCCCATTTGATTGTGTCATGCAGCAGGGAATGCAAACAAGTGGACTCTTGGTGTGTGTGTGAGCTGCCCTGCACCATTGTTATAGAGCTCCACTGTTGTCTGGGCAGCAGAAACAGGCTGCCAGCTGGGACTCTGTTGATTTTCACCGGACAAACTGTAGGCTTAGTGCACTCACTGGTGGCTAAATGAGAATCCGCCCTGATGCTGTTTGTTGTGGCTACCACCCACTACGACCTTTTTAGTTTCACACATCTCCCTTCTTTATAATATTCACGATGCAACAAATTCCAAGAAAAGAGCTACCACCTGATCTCCACATATTCACTGGAACTAAAATGAACTTTATTCTTCTTTGAGTCACTGCTGAGTGTGCTACTTCCTGTCTCGAGGTTTTCTTGCACAAACATGAGTCCCTTGCTCAGCAGAGATGCAAACAGCATGTGATGACACACTTTTGAAGTCACCAGCGGTACAAAATAATAAAAAAGGTGTCACACCTCAAGTGTCTTTAAGATTCATACTGCTGATATGGCTTAACCTAAAACCTGGACCTACTAGGGCACAACACTTCTCAGGTTACACTGTTTATCTAACTGCTGCTTTTACACTCAACACGTGTTGTTGCCCTGTGTGCCACTGACTAAACAAACCTGAAGAGGAAACTGACTTACTGATGCAACCAAATGGCAGGGGGAGGGCTCAGGGAAAGCCATGCATAGATTAAAAAAAAAAAAAAAAACATGTGTCATTTGTTGTAAGAACAAATCTACATACAGTTACCACCACACTTTGGCTAACTTGCTTGCCCTGGGTTATTTGAGGTAAGTTTAAATAATAAAAGAAAAATACTTTCTGACAAACCTTGTGGTTTCTCCTCATTTACTTTAAAGACTTATCTCTCTGACAAATTGCTCTTGATGAGGATCATAAATTACAGAAGATTCATCACTGTATTAGACTGACAGTAAGGATTTGCAGATGTTTTAGGATCGGTATGTGGCAAGTTGAGGTTGAGAACTAAATCTTTGAGTCTGAACACTAATAATTTTTAAGCCATTATCTGTTTGGTTGTCCTGGATTGATGTTATTGTCTGCCTTCTTTTTAACTTTGAGAAACATTAATCTGAATCTTTCAAACAATTGTCTTAGATGAAAGAAGCATGTTTAATACATTGCTTTGCAAGCATCAAATTCAAACCCCATTGAACTTGTATCATGTTACAGCCACAAACTGCAACCTACTAGGATTTTATATGACAGACCAACCAAATGTTAGGAATGATTGTGAAGGGGATGGTAAAAGGATACGTTTTTCAGAATTTGATGCAATTTTATTTTTGTAAAGAGTGGCAGACATTTGTATAAAACCCGCTTTAATTTGACACCCTAAATAAAACACTGCTTTAAACTGCCGTATAACAGAGTCCAACAGTGTGTAATTTGATCTCTTCATAAATCCGGTGGCTCAGCCAAGAACTCGGAGCACTGTTAGAGAACACTAGTAAACAAATATTATAATGCAGACTTGGAAACACCAAGAAGCAGCCAAGTCAAGGAGAAAGTGGTGGAGATGCTGAAGGCAGGGTTAGGTTATAAAACAACATTTCAACTTTGGACATCTCACAGAGCACTGTTTCACCCATCATTATAAAATGAAAAAGTATGGCACAACTGTAAACCATCCACCTACAATGAGAGTCCTGGCAAGAAGAGCATTAATTAGAGAAGCCCAGGGACATGCTGTGTATCTGGAGAAGCCAAAGAGAGCCATAGTTCACTGTTGAGAAGACAGTTACCATATTTTCCAGAAAACAAGTCTCAATTTTTTTTTCATAGTTTGGCCTGTGACTTGTAGTCAAGTGCGGCTTATAAATATATATTTTTTTCCACTTGGTGATGCATTTTTTGACTGAGGCTTTAAACGTTAATTCATGATGGACTGGTGGACATGAGCCAAGAATTAAATATTACCTTCTGCAGCCATGAGAAAAGCCAATGACGGGCTGAAAACAAGATGGCAAGAGCTGGGTGAACAATTAATGCTCTCCTTGCCAGAACTCTCAGGACCCTGAATTTACACTACCTGAGTTTCCCCCCTGCTCTGCTGCGCACTTTGCCAGCATAGCAGAGTCATAGTCATTCTTGACTGCCCTGATTTAGAACATAGATATCAGTGTATCTGAAACTGTCAGCAAACTGGCAGCACTGTTATCTTGCAAGAAGATCCTGGCTTTGAATCCCAGACTGAGGTCTTTTGCAAGTTCTTCATTGAACAATGAGAAAACATGACTTTTGGGTTAGCTGGTCCCCATAAATTGGTATGAGGATGTATGTGTTTGTCCAGTGTTTTTCTGTGTTGCCACAAGATGGACTGACGAATTGCCGCTGCACCTCACCTCTCGCCCAGTGGCTTTTAGAGATAGAGACTAGAACTCTGCAAGGACAGGCAGGTATAGGCAATGGATGGATGATATTAGCCTGAAGGTGGTCTTTGGTGATGTGTATCTCAATACTGTTCATTTGTAACTGAAGAAGAGTTTTACATCCTTTAGTCAGATACTGTGGCTTGTCAGCTTTGACCTCCTCCAGCTGCAAAACACCTTCTTTAAAGAGAGAAAAAAAATTCCATTTTGCTTCATTATCAGTTCTACCTCAGTGAATCCCTGGCTGTCTGATAAGGAATGCATCCAATGTCTCAGAAAAATGACAAATATGATCTCTATACTAACCGTGAGATCGGAGTCACATTTTTGAAATTGCGTTATAATTTAAGGTGCATAACCTGCAAATGGATGCCTTTACAAAGGGTAAACCTGATGCTATGCTGTATCTCTCTGCAAAGCTTTGTTAATCCATTATCTCTAACATCTTATTAGTTACCGGCTGGCTAGAAATGAAGGATTTTTTAATCAGATTGAACACAATAACACAAAGTGACCTTGCAATTATCTCTTCATGACTAATTACATAAAGCAGGCATGTCTACATTGGTACCGTTTAAGCCTGATTTAATGGGCATGTAAACCTCGCTACAAGGTTGGGTGAATAGCTTCTTAGTAGCTTCTCCCACAGCATTCAGCACAGCTTTACAGATGACACAGTCAAGTGAAGAAGAAAATGCATGCCAGAGCAGGCATCACCTAGCAACTCAAATATTAAAAAGGGTAACTGGGTTTTATTTTCACTTATAAAGACAGAGGCTTCCTGTTTCTCCCTCCTGCCAACTATAGAAAATGTATGCAGAGGGTTTTCCCCTTATCTTCTATGTGTTGAAATGCTTTGATTCATTAGGATGAGCAAAGTGGCAGTAAAAAGATCTACTTTTAAAGCCTCTCTTTAAAAGCTCCAGGGTCTTTTTGTCACTTTTATAGACTTCCTACTCCACAGCTATCAGTACAACTGAGGAAAAGACATAGACAAGAGGAACAATTTAGACACCATTCATGGCATCAGATAATGAATGCTTTTCTGGTTTCACAGTAATATGCAAAAGAACATCAGAGACTTATGTCTCTCCTCTATGTGCATGTTTTATAATAGTATAATATATTGGCATATCTAAAGCCAGGTACTGTGCCAACATAGCCACTATGTTGCTAAATTTGTTTGAATTCTCAAGGTACTGTAGTTGACATGATGTGCAGTGAAAAAAAGATGTCCAGTTTTGAAATCCAAAAATCCTAGGTATATAGGGAGTTGGGCACACAATTGGCTAATGGAAACAAAGATCTTAAAATCTGAAATTACACTTGACATGTCATTGGGTAAACTTTGCTAGAACTGAGTTGGACTTCCTTCTGGTTTTAGAAGTACATTAATTCTTTGTTACAGACATCAGACAAGATGTCCGGAGCACCACTCAGAGATAAACCTTATGTTTATACACTTACCGCCACACACAAAAGCAAAATTGTTAGTATTTCTTAAAGATTTTTGATGCTCATGATACCAAACAACCTTGAACAGCTACTCCAATTAAAATTTGGTTGTTCTAATGTTATGCTCAAACTGCCTGATTTGGGTTATTTAAAGTATTTTTCACACACAAACCTGCCTTGTGTGTCCTAGCTTTGAGATTAAACTCTTGTTGTAAACTCTATGTGAAGTTATTGGAGTTTGAGAAAAGGAAAGTATTGTTCTCGCATTTCACAAACTGTGATATAATTAAATCTGCATGATTTCCAACTATCTACTCACATGTTGTTACCTCTTCCCATGTGTAATAAAAAATTCTCAAAGAAACACCACAGAGGAGAGGAAAGTAGGTTTCTGTAAGATCTAATCCTGGGAAGCAGGAAAAAAAGGTTAGCTGGGGTTACTTTTTCTCTCTCTCTTTGTCCCGATCCATCAGCCCTGTTTCTTGATGAAAATGTCCCGCTGGATGAGGGCATTAGACGCCTTCCCTAATCCTGTGTAATTTCCCACAATCCCCTTTGCCCGCATCCTGCCAAGGAGGTGGTCTGCGCCCTGCCGAGCATCTCGCTGCTGGTTTTAGTGTTCCCACACCCCTGCTCAATCAGTATTTCCTCTGCTGGAGGAGAGAAAACAAGACACTCAGTCTATCCTTCCCTCCTCCCTTTCATCTCTTTTTTCATCAAAGTCAAAGCAGCAGGAGAAACAAACGGGTCAACCGATCGCTGCATCCTCAGATTGTGACCTTTGGCAATAACCAGCCAGGTTAAAGGCCATGGAGGAGACAGACAGGTTTTGGTCATTAGCAGAATTAAAACCGTGGTCCACTGCTGGTTGACCCAAATCACATCCCTGTGTGAGTGACATTGTGGCATTGTCGCCCTCCACCACTAATAGTGTGTTTATCTGCAAGTCCTTGTGCATTTGCCACAGTGGTAATCCTGTTCAATCTCCCCCCTGTGTAAAATGCTTTATGATTATTTTTTTTCTATTGCTGGGCGCATCACCGGGGTCAGCTGGGTCAAGAGATAAATGACATGTTGTCTGGTCTCCCATCCAAATGTCTATTTCAGAATCAAGTGATAAATCTATTACACATGCTTTGGTGTTCTCAAAAAGTCATGTAAGCTGGTGATGAAAGAAGCTTTGTATAAAACGCATGATTCCATAAAAAGTACACTGGCTGCTTATCAGTGGCCTATTCAGAGGTTTGCACCCATGACCTTAAAAGAAATTTGTTCTTAGAAATGGCTACTAGCCAGGATGTTGAACTTGGAAGCACAGTTACTTTTGAAATACACTCATTATGTTTATGCAACAAAAGAAGTAAGCATCTGTCACCAAATTAGTTTTTTTTGTTTTGTTTTTAAGTCTTTTAATGCTATCAAATATGATAATAGTTAAGCCATTCAGGTATATTCTACATGCACTTGTCTGTTTTCTTAGTTAAATATTTGGGAATATATTTACCCTTTTTTGAGTGCTGCAAGAACAGATGAGATTTTTATTTGAAATTGCAAACATATACATAAAATAAATAATGAATTCATTTCATTATGAAGGCCTTAATTCATTGCTCAATGAAAATAAAATAAAATGGCAAATGCAATCAAACCTCAAATCAAATATTTGATGAAATCTTTCATAAAATGTTTTATAGTGACTTGCTCGTTAATTGATTTGTTATGATAAAAACGTAATGAAAAACTTAAATAGTTGTTGTTTTCCACTGATATTAAATTTACTACATCAACTGAGCTGCAGATCAAATGCCTTTCTACAGTAATTTTTTTCTCACTGACTGATTTTGATTTGTAATGTGAGGAGAAAATTAAATTCATTATGTTCTGCAGCACTGTTTTCTCAGCATTGTGCATTTTCTGAATGACTAAATCCTGTTATTGTGTAAATATTAAGTTGCACTACTTAATGCAGTAGTACTGCATTAAGTAGTGCAACTGCACCACTTAATGCAACTGCTCTGGTAAATTTGCCTTTTTTGAAAGTAGGTCATTTTTATTTTTAGAGCAGTATTGGTCGGTCTTGAATTCCAATTTCATACTATGATAGTTAGCCAAATAAGCTGTGATGATTAAAAAAAACCCAACCTTATTATTGTAGCTTTTTTATTTTATCATTGTATAAGATGCTACAAAAATTGTGATCGAATTTTAAATACATGTACACCATTTCTTACTGTATTATCTTGTTATTACAGTTGGGTAACTTCAAGCCATATTTCGTTTACTCAGTCATTAAGGATTCATTCAGTTTTCTGTATTTGCACATTTACTCATAACAGCACAGGTGGTAAGAGAAACATTTTTTATTTAGAAGTAATGGAGGTAAAATTACTTAATATTACCCTTGCACCAAGGTGCTGTGTACAATTTTAAATGGTTTTTCCACATGAAGAAAATCCTGTGGAAATGTTTGAATGACCAATATCTTAGCACTCAATACCATCTTACTTAAAAACAAAAACAATCCTTTTAAGTTTCAATCATGCTCCTTTTATTTTATTTTATTTTTTCTAATTTTTGCTTTATTCTATCTGATGTGTAAATCCAGAGGAAATTGTATGGAAAAAATAAAATGTGAGGTCCATTTACACTTTATTTTGCAAAATGTTACCAGAAGAGCAAAAGTGTCAGAATTTAGAAAACATCTATTGCAAATCAGTTTACAGTAACATTACCATTAAATCCCTTTTATATCTTTCACTGTCATGCAGGATTGGTTGGACATAGATCTGGTTATTAAAGTTTTTTGTTTTTGTTTTGTTTGTTTTTTTTTATTAGTTGTCTGAACACGAGAAATTAAATTAAGTCAATATTCTCTGGGAGCATTTAGTCTTTTTATTGCCTTCTGATGTATATAAATTTAAACAAGAACTGTTACACCAAAACAAGAGTAATGGCAGGGATGTCTGTTGTTTCCTTTTCAAAGCCCAGAAATAGTACTGCTCCCCAAGGGCATTGCTATTATACTACAGCCAATGGGTTCCCATCATGTGTTTTGCATGGACTGTAAGCATTACGCTTTTAATATTGTGCGTTAGTGAGGTGTCCTCACATGGCCTCAGAGTTATTATAAGAGCAGGCATGATGCTTGGTGGGTATTGGTGCATGCCACATCGCATGTGTTAAATTTAGAAGAACTGAGCAGAAAAGTGTGAAAGCATGAAAGCAGGCTCTGTGTGTGCATACATGTTTGGATTACAGTTCTATTTCCATTTGCTCTTTGCTTAGCATCAGAGAGGAAAGTCGTCCTCACAGTAAACACCAAAAACATGCACTGATATCATACAATTCCACATATATCTTGCTCGTCTGTATTACTACTTAATTTATGCATGTGTTTTTATGTTGGTGGCAGACAGTGACACCTCTGTGGCCTCTAAGCTGTTTCTCTGCTGTAAACACAGCAGTGAGTGTTCAGCTTCACCCACAAAAAGGAAACACACAAGCAGCTCAGTTTTCCATCAGACCGCTGTCCGGAGAATGTTCAGCTTCCCTGCAAACTATTTTCTAAAGTGGATCAAAACATAACTTCAGCTGAATGAAAACAGATTCAGAAACTGGTTTGGATGGTATTACTGTACATTATAGGAAGCAATACACTGAATGTAGAATACACATATCCATTTGTACTTCTACATGATTTCACAAAGCTTTTATTACTTCTTTTATAATTTATTTTATTACTTCTGTAAGACTTTCAACACTAGATTGAGTGTAAATAAATTGCAGAAAATAACAGAAACAACATCACGGGCTATCGTTGACATACTAATCTCAAGTCCCCCTGTTTCCCATCAGTATGAAGGCTTAGCTGCCAGAGAAACAAAATAAACATGGTGGTTATTGAATGGAATTGTGGTAATTTGTTTTCCTTGTGATGGTTGTTAAGATCATGAAAAGATGGAAGTTAGTTTTTACTTTAGAAGGCTACAGTAATTGATTTGGGTTTTCCAGCAAATTAATAAAGGAAAAGAAGTCCTAATAATACGAGTACAACACTACAATCTAAAAAACAATGAGACTTTCATGTTGTTGCGAAACTTCCCAATGGATATCAAAAATAGCTCATAATGTAGCTTTATTTCTACATCACCTGCTGTGTCTTACTTTTAGAAGATGCTGAAAATAAATTGAACGTTAAAGTTTTTCTCAGTTATAGGTTTGTACTAGGCGTGTTGGGATGAAATCAGTGACAGCCCAAGCATTGTACACATACAAAGAAATTAACATTAATTAAATCTTTGATTAAGTTTTGTGAATGAATGTGGAAAAATGCAGTTAACAATTAATAAACACATCAAAAGCTATAAAAATGCAAAGAAAGCCAAGACAGTTATTTTCTCCCCCTTCACTGTAAATTCATGCATTCTGAAATACATAATCTGGAAAGGGGAATTGCTTGACTAAACATCAATTAACTTGAGCAATAGGGATCAAAAACTGCATCTTAATTTTTTTCCCGTAGTACAAAAGAAAAAATATGCAATCATAGATTTTATTAATAGGTGCATATTTATATATCTAAAGATTTGTTGGTTCAAACCTATCCCCATTTAGGCATAGTTTATGACTGTACAGACAGTTAGAATAGCTCCACTTTAAACTTTTGAAGTGAAAACAATTCACAGAACAAGAGACAAGCAAGATTTTTGTACATTATTTTTCCTACCACACTAAAGATTTTGATAATAAATATAATGGGCCAACGAGGGCATTACAGGTGCATCGGAATTATCTTTGATGAGATGTGAAAAATAAATTACATCTCTGTGTTGAAGATTATTTTGTGCATTATCAGAGAAAAAGCATGCTGGTTTCTGTTCCTTATTGAAGGCATTAGTCACCACAGAGAATGGAGTCAAATATGGACATGCTAAATGGTTGACATAAGTGGAAATTCAGTAAAATGATACTGACGCAGGCAAAAAAAAAAAAAAGGTTATTGTGTGGATTTACTTCACTATCACTTCCCTCTTCTCTTGACATACTTTTCTTTTTTTTAGAGGAGTAGGAAAGTTTTAAGATCAGCAAAACCAAAATGTGGTCCTATTCTTTTATTTTATATTGGGAGCAATATTTTAGCAGCACTCCAACAGTTTGCTTTGATAGTTTGAAAGAGTATATTGTCTGAGGCCACTGAATTTGTTAGATATATAAAAAAACACACATGTAGTCATCCCTCAGTTTTTTTGATATTTTACTTTTAGAAAGTCGGATGTTTTCTTAATCCTTAAAAACAGTTTAGATTGATGGTTCTCCAGGAAGTGTTTTGAAGGTTTACTTTAAATTTTCTTCCCAAAGGTTTGTTTTCTTTACTCATTCTGAGTCTGTCACATGATAATTTTTATATTCATATTTAATTTTTGCCAATTAAAAATCAGGCTAATGATTTATGGGTACAATTAAAGTCTTAGCTGTGAATCATTAAGAAAAATGACTCCTAAACTCAACAAATGTAATGTATATGCAAATGACCACTGTCCAACTATTGCTATACACTTTTTTACTGTTATTTATGCAATTTACTGTAGGAAGACAGTTTGTATATTGTTTGTATCTTGCTTGTAGAAATTCTTCTTTAGAAATTATCTCAAGGCCATTCAGTGGACAGAAAGTGTCTGTCAATGTCAGTTATCAAGTATTGCCATGTGTTCTTAGTGTGATTTGTCAGGACTTTGATTGGTCCAGGTAAACACGTCAATATGCTTTCATTTCAACTATTCCATTGGCCTGTCTAGTTAGAAGGATGAATATGTGTTGTGAAGCTTGCAGTTTTGTCATACTTTTTCTGTGTGATGGACTAACCAGCACTCTGTGACATGTTTAAAGCCTCAAATTTTGTTTATTGACCTAACTCTGCTTTAAACATTTCCATAACTTTCTCCCTGAGCTATCTTCTGAGCTATCTGTTCCTTGGTCTTAATGATGTTTGTTTTCTAATGTTCTTTAACAACCCTCTAAAATCTTCATATAAAATCTAGCAGTTTATACTGACATTAACTAACAAACAAGATGCTAGACTTTTTATTAAGGGGTACTAGAGTAAAAGTACACCACACCACATCATATATAAGAATCACGCTTTTCAGATTTTAATTTTGGAATCTTTAAATACTTCTTTCAACTTCACAGTTATGTTCTGCTTTGTATTGGTCTATCATGTAAAATCCCAAGAAAATACTCCAGACTTTGTGGCTCTGACAAGAAAAAATGGGCAAAGGTTTGAGGGGTGAAAATACGATGAAAGATACTTGAACATTTCTGCTTCAGTAGCCTGCACAGCTTCTATTAAGCTTTCCAGAGCTCTGCTATTTGTTGGTATGTACATAAAAGTTCAAAAGTTCAGAAGTACATACTGACTTCTTTAGAGGAAAAATAGAAAGACATTAGATATGGTTAGAATGTTAAGTATGTCAATACCCTCGAGGTATTGCTGCTAAGGAGAACAATCAGGTTGTTTTGTGGGAATTTATTCCTGTAAGATGTGGAGATTGCTGAGAGTATTTGGAGCCTGATTTAATCACATAACCTTACTGCATGACCGTAAATCACTAAAAACCATCCAAGCATTGTGATGGCATACAACCCCATGCTGTGATATATTTTATTTGTGGCACTAAAAAAAGACAGAGACACATGAGAAATCTCATTTTAGAGTGGGATAAGCACACTAATGCCTTTTGATCTCAGACATCCCTATTCTATTCTGCTGTGGAATGTAAGATGGTGGAGGCTGAAGCCGAGGCCACCATGAGGCTGTCTCTGTGGTCTGCCGCAGTGGGAATGACAGACAAACATTATGAAACATGAGCTGTCTGCATCAACACGTCTACTGGGGTCGGCTCCCAGCTTCTGATCTAAACGGACAAACACCGCCGAGCTGACGGGATTTCGACACGATCAGCTCTCTGCATTATGAAAATGCATATTTTATTGCCTATCTTCGGCGCTGTGGTGGTAATTTGATTTGATCCAAATCCATATTTGAAAGACCACTCAACCAAAGACACATTTTGACTCTCAAAAAGCAAATCCCAGCATCCTGTCATCAGTTTGTTTTCCTCCCCTCTGCCCTTTAATTTCAATCATTCATCCTCCATCTTTCTCCTTGTCATCCCTTCATCCTTCACAAAGCCCCTCCCAGATGAGGTTCTTTCTTTAGCACCCTTTGGAGACTAGTTGAATTAAATTGGTGGCTCTTGTCTCTAAGCTTTTAGATGCTATTTTCTGTCTTTTGGATGTATGGCATGCAGCGGACCCTTGCTGTCTGCTCTCTGATCCTCTCCCTGCGCTGTCAGTCAAGCTGGCAGGAGTTGGAGGAGGGGACTTCAGATAGTGCCTGGCAGCATCATCCATTATCCTTGCTACCGGCTTCTGGGATTAGAGCACGATCAATGGACTCTGCACACACTGGCGGCCACACACACACACTCACACTCAGAAGAGCTAAAACACTTCTCAGACCATCTAATTATCTTTGCGATACAACCTAATAAAAAACATATGCATCAGACAACTCACACACACCACTGAATCATAGATTAAAATGCTGGAGGCCAAGTTTAAAGAGAAGCAAGAAAACAATCCTATGACAGATAGACAATGTGCTTCATAATGAGCAACTGCAAACCTTAACCATAGATATCACACAATGCAAATTTTAGTTAATCATAATGCGAAATGCGTATTTTGCAACATTTACATGACTTTCAAATTGATCTTTCTGTTCCTGTAGGAAAAACACCACCAGGCACAGCTTAGCTAAAATAGTTTCCAATTTGCTGTTGCAGAATGTGTCCCACTGCAGAGGCCAAGCTGTCTGAGACCAATGTAAAAAACATATTTCAAGGCAGAGATTTGGTGGCCTCAGAGAGGAGTTTGATTTATGAAACCACTAGAAAAATGAGAATAAAATGATGAATTAGCAATAATCTTTATCATAACATTCTGAACAGAGAAGAAACCAAAAGTCTGACTAAGAATATTCCCCAAACATAATTTAACTTATAAAGTGTCATTCCAGAAATTGTAGGTTAATTTAAAGAAAATAACTTTTGAAAAAGACTTTGATGGAGATAAGGATTATTTTTGGTAATGTAAAGCAGTCCACTGTTAGATATCCTTATTTTACAATATGATGCTGTAAAGAAAGTAGTGAAGACCGCCATCACACATCAACTAGTAAAACAATTGCTTATCAGACTTGAAGGCAGACTGACGGGTGAAGATAATTCATTCCTCATTTCAATCATTTACCCACTCTGTTTAATCTCTTGCTCTTGTTTCTTCTTTTTCCATTTTAAAGTTCTGCTTAGCACCTGCTTACAATCCATCAGCACACGATTAAAACACTTAAACTTCTCTTTCTGTATCATTAACTTCCCCTAAGTCACTGTGACTCTTGAGTTCCAAACCATATACACAAACAGAATTTTTAGATGGTTAATCAGAAGACTGCTCCCAAAGGATTTAAAAAATTATTGTCTGGCTTCACTTAATCAAGTCCTTGCCTCCAGACTGGGAAGCCTGTGTGGAAACTTGTGATCTTTTTATTGCCATCATTGCCATTTATTTATTACATCTTCTTATTTTCCATTCATTTATCACATCTTATTCCATCACTTACTAGACCAAAAGCTTCAGAACATCCTCTACGCTGAGGCCTAATCCTAATTAGAAACTGCTGTAAGGGAAATCAGAGAATAAGAAAAAGAGGGGGGTAGATGTGAAGAGACAGAAAGAAAAAACAGACACAGAGAGATTCCAGGCCAATATAACTAAAGTGAGTGTTCCATAAAAACCAAACAAAAATAAAATAAAATAGCAAGCCCCATCCTGACTGTTTTCAACTGGCTCAGTCCTTGCTTCTTTAGGAGGAGTTCATCTGTGACCTGAACTATATTCTTTTGTGTAGACATAATAGAGTATGAGTGTGAATGCAGATATGGAAGAACAAGGTCAAAAGTCAACCAGAGACTTAAAGGTCAGAGAGGAAGCCTTCTTTCGTGACTTGATGGGGGCTGGAACCAATGGGACAGACTGCAACGTAAACAGAGATTAGACAGGGAAGAAGAGACCCCCAACATATCAGCTGCAGACGAAGGGGAAGCAGCCACACAGAGCATCATGTGTAAAGAATCCTGGAATGTCAGTCCCAGCTTTGATTTCGACTGCTAGTGGTCTTTCATCTACATCTAAACTGACTCTTAATGAAGAGATTTGCTGATAATCTTGTTTTACAGATAGCATAGGCTTGACGCTATATCTTTGAAATAACTCAAAATAAGTTATTTTTAAGCTAATAAATTGTCTTCATTTTGAATTTAACCATATTCTATTTGCAAATTGGACAAACAGTTGAATTTGCATTTGTTGTATGTATGAGAGCATTTCATACAAACTTTTTACAATGCAATGATCTCATATATTATAAACTGACAAATGAAATGTTATTTTCCTGCATTTATCAACATGCTAATTTTTAAATTATTTTGGACCCTGTGAGAACTTGAGATGTGTTTTGAGAGTAGTAAATTAAGTTTATTGAATAAGCATTCACAACCTGTAAAAACCAGATTAAATTGAAAGGTTGATTATTTAAAAATTCCTAAAAAATAGCCATGGCATGGGGCTGAAATCAAAGGGACAGACTGCAACGTAAACAGAGATCAGACAGGCAATTCTGGTGAGCTTGTTCTCAGACTTTATAACATGAAAGCATAACATTTTTGTGGCTCAGAAGTGAAGTAGATACTTTGAACTGTCTCAGTTATCTTGTCTAAAAGCAGTTACAGATTTGAATACATTGCATACAAAGTAGCATTAATATTGTTTCACATACCTGAGCTTTTCCTAGAAACCTTTAGCTCAGTCATTAAATAGCCAAAATATTTTTCATTTTAAATCCTACATTTGATTTCTTTCTGTGTTTTTACCAGTGTTGTATAAAGTACTGAAATCTCAGAGTCAAGTAAAAGTATAAGTACCTCTCCAAAATATGACTTTGGTAAAAGTCCAAGTCACTGACTGAAATGTTACTTGAGTTAAAGTCTTAAAGTATCTGAAACTTCTTGTACTTAAGTATGGAAATTACTGTAAAAATGGATGTACTCAAGTAATGTAATGAAAAGTACAAGTAAAAAGTAAAACAAGGCAAATGCAGTTTGAATTACATTTTTTATATTTTGGTAAACTTGTCAAATACACTTAAAATAATGTACACAACCAAGTGCAGGCAAAATTAAACCTGCTAATAGATATACCTGCAGGCATCATTTAGTTAAGAAAATTACGTGCTTTACCTATAGCACAAGGTTAACTTAACCTGCTTTACAACTGAACCAGCTTCTTAGTATACCCTCCAGGACAGAAAATACAAAGTTTTTGTAAGCCTTAAGTTTTCCCTTCAAGTAAGGTCAGTGCTGAAAATGAGAAAAATAAATAGTACAGAAAATGCGGCCAACATGAAGAAAAAGAGCTGTTACGATTACTCTACTTCACAAATCAGTGAATCAGTCAATCCTACAGTCAGTAGGTGGTGCACACAACTGGTCATTATGCAAAAGAAAAAAAGAATTGGGAGGGAAATGCAGCTTATTGGCATCTGTAAACCTGGTTTTGAACTTGCATGCCTTTCCTATATTCGTTAAATTTAGTCAAAATTGCTATCGCTATGGCTTCTGTACCCCCTTGAACAGAGGAGTCTAGGTAGCCTGATACAGTCAACATTAAGCCTAAGCTAAATACACCACATGTGGAACTGAAACAATGCCAAACAAAGTTCATTTATGGTCAAGATTTCACAATACAGTAGTGTCTAGTGACCAAGCTATAGTTACTGAAACAGGAGGATTATAACCATTTCATAAGACGTTACCTCGATGTGTTTCTTCAAGTTGGACGGGGAGTTTTTGTAAGATAGAATTTCCACATCTTTGGGCAGGAATAACATACACTGCATGCGGTACGACGAATCTTTAACACCCACGAAAGAGTGTATTGTGTTTAAATAAGGCCATGGGCTCTCATCACCAGCTGGTGGTTCCCCTGGAGCCGTGTCCGACGTAGTTGCAGTCGTTGTGGTCTCCGTCTCCTCCTCCATGTGACCGCTGCTGATTGCGAGACTTGCTTTGTGTTTATTGGGAGAAGCGAAACAGGTGTATCCTATTGGTGGTGATGAACAAGCCCAGGCAAGTAGGCTACCGACTTTGTTCGGTAGCCTGCTTGCTACTTGCTAATCAGTAGGTGGGGTCAAAACACTTGCGTTTCTCTCTCTCGCTTTTTTGTAACGAGTAACTAAACCACACATTGAAAATGTATCGGAGTAAAAGTATGCAATTAAGTTCGGAAATATAGTGAAGTAAAAGTGAAAGTTATCAAAAATTTTCATACTCGAGGAAAGTATGAAGTACTCCAAAATATACTTAAGTAAAGTAGTGAAGTATTTTTACTTCGTTACTATACAACACTGGTTTTTACATCTTGTCAAACAGGTAAACTGTGTGATTTAAATCTTGTTTGCATAACATATATAACCCATGATAAAGAAACAACTCCACACACATCATTTTAGGTAGGTCCAGTTTTCAGTACAGAATTGGACTGCATCACATGATAGTGAAGTTGTTAGCCTTTTTTTCTGCATCTTCCATGTCTCCTCATGCCTTCAGGTACTCTGCCTTTTTGCCACAGTACAAAAACATGCATGCTAGGGTAACTTGTCCTTCAAAAATATCTCTTATAGAATGTGTGCATGTGTGATTCTCTGTCTGGTATGTAACAGTGCTCCTCTAGGATTGGCCAACTCCGCCTCTTGCCCACTGACTACTGGAGAAAGATACCAGTGACTCTGCCACCTTTAAGCAGAAGATATAGAGAGATTGGTTAACTACAGCAATGCAGAAAAAAAATCAAATACTGTAAATTTAATTGAAAGCTTTCATGATGGAATAAATTAATCCATCATAAAAACTACCCCAAAGCAAAATAATGCATGATATATTTTCTTCAGACAGCTTTATGGTGAGAAAAATGTATGTGTGAAAGAAAACCTGTTTGCCTCTTCAGGGCTTTGAATAATCAAAATTAGAGATTATTTGCACCAGAATCTGTTTAAAACCTGTGGTCATAAGTCATGTATTTCTCAAATCTGGCTTTTGTGAAAGAATAGCAAGAAGAAAGTAATTGTTTAAAGAATGTGATGAGAGGTCCTATTGCAGTTTGCCACAAGTCACTTAAGGGAAACAGCAGGCAAGGAAGAAAGAGTTGAGACCAAACTGAACTTTTCTGCATATTTGCAAAACACCATAAATCAGAAAACTAACACTGCACATCCCCTTGAACACACCATACCCATCACGTTACAAGGACAAGGTTCTGCCTGAAAGATGCTGGGGTGCCAGAGAAGTTGATCAAAGTTGTTGGGATAATAGATGGATGGAACTGAATTCAGGATAATTCTGAAAGAAAACCTGTTTGCAGTAGCAAAATGCTCCAGGCTGGAGCAATAGTTCAGCAGGACAACAACCTCACAGCCAGAGCTGCAACGCAATGATATAGATGAAAATGTTACAGAGACCTAAACTGATTATTGAAAATTGATTTTAATATCGTCACTCTCCATCTGAATTTGTTTTTTTGCGAAGAATGGGTGACATATACAACAGTATATCCAGAGCTGATAGAGACACGCCCTTTTTTAAATTTAAATAGTGTATCATTTCCCTTCCACTTCACAATTATGTACTACTATTATGCATTTTTCTTTCACATAAAATTTCAATATTCATTGAATACACAGACATTTGTTTTTGTTCTGTTGTCCTCTTTTGTGGCTTCTAAGCACACATCAGACAAGTATCACACATAGTACTATCACAAATCTTCAGCTCAATGTGCTTCATATCTTTGGTTTGTGGCGTTGTAATCATGTGTGTCTACATGGGAGGGGTCTCCTTAGTCTTCTGTTTCATACTACCTCTGAACATTTATGAAGCCAAACCTCAGACAAACTGTAGATCTAATCACGACTTGCATTTAAGGGAAAAACAACATTTCAGTTCCTTGTTTTTCAAATAAAACCTTTTTTTTCTGTATATAAGCCTAATGTCAGGCTAACAGCAACCAACCTTCATTCACACTCCCTTTAATGGAAGAGACTTTGCAAACAGACAAACACACACTGCGGCAGATTCAATGGGCGGCTTTGGCCTGTGTTAGCCACCATCTGTTTTGAATTGTGATAAGTTGAGTCAGGGCTGTGGTCAGGAGGGGGAGTATGCCTGGGTCTCATCTGGATCTAATAGGTGATAAGAGGAAACTGAGCCATCCTGAGAAGAGCCAGAGGGCGAAATGCCAGAAATATTTTAATGAAGGGTGGAGCGGGTGAATTAGGTGTTCGCTTTCATAAAACTGACCTACAGTACCTTGCAAAAGAATACATATCAACTGAGGTTTGAAACATGGTCAAAATACAACAACAAACTTTTGTATATCACTTGAATTTCCCGTAACATACCAACATGAAGTTGTGCACAGCTGACAAGAAGTGGAAGGAAAATGACACATGCCTGTGAAAACATTTTAGAAAAACAAAAATCTGAAAGGTTTCTGAATCTGAATATTTGTATTCAGTCCTCCTGACTCAAAACTCTATAAACAAAAACAAAATACTATTTCACTACAATTACAGCTGCAAGTGTGGGCTTGATACAAATGCATTCTTTTGTGATTTTTTTGCAAAATTTTGATAACCGTGTATTTTTAATGCCACAATAATTTTCACTTCCTCACTGAAACTTGTGATTTTAATGTGACAAAATGTGAAGAAGTTCAATAGTTAGAAATACTTTTGCAAAGCAAGACAGGCTTAATAAAGAGAAGAACATAATCTTTGTCCAGCAGCCACGGGTCGTCAAGTGTACTTTCCTGGAAAGAAGCTTCTGTTTGTGTTTGGATTATTGGTTTCTGCTCCCCTCATTAACAAAGAGCTTACTGCAGGAAAAACAATATCACTGTTGCAATAAAGTTAATATGCACCCAAATTAATTTGCTTTATGATTATGTCCTTGAATAGATTCACTGTTTACTATGCAGCCAGAAAAAATAAAAATCTTCCTCGACCTTTCAGCAGCATGTTATCCAAAGGTCTGTATCACTTTTCTGTTTCAACGTTTCATAGAAGGAAGCAAGGACCATCCTGGCGATGAGCTTTGTCAGTGTGGTGTACCGTTCAATGGCCGAAAAGTTAATCTCCATCAGTCAGCATTACCATGCTGCCTCTAATGAGTCTATGGAGTAATGGTCCATAGATACAGCCCATTGGCAGTCATTACCAGAGGCAGCTCACCCAGCGGTGTTGAGTGATATCTCACTGTGTGTCTGGCTGGGTGCCACTGGGACAGACAGGATCCTGTCTAAGTTTGCCAGAATGCCTGTCGCATCACATAACACGCGTCATGCCTCCGACATTCATTCACACTTTGTAAAATTACAGACTGGGAGTTATTTGATGATATCGTAAATCTAGCACAGTGGAGAAGCCAGATAGATGGATGGACAGTGCATTAGGTCAGGCTCCACTCTATCAGCTGGTGATGGGTCAAGGGGCAGAGAGCCTCAGTTCTGCTGGCACAGGGCAGGAAAACATTCCTGACGGGTCAAAGGGCAACAGTCTCACTTCCTGCCATTCCGGAAGATGGTATTGGGGGAGGATTAGGGGGGAAATGGAGAATGAGAGAGACCCTGGTGTGATAAATGGCTCGGTTGTAGCCAAATTCTACATTTTCTTCTTGTTACATCTGGTCTACATTTAAACAGTGAGATATTAGATGATATGTCTGCTCTTCATGTGAATCCTTGTACCATCTATGATGTATCGCCTACCAGATTTTTGACTCCATGGGTTCGTGGGATGTAAAATTGTTTAATGATTCTCACCTGACTGGTGTTTTCTTCGGCTGTTGTGCACATGCAGTTGTGGAATCAAGGTGTAAGGAACCCAACTTGGATTCAGCAAAACAAAAAATTAGAGGCCAATATTGAAACTAATATTTGTGGCAGCTGCTTTTTTTTTTCTTTTTTTTTTCTGATATCCTATTTGGAGGAAAATGCTATTGTTTTTTAAATGAGAGCATAAAATCTAACACAAGTATTCAAACTATGGGTTCACACTGTTGAGTCTTCCAGAGTCCCAACAGGTTCCCTCTTTCTGGCTGCCGTTTCTCATAGGGCCTCCCAGTACCATCCAGTCTCTGCTGAGCCGCTGCGGATGGAGGTGATTTACTGGTGGCCCCTGTGTTTATTTTCCCTTTCCCTGCTGTTGGTTCTGCTAAGCGCCCTGCTTAGCTACTTTAATGTTCATTGTGTGTGTACGTATGTGCGATTGTATAGATGTTTCGTGGCTCTCCCATTCATATGTAAAGCCACTGGTCTATGCTCACTGTTTGCCTTAGATTTAAGCACTAATGTTTCTGAAATAGTCAAAGTGGGAGGAAATCAAGTTTTATAGGAACAGCCTATTGTAATAGAGGTTCGACAGAGCGTGACAAATTAAATTTGGCTGACAAAGATGGCTCACACACTCCACAGTAGACTTTTGGCTGCCTTTGTCTATCTGCCGTAGAGTTCCAGAGATTTATTAGAATCACTAATGTAATGATTTGACATTTAGTGCCCTGAAAAGGTTTCCTGAACAGGTGGTGAGGCCTCTGTCGGATTGAACATACACCACACTTTTTCAGTCAGACTCACCACACACAGAGGAATGAAACACTCTGTTGCATGAAGGAAAGAACAAAGCCTCCACTGTCATTTCATACTATTCATCTAACAAGCCTGAAAAGGAGGGGCTATGAGGTCACGCTTCTCTCTGCCCGTTACTCGCTCAGTTAAGCCTGGTGCTATGTGGCGTGGTCCAGCACAGTGGTAGATACACTTGTCATTTAGACAGCCCAATTAGAAGTAGCCGCCCAGCTTCTGACCCCCTGACACCACCTGACAGAGGCAGCCCTCACATCCACCTGTTCCCTGCACATACATCCTCAAGAACTAACAGCTCCAATGAGGATCTTCTATCTCTTTCTCTGCTTCCTTTTATGTTTATTTTTCTGTGGTGCCTTTCAAAGATCCTTCTAAAATTTCAAGTTAATACTTTAATGTATTTCTCTGGAATGTGATAGATCAACACAAAGTAGAGGAATTGAATTAGAAGAAATTGAATGGTTCTTTTAATGGCAAAAAACCCCCACAATTGTATGCCAATAAAATTCAGTGCAAGGAATTGAAAATAGTTATATGAAACTTTCAACCCTGGACTCTACAAACCTGGCCTTTATGTAAGAGTGCCAGAAAGAAAGTCATGTTTGCATTTTACAAGCCAATTAGAAAGCACAGCAACAGGAGTAGATCTAATCTGATAAGCACAAGTTACATAAGTTTAAGTTACATTAAAAGTAACTTTTTAAGTAACTTTCAGCAGCTGCTAACAACAACCCTCTGCCACCTGTGAAAATTACATTGATCTTTGCCAATACTTAATTGCAAGTTATTTTATAATAGTATCATCAACAATGTGTCTCCTCTTATAAGGTTGAACTGAAGGGGAGATTGTTTAATGGTTACAACAGTACAAAAAAACACAATCTTGTTAGCTCCTTGTGAAGCTGCAAGATTGTGTTTTTTTTGTACTGTTGCTCCTTGTGGAGCTAACAAGATTGTGTGCCTTAATTTTGAATTTAGTCCAGTTCGTTTGGCGCTGAGCTTTGCGGTGCTCCTTGCAGGATAATTTTTAGCAAATGTCAGCGCTGCAGAATGACTGACAGCTTCCAAAGAGCCTTGATATAAGAGTCTTTGTTGGGTTGATGAAAGTTCACTTGCAGACAAAAATAAACGTCTGTAGAAATCCCAGGTCTTTGTGAGAAAAGGATGAATCATTTCAGAACTTGTTTATCTTTAATGTGAAAGATGTCTGGTAATATTTAACTGGAAAACAAACAAACAGGTTAAAGAAAAAAAAAGTAAAACATAAAAAGGTGACAATTATCTAGTTCCATATGTGTGCACAAATTTCCCTTGTCCTTGTCTGAATATTCTTGGCATTTACTCATTTGCATTGTTTATATGAAATCACAATTTTAAATCCAATCTTTCTTAAAAAGTGAGAGCTCATGTTTTAGTGAGGCCTTTCTCATCTTTAGTTAAATATTAAGCTGACATAAATAAATGTGTGTCATACATTAAATCAATATATGAGCAAGCTTTGATTCCCTGATGGCTAATGGCACAGTACATGGGGTAAAAGAGTCACAAAGGGACAAACAAAGTGCTGCTCTATGAGCACTGATTGTTGATGCATGAGTCACTTCTAAAGAGGCACTTTGAGATGATGGCAAACATGACAAACCTCTGCCTGCTCAGTGAAGCACACTAGAGACATAGCCTGTGATGCATGTGGGGGTTAGCGCTGCACTGTTTTGGGTGAGACACAGGAAGTATGCATACGGCCTGCTGGCTGAGCCCTGGAGTCAGCCTTGTGTAAACTCTACAACATGCACATCCATTTTCAGAAATTAAACATACTTTCCAGTGCTGATAGGAATGCAAACATAAATACGCAGATTGTATCATTGTTGTTTACAATCTGTAATGCCCCACTGCACAAGGTTAGCATCCCCTCAATGCAGCAAAGAAGTGAGCAGAAAACCATGGAGTCTGTCAGGCCAGCAACCTCAGCCTGCCCGTCCATGAAATAACACATACTGCCACACCATCCGGGCACTGACATCTGAGCCGACTCACCACTCCAGGAAGAGCACAACTTACCAACCACCCCAACAAAAACTACAAGGTGTACTTCACCACCCCACCCACCCGCCCACAGGATGCCAACGCAAAGCCACGACCCCAATTACTGCCACACACTGCTGATGGCCAGGCACACACCACCAGCCGACCACCCACCAGAACCCAGTGGCCTCCCTGGCCACAGAGCCATTCACTGTGAGCAGGAGCCGGGATCCAAAAATCCGAACAACCCTGAGAGAACTGGAACGCAAGTCCCTCCCTCAACTGCCCCCCAAAGCCTGTCCACAGCACAGACCTACCAGATGGCCCAGTCCTCCTCTCAGCCCCCCAATCCAAAACAGCAAACAGAGAACAGGGGTGTGGACTGACATCACAGGTTTTGGTTTTCTTAATATTTAATTGTCTGGTTCTACTGATGTGTTTAAGTTGTCTAATAATGCCTTGTTGGTGACTAGCAGTCGGGAAATTGGTCGACCACATGCAAATATGACCACAATTATTTCCCTTCAGTGCAATTCAATTCTGTGGCAAGGAAACTTATGACCTATTTTTGTTTTGTTTTACAGCAACCCTAGCACTCTTCTTTAGCCCGATATTTGGGTCATGAGAGGGGCTGGGTTTTCCAGGCAGAGGCTGACAGATTACTGTCCACTTGCTCCCTTGCCCCCGATATGTAATTGAAAAAATACAAATGGATTAGCTGGAGGGAGTTCAATGCAAGCTGGCCTGCTGGGCTTGGATGGTGGTTTTTGGCCGGCAGATTCGGACCCTATAATACTGCAGAGGGAGGGAGAGGGGCTGGTGGGACGGATTTAGGCTCCTGATCAGCTGGAATATGGAAGAGATATTAAAATTACAATGTGTTCAGGGAGAAACATGCAAACACTGAGGCAGATTAGTCTCCATATTTACAGGTAGTTTTTTGGTGGTAGGTTACAGGTTGGTTATGGAAATTGATGAAGGTTCAATTGAATGTGTAGAAACATAAACTTATAAATAGCCACCCCTTCTCCAGAAGCATCATAATTGCGATCTCCTTATATTTATAAGTATTGTAATAACATACCTTCAGTACTTTCTTAGGTACTTTATACATGCAGTATGATCAACAATACTCCTAGGTAAGAGTACCGCTAGCAGTAGCTCTATTGATGCTAACAATACTGAAATATGAATACAACACAACATCCATCATAAATGTTGTGATAGGAAATTTGTATTTGCTATCACCGCATTTTAGTTGCATTGTGTTATAGACTACGGTAATTTAAAAATCAGATTGCAAATGTGCCAGTGAGAAAATTTGTGAAATTTTGTGCACGTTATATTAAATTTAGACATTTTTCAGTGTGACAAATTCAAGAAGAGACATAAAAAGTATCTATACCCTTTGAGCTTTTACGCATTGTATTGTGTTCAGTGTAATTTATTATGATTATGTAATACTCACACCCAACATAGTATGTAACTGGAAGGAAAGTGAAAATATGAAAAGTGCAACGTACATTTTTATTGATTCCTACTACTTTTATAACAATTAATGCTGACTAGACTAGACTCTTGGGGTTTGACAACATGTATTTCTAAGTCTTGCCACAGATTAAGAAATGCATAAAGGTGTAAACTTTGACTTGGTAATTCTAAGAAATGAATATTCTTTAAGCTAAACCATTCATCGCAGCTCTGGTCGCATGTTTAGAATTGTCCTGATGGAAGGTAAGCCTATGTCCCTATTTCAAGCCTTCTGCAGACTTTAACATTTTTTTTTCACAATTACCCAGTGCTGGCCTTCTCTATCTTCCCACCAAATCTGAGAAGTGTCCCTGTTACTGCTCAAGAAAAGCATCCACACACCACCGTGTTTCATAGTTGTTATAGGGTGATTTGCATTTTCTTTCTTATTACAATCATATATCAATTTGTGTTTGTCCCATAAAATCCATAAAATCTGTGATAGTAAAGTGTTGCATTGTGTAAAAGTTCAGGGGTTGTGAATAGTTTTGAAAAGCACTGCTATAAACGAGAATCCCTCTGTGAGACAGACCTGCTGGGAACCAGTCCTTCTCGTCCTCTCCGAGGCTGTGGACACACTCACAAGGTCAGCCACTGCTAATGTGCTGCTCAGCTCGCCTCAGTTGGCTTTGAGATGGTTGTAAAAGCACTGTCAAGATGACCTTCTCATTGATGAATGATGGTCAAGAGGGTCATTACTTTGAGCTACTGACTCAAAGGTGTGTAGGTGTTACTGTGCAGTTTACACAGGTCCAGCCAGGTGTGCTTTCAGATCTGTTCAATTTAATGGCAGATATCTTTAAAAAAAATTAAATGAAATAGTGTGATGAAATGAAGAGAGTTGTGCTTGTAGGATAAAAAGGACAAAAGCAATGAAGAGATAAGAGATGGGGTGAACGAATACAAATGAGGAAAAGGGGAAAGATAACTGTGATATAGAAAAAAGATGAGGGGAGGAGATTTGGACAGCAGAGCTAGCTCACAGGACAAAAGAGAGGTTTAGAAAGAAAGAGTCTCAGAGAATCGCGAGCACATCCGTGACCTAGATTCTCTGGCTCTCCCTGGATCCGTCTCCCTCATGAATGTTTGATTACGCCTCCAACAATAGCAGTATTTACACCAAGCGCTTTTTAAATTACAATTCGTCTGTGCTGGAGGTGGGGGGAAGAGAAAGGGGGAAAAAAATCCAATTCATTTAAAGTGGCGGGATGAACCGATTTGAGAACTCTCACCTCAGCAACAATTTCAGTCTCTTAAGACCAGACGGTGGTAATTGATGCACACTGAAGATGTCTGACATGCAAAAACACTTTCATACCCCTGAATGAGGTTGTCTCATATACTAACGCACAAAAATAATTTTCACTCTAGCTATGCATTCCCCCATCTTTATTTAGAAATTAAAAGAGAAAAACCAGACACAGCCAAGCAGAATCCTGAATTAATGTGGGTTGGATACAACGTGTGCATAGTAATTCCATCAGACACACCCCCAAAAGAAAAAACAAACAAACAAACAAAAAAAAAACACGTCAAGCCAGATCATCATCTGTCACCATGGCCACTGACAAACGTCTGTTGATGTTGCCATGGTTACCACTCTGGGAAATTGAGCCAGGCGCTTTGCGTACCACCGCCATGAAAGAGGTGAAGAGAGAGAGGAGCCACAGACACCATCAGGCAGCAAAATGGCGGCAATATTAAACACTCTGGGCTGAGCCAACATTCATCAGAGCAGACAACAAAGGCTGCTGGCAATCACATATGACTTGTCTCTTTCTGTGCACTGTCCATGTGTTCTAAGGCTTTCTCTTTTATTTTTAGTACACATACAGAGACTTTGTGTATATTTGTGTGTGTGAACACACAGGGGCACAGAGGCAGCAGCAGTTAATCCCATTCCAGTAACCAGAGAGAACTGGTTCAGAGTCGGTAATCTCCAAAAAGCCTGGTTTTTGGAAGCTGCATGACAGTCGGTTCCAAGTAGAACAATTTAGGCAGGCGGCTCATCAGTCCAGGACAAAAAAGAGGGACAAGCATTTTAGACAAAGTTACTATGAATTTCAAATGGTGGCAAAAATATAAACATTGCAGATGTTTTAGTTTTATTATTCACTGACTGGACAAGTGTTTGCTGATTCACCTTGTTATGGCAACAGAAAAGGTATGGATGCCACAGCAGACAATAACCCTCTTGAAGACCAAATCTGACTGCAAACCCTCAATATTGATTTTCATCATATTATAAAGTAAAGTAATTACTGCATATTGTGTCTTTGATAACCTTTATAGCCACTTGTTCTTTATATGCTGGGACTTCTGTATTAAAAGGAAGAAGCTGATGAATAACAGAGAATATCTGCTTTGTGTATAACAGAGAAATCCTCCTGTTATCTCCAGACAATTAATATAAACTGCAGCCTACCTCAGCTTTGTACTATAGCTAATTGTGAGTGCTCTTACATTAAAACTATTCTGAAATTATTCCTAGATTGAGCCTATTTTTTTTACTTGTATTTTCCCCCATCACCCAGCAGTATGGCCTTCCCCCTCTCCCTGCCAGAGGCCTAGTCCCTCCCCATCACCATAGTGTGACTTGCTCTGCAGACCGGATCATTCCGTCTACCCCCTGCACCACAGTTGCCACAGAAACCCCATGGATGCGTATGTGTGAGCGTGTGCGGTATTGCTGGGGGATTGGTTGCTGGGGGCTAGATGCTTTCCAATCAAACCTGTTACTGGGGTGCGGGTCGCCCACCCCCTTCCTCCCCTCAGCCTCATCCTCCTCTTCTCCTCATATTCCTCCACACCCCCTCCTTTGGGAAAAGCAGAGAAAGAGAGAGTGGAAGATGGAGGGTGCCGCCTGTTGGGGCAAAGAGTGCAATCATGTGCAGGTGATGTTTGTAAAGTGTGGTGCAGACTGGCCATATTATCTCCACGCTGTTTATTATAAACAATAACTGTGAAAGTGTATCTTTGTGCTTCTGATATTGGTTTATCCAGCTATCACTGTATTCATGGCCCCTAAATCATTGAGCAATCTGCACCTGTATGTTAATCAAGATCCAGCAATTTCTTTTTGTGTCCTTTTTGTCATTCACATTATCTTTATTGCTTTGAGATTCTATCCAATTGAGACAGAATCTCAATTGGATTTAGAGCCAGACTTTGTCTGAACACACAAATTGTTATCTATACCATTCTACTGCAGCTTCGACTGTTTGTGGATATCGCTTTGTCAAGTCTTTTGAAGTCTCTCTCAGGTTTCCTTTCTGCTCCTTATTTATTCTTACCCATCTTCCCATCAGCTTTGACTGGCAATGTTGTTTCTGCAGCATCAGTTTTTTTTGTCCTAAGATAGCCTCAAGATGAGTTTGTGGTTATTCATCTCTGTGCAGGATAAACTTGACAATCAAAAGATCCAGCAAACAACTGGACTTTTCTGAACCACTGACAAATTCAGAATCCTCAAATCCTCAAGATAGCAGCAAATGTCTGTTTTGTTTTACCAGCAAAAGCATAAAGTTCATGTAAAAGAATCTGAAAAACCCACTCTAACAATGCCAAAGTAGAAAATTGCTTTAAAGAAAAGAAATACTGGAGTATTGATTCTTTGCACTATTGATTCAGACAAGAGCCTGATCTTATTAAGAGAGACTAACCAAGTAGTTTCGAAGTTTGCTGAGGCTTTAAGATGTCTGATAGAGCTGCTTAACCCTTAGCATTCTGAATGTCATTCTGCAGCATTCAAAATTTGTTAAATTAGCCTTAGAAAGAGGATGAAGACCTTTGTCTTCTGAAGTAGGACTTGGAGTAGAACCGTTGCTACAAGTGAGATAGTTCCAGCTCCTGATCCGTGGCGCTTCTATTCAGATATCTGCAGAGCACATCCCAGCAAGAGGAGAATGTAGAATAGACCCAAAATGTGTTGGAAGAATTTTATGGTCTTCTGAAAAGACCAAGCAGGTAAAAGCCTCAGCAAGTGAAACTCTGCAATCAAGTCAGATTAACAGAGGACATTTTGGACTAAATGACTTGAGTGGCATTAGTCCAATATTATGCCCATGGGGCCAATAAAAAGGACTGTATCTATCGATGTCTCCCTCTTTTCTTACTGTGTCCCTTGTTCTCTTTATCTGATTCTCTCTTGCTTACTTTACCAGGAGTTCTGCCACCATCAGTCTGTGTTGCTATTGGTCTCAGTTTCTTCCTTTGTCTTTCTTTTCTTTTATCCCTCCTTAACCCCCACGCTCTGAATCACTTCTTACTCACTGCTACCGCTTTTAGATACCTTATCTTGTCTTAATATACCCCTGAATTAGAGCAGTCAGTATCCCAGAGAGGTGGTTTAGAGAGGCGAACAAAATATAAAGGGAAATTGAAGGAGATGCCATTTGCAATAAAAGATATCTTAATGAGATGATTTATGTCGTGCAGAGATAAAAAAGAGACTCTACTGATCTTAAATGAAAAGTATAAGAAGTCATTTAAAGGCATAATAGAAAAAGAAATATGGACAGTGATAAATGCAGTGATGGAATATATTTCAAATTTGTATTCATGTGCAAACCTGCCAATCTCCTGAGGAAAGCAGCTATTACCAAATTGACGGATGCAGCAGACACGACAGATGACGAACACCATCCATACTCCACCCTCACAGCTCCTCTCCTGGTGAGATGACGCAGGAGATAATTGCATTGTTTCTCAACATGTTGTCTGTTCGCTCCGTCATAATCAGACACCTGGCACCGTCGCCCGCTCCCCTGACATTCAGGCTGGCTCTGTTGCCAGGATGGTCACATTGAGACGATGTTCCAATGCCTCAAATGTTTCTACGCATAAAACTAGATACATGCATTCACCACATGAAACACTGTTTTTTTCTACCTGTCTGGTATTAAATTAGCCTATTGATCAGTTAGGAAAACTAAAATTATTTATATTTGCTAAACACAAGAGTAATGAGGGAGACAATTTATTTTTTTGCTTCCTTCAATTATAGAAGTTTACATACAGTAATATTATTATGCCTTTAAGCAGTTCTAGAGGGCAAGGATGATGCCATGGATTTGTAAATTTCACTTGAATTAATTGTATTTAAAATGAATACCTTAAACAAATGTATTCCTTGTGCCACATCATGGAAATATCAAAAGTCTTTCTCCAAAAACTTAAGCATTAAAGAGTAGAAATTAAGGCGCCATTATGTTAGTGAATTTCTCTCCAAACTGAGGGAGAGCCTGTCACACCTTTAGCCATGCACAGCCTCAAGTCTCTATGATTTTGTGATGTGAATATTATGACAACCTCAATTGTTGATACAAAGAGGATGCCTGGACTGATAAATGTCAACCAGAGGCGTTAGAATGTAACTGGGTGATCAATAAATGCATGTAAAGTATCATTCCTTCAGTTAGGCTGATACACTTTAGTCTAACAGTGCTGCAGGCCTTGTAATTTGATTTGATCCAAACTCAAAGATGGGTCCTCCAGAGGCAAACTGTGAGCCTGCTGTGCCAGACAGCTCTAAATGCCAGACCAAGACGTCGAGGAACACCAAATTAATTCTAAGGACTGGATGATTAAATTGCCCATCCTCTGTCACTCTAAACCCAGCAAAAAGCTTTCTTGCAATTTACCAGATTCAGACCGCAAATACTTTGTACAGTACAGCACACACATACGATGATGCATTTTAAACCACATCTGTCTTCAAAATCTGCTTCTAAAGAGCAGGAATTTAGTTGGAATAGTTTTATTTATAAGTTGTTTTTCACATTAAAAATCTTCTTTTAAAAATGGTCAGGTAGCAAAATATATGCAGTCAAGGTTGAAAGAAAAGCTTAAAAATGAATTCAGGAAAACCACAGGTCAACAACTTTTCGGAATACAAGAAATCCAACAAGATTATAAAAAGTCTGTCTTATCAAGAAGAACATATGAAGTAAATGGGGATGATTCAAGACTTTTGTGCAGTGTATCTTGTAAACCCCAATAGTTTTTTTCTACTTGTAAATCAGTTCCAGTATAGCTGTTTAATCTAAAAGGAAAGCTTGCTAACTTTTGTTGTTGTAGAAAGATTTTTTAAGTTGCAGCATGAAACTGAAAGGGTCAGCTTGTTTCACAATGTTTTAGTTGAGGAACCTGAAAGAAACGAGGTGAAAAGCTGTTAGTCCACCCTGGAGGTGATGTGACCTATGTCTTTAAAGCACCTACAGCATGTCTTCAGGGAACGTACACAGTAGGTGTGAACCTGAAGGTGTATGAAAACAAAAAACAAAGGCTGGATAAGAAGAGCAGACAAACTCCCAGAAAACAGACTCATTAGTCTTCCCTACATGCCTGAAAGGGACAAATATCACTAAAAGGGTTCTGCCTTTCTACTTGTTTGGCAGCAAAACCACAAATGAATCATTGGTATTACTACATACAATGATATTAAAAATCTAGGACACCATGTGTCAGCCTATCTGTTTTCTAACAATTGGAAATAAGGATTTTACTATTGATTTTACCAACACGTTTGCATTGATGTAAAATTAAATATCAATATAATCTTAAAATATATATGCATATCAGCAAAATGTGGCAAAAAAAGGCATTTATGGTGAGGAATAAAATATAAAACTGCATATTTATTCTTTTTAAAAGCGGTATTAATCAAGGATTACATGATTTGAACATCCTTACTCATATTTTTGAAAGCGGTATGCCCTGTTTAAACCTCAGTTTTGAAGTGAGAATGACCACCATGGTGAGATCAAAAAGCTATCTGAGGTCTTCAGAAAAAAGACTGTAGCAACTTGATATTTTGAAAAGAGATTTAAAGAGATATCTGAAGGAGTTTGGAAAATACCTGAAGATTTGTAGAACTATCACCCAGTGCTCCAGAGAAGAAATTAAAAAGTAGAAAGAATGTCGACACCATCCTGGTATGGACTTTAAACAGCTATCCATCGACTCCCTCCATTATTGCTGCTTGCAAATATCAGAGAAGGCAGACAGCAGAAATGTCAGTGCAGCTCTTTGGGATTTACTTTCCACACTATAATAAAACTTCTACTGCTCCAAGTACAGAAAGCGAATGCTATAGAAAATTCTGATAGATTTCTTGTCTTGTTGTATTGACAATACTAAATATACTTCCTCATATACACCTTATTATACACCTTCATTAATGTACTTACATTTCTAAGTCAATTCCCTTACATGCCCATTTATCTAAAGTCACCAGTTTGCACCATAAACACATGTATATCACCTTTATGTGCTATATTAAAATAATCTATGAAATTATTTGCTTTTTAAGAAATCGTTAATAAATATAGGCAGTAAAAGGTTTTAAGTTTACTGTTACACTTGAAGCAATGAAATCACTATGTTAAAATACTCACAATGATACATGTTCTTGTCAGTTAACATATGGTTGTAATGTTGTCATTTTTATTCTGTTTGAAGTTCTTTTTACATTTTACAATAAACCAGTGGTTTAGTGCTCATGATATAGCTCATTGTAAATGTGCAAGGATTGTTTCTTTTTACTGTGATTTCTCTTCTGCTAAGTTGTATTGTCATTTTCTTCCCACCACAAATTCAATGTACTCCACCACATACACTCTCCCCTCTCCCATCATCCCGAGCTCACAGGCCAGGGTGCCAAGCTGTTTTCACTGAGTGCCCATTTGTAGATTACTCACGAAGAAATCATGAGGCACAATTGAATTACCCCGGTTTATAGAGACTGCTGAGGCATCTCAGGAATGTACTTTTTAACCATCCCATTGTAGCTAAAATATCCATGAACCTTGTAAACAAAGAGACCTTTTTCTGTTTCCCCAGTCCTGGGGCATTTCTGTACAAAGATGGCATTTGGTTCAGATGAGCATTTTTCCACAAAAGAAGACAGAAAACCCACAAAATAAGCATTGCGGTTTTTTTCTGTAATACTTTTAATTTTTGTGGAGTTGTATATACGGTATGTGTGGGGGTGGGCGTGTGTGTGCGTGGGGGTGTGCGGGCGTGTGCTTGTGTGTTATGTTGAATGTAACCCATGCATTAGCACTGGAGATAATCTGAAAATAAATAATCTGGAAATAATAATCAGTCCTTACACTGAAAGTTGGGAAATATGAGAGTGGTATTCAATCTTGTATCTTTCAAATAATCTTTTAAATAAAATTAGCATGTCCAAATCACATTAATCGAGAATCTATCTTTATTTTATGAGTTTTATCTGTTCTAATGAATGCACTTCAAACTGTCCTTTGCTGCAGGACTTTCTGTTACCTTTAACCTCATATGTTGTGTTTTAGATTCAACTGCACTGATGACTAACATGCAGATAGAGCAGCAGCTCAACCTGCACATTTGGAAGGCAGATACCATTAGGCAGGTGTTGAGCAAATGTGTTGTTGATGTACAGTACAGACCAAAAGTTTGGACACACAGTTGTGTCCAAACTTTTGGTCTGTATTGTAAATAACTATAGGAGACAACGTCTGCGCTACAGATGAGTTGTGTCAGCTGTTTGGAAATGTTGTCTTCTGCCAGAAGCAATGTTTACTTTTTGGTGGCCTTTTTAAATGTGAAGAGTCCACCGAAGATCTATAGACTCCCAAATGGAATCCCAGCGTCATCATAACACACCAGTATGGGAATGGTTCTGCTGTTAAACCCTTTTGACACTATTGAATATCTGGATTTTGCTTCAAAAGTGAAAGAAAACATGGAGCTTTAGAAAATTAATGTTCCTATCCTTGGAATTAATTTAACACTTTAGAATACATGATTTGATTTCTAACGAAGCTGGGCTTCATAAACAACTATGCCATAATGGGTCACAGTAGGTTTTGCACCAACTTTTAGACTATTGATTCTATGGTCTGCAATGACTTTTTCTGCTTCATGTCAACTAGCCAGTCTTGTGACAAAACAGATTTTTCCAAGAAGAAAAAAAGATCAAGAAGTGGATGGGGAATGCCAGATAGTTTTAATTCTACAAACAATGCGTAACTAATTTACCAAAGGGATACTGCAAACCCTGCAAAGGCTCCCAGAATAATGTGTAACATGCGACATGTTGGTCCATCCAACTGATTTTCAACATGATCAGCATCACCTTGCACATTCAAACGTCTAACCTGGCGTCTTCACACTCTTATTAAAACACTGACCACATCTGGAAACATACTTCAAGCTGCAGTCTGAGAATCTGACAGAGACCATCCCTGTTGTTGTTTTTATGTCGTCCCTCAAACTCAAAGAGCTACTGCCCAGACTCACCAGAGCAGCCTGCTGCGCATAGATGGAGCAGGTGGCTGTGCTGAATTTAACTGCACCCTAAATCAAAGGTTTATTTGTTTATTTAAGGATCCCCATTGGTCTCTACCACAGTAGAGACAATTCATCCTGGGGCTCAGACCAAACATTGCAATTCAATCGTCCTGTTACATACCTCACAAAAAAATGTGATTTATTTATAATAAGTTACATTTTTTAATGCTCCAATATGCAAAATTGTGCTCACCGTTATTAATTTGACGTCTAGGTGCAGCTGTTTAAGGTGAACAAATCCACCATTATCAGTACCAGCTGGTGTTCAGGAAAAAAATAAGTCAGAAGTTTCCTGCTCTGCTCTGCTGCTGGCAAAGAACTCTGGGATAATCTTATGTTTTTGGTTCTTTCTATACTGCATAATAGATTTCTGTGCATGTTATTGGTGTTTGCAGTGATAATAGCAAATAAATCCTATAAGTTGCTGTGAAGACTTCTCTCATGTGTTTCTATGACGTCACAGTGAATAGTCGACATTGACTCAGCTTTTATCATAAAGCAGATTTATTACGTTGATCACAATTGTGCATATTGAAACATCATAACATGTAGGTCATTCACACCATGTATAACTGCAACTCAAATACTGTGCAAATGGCCCAGCAATAACATCTAATGGAATACCACGCTTCCCTCTACTCCAGATACTAAATGCTTGAAACTGAAACATCATTTTCTGTCTAATTAATTTGGCTAAGAATTAGCTAGTCACTTAGGGTGCCATATGAAACAGTGGTATAGCACATGTATTATATATAAAGACTATTATCCTCAACGCAGTCAATCATAAAATTTTCCTAAATTATTATTCACAAAAAAAGAATATTCCTACTTCACAGTTACACTCTACATTGTTTTTGGTCTGTGATATAAAATCCCAAAAACATGCATTTGAGTTTGTGGTTGTTATGTGAAAAAGTCCAAGGGCATTAAGGCGTTGTCTTTCTGTAAGAGCCGTTATGTTGTCATGACTCCAATGAATCTTTCAACTAGTTTCCCCTTTCAGCAAAGAGACACTTGGACGTTTCTAGAGGCAGTGGTATTCACTTCCTGGGTACCATGAATGATTTGTGCAATGAAATGTTGACTGAATCAGTGTAGTCTGTATTAAAGTGATAAACCCACCACTACATGAATGTTCACATCTCCACAAATCAACAAATCTAAAAAAGGAGAACGCACAAAAGAGAAGTGCATGTTTTTCATCATGTGGGTGTTGTTCCCCAGACGTTTTATTTAGCTATTTATACATTCCCAGAATGACAAATTTATATTCATAGTACTGCCATTGAAATAAATACCAAGTCTTTAAAAGGTTAATGAAATAGCCCATCCACGCTCCCACTACCGTCTCCGGTGCCCGACCTACTGCAGGCTGCCTTGGCAACACAAATTCAGTTGATTTATGCTTCAGATAATTAGGAGCAAAGATGACAGAGCCCAGAGGTGTGAACACAAACACTCACACTCATTAATATATGCAGTCATAAACACACACTGCTACAAAAACTCATTACCTAGTGGTTTTCATTCTTAGATTTAATGTCCCCTCCAAATCTGGCAAGCCCAATGATCGTCCTTCATTGTCATTCAGACTGGCAATTTGGCCGGCTTTCACTGCAGATACACTTTCTCACGTTACATGCACACATTTGCCACTCCTGACATGAGAGCTCCTGCGCCCCCATTACTGTGCAGAAAGAAGCGGTGTCCCTTTGTGGGGATGAAGCGGAGGGAGGAATTTTTTCTACTTCATCACTCGGTTTTCTGATGCTAGCTAATCCTGATTGGAGGCTCCTTATTACCTCAGGGTCCTACTGAGAGTGTGAAACTAATCCAGCCAAATGGGTTTCATCAAGTAAAATGGGAAGGTAATGATACCTCTGGCACTCAGGGCCTCTGTCTCCTTCACTAATTCTTTCTTTCCCTTTTCATCTTCCTTCCCTGTTTTGGGAAGTTTCGGGTTCCTGTTGGACATGGGTGGGGTCTCTCAAAGTGTTTTGAGCAGCAATCCTTTTCTACTTATGGTATGGTACACCCATGAAAACGCTACAACTAATGGGTATAGGGCAAAGGAGAGCTGAAAAGTATAATCCTTCGAGCTGTCAACCGGTAACCTCCTTCTGTACTCCCCAAAGGGGCTTTCTAGAGGGAATAACCAATAGAGTGAGTTTCAGCACTCAAATCTGCAGACATATAAACACACTCACAGCTGACATCACTAGATGGATGATGGGGGCCCCTGAGAGGCTGAGGGCCAGTTTATCTTAAATGAAAACACATACACACTCTTACCTGAGGTGCCTTCAATACCCCATATGCAGAATGCTGCAGCACATAAAAGCTGTAAATCTATAGCATCAACTGTAAGACTGATGTATGAAATTTTCCTTTTCCTTCTGTGTTTTTCATCCTTTCACCCTTTCCTTCTTCTACATCCTGCAGCAAAACCTGTCATTCACATTTTGTTAAACAATAAAAATTTTAATGTATTTTATGTGAAAGACAAACCCAAAATTACACATAACTTGAAACAAAAGGGGAAAGAAACATGATTTTCAAGGCCTAGTACATAGTATATACAGTACGTACATATATTGTATATACATACATTATAGAACCACCTTTTACTACAAATACACTTGTTATTTGTTTTGGGGATTTGTCTCTACCAGGTTTGCACAACTGGACATTAAAATGTTTATTCTTTTTGCAAAGTAGCTCAATCTCTACTGGATGGAGAGCAATGGTAAAAATGTGTTTTCAAGATTCCATTCTTTGTTGTATTTTAGTTCTGAACTTTGACTGGACCATTCTGTATACTTTGATTTGAAAATGATGCAGGGTTTTGGCTATCCTTTCAACAAATTCTCACCAATTAGTTGTGGATCTCTGCAGCTCCTCCAGAGTTACAATGAACCACTTGACTGATTCTGTGATTAAGGCTCTCCTTATCTGAGATATCAGACAAGGTGAATGTTTTAGTATTGTTGTAGCTGTGCCATACCCTTTCCATATTCAGATGATGGGTGGAACAATGCTCTGTAAGATGCTCAAAGCTTGGGATATTGTATTACAACTTCACATGTTTGACACCTCCACAGCTTTCTCCAACACCTCTCCAGAGGTGTCAAGACTAACTATTTTATGTTCCAATTAAATAACATAGACAATATTTATTGAGAAAATGACTTTGGGGGTTATTCCAAATGCAGGTTTGTATTCATAGTAAAATATTTTGAAAACCATTTTTCTTCCACTTCTATTATGCACCAACTGAAGCTGGTCTATCTCATGTAAACTCAATGAAACAAATATCTGTGGTTATAACATGACAAGGTATAAATTTTATGGGATGCAAATACTTGTGTAAGACAATGTAGCTCATCTTTAGAAAATGACTGGGAGTATTTTACTAAGCTCAAGAGTCACCTAAAGAGGAACAGGGACATTATGTTTAGTCATTAAGATGAACAATTAGGATTCACTGTACTTTAAAGGGTTAAAATTGGTTTGTCAATGTGACCATCTCTATGGCTTCAAGACTAGAGACCAAAACCAAACCTGATAAATTTTTAATCCTATTCATCAATCTGTTAACAGCTGGTCCCTGTCTAAAGATCCACCCTCTTAAACTCTCACCGCCAACATCGACTGTGTTTGAGTACACAGGCAGAATTGCTGCACAAAACATCAAAACACCTCTCACACAGCTCATGTTTTACACTACAACCACAACACTAAAAGCCAAATTAGTCTTCTCAGCAAAAACCTCAGCCTCATTGCTCCTCCACTGTTTTACATTGCTGAAGACTTGATGCTCAACAGTGAAAAAATAGTGTGAGGGCTTCAGTTCCAAAGTAGAACATCACAATAAACTTCCACACCCCAAACTCTGGTTTCTTGCCAAACCTCAGATATTTCCCTTTTGTCGACAAGACACTTTTCATTCCAGCACTTCCTCCCCCCTTTACTGCACCCCTCTCCCCTGTTCTCTCTCCTCACTCTGAAAATATCCATCCCCATGTGTGTAGCTCTGCATGCATATTGAAAACTTGGATTAGGAGTTATCACAGATGTTTTGTTGGTCGTCCAAGCCGTGGCTGAGGCTGCTCTTTAACGCATTCTCGTCGCATATGGAAGTGTTTACATCAGGGCGAAACAAAAACTGTTTTAGGGGTCGGAGCCTCTCGAGGCCACAAGATTGAATGTGGGATGGTGCAGGGGGAAAAAATCCAGTATATTTTTCAGGCTCACACAAAAATCATTGAATTATGGTAAAGGCAAACTTCCCCTCTGACCGCATCTTTAACTCACATATGTTTTATATTAGAGCCCCCCTCAACTAATTTCTGTCCTCTTTTTCCATTTGGAATAGTGGCCACCTGGAATGTATTCTTGCATGACCAACACGATGACAAAACTGAGAAATCAAAGTTTTATTTCACTCTGAAGCATGTCTTTTTGGTCACGCCCCTTCATACATTTGCTTGCCTGAGTAATAAAAAAAGGGATGCTCATCTTTTAGCCTGCTTCTTGTCCTTGAATCAAAGCCTTCGCTTTGGTATTTGGAACAAATCTGAACTCATCTTTGATATCTGGATTCCCTCAAACGTGAATGAAAATTTCAAGCTGGCTTAAGAGCCCCATGCTTTCCATTAGACATCAGCTGGACCTGCAATAGCCAGCTGGCCACATGTTTCTCCTTGGACTGCCTTGCCTCATCTTTATTTCTCAATACTAGTACAGAGCTGGAAGAATTGGAGCAACTAAGCTGGCTCTCCCCAATGACAGGTAAACATAGGCACTAGCCCCATGCAACCCTGCAAGGACAGGCAGGTATAAACAATGGATAGATGAAAATTAGAGCATAATTGCAGAGTAGAAGATAAGAGACACAAAGATTTTCCCAAATGAATGGTGTGCACTTATATTCAACCTCTTTAACTCTGATACCACTAAAACAAAATCCCCTACCACCAACCGCCTTCATTAGCATCCCAGTTATTAAGCATGTGCATAATTTAATCTCAGTATAAATACAGTTATTTTGTGTCTGTCACAAATAATTGTTAGAGAGAATTAGAGAACAAACAGCATTCTGAAGAACAAGGAACACAACAAACAGGTGAATGAAAAAGACAAGTAATTAAATGTTCAATTAATTATCTCAAAATAGAATTACTATGGCACAACTGTAAGCCTTCCAAGACATATACCTATAATGAGAGACCGTGCAAGGATAGTATTAAAAAGAGAAGTTAGAGGACCTGTTGTACATCTAAAGGAGCTGCAACCAGCCAAAACTCAGGTGGAAGAATATGTTGTGAGAAAAATCAGTAGCTGTGCTCACTACAAATCTGGACTTAATGGAGGAGCGGCCGTAAAGTCTTGCTTGCAGTTTTCTACAAGCCACAAGATTGTCAAAGTAAACATATGGAGAAAGACGCCCAGGTTGGCCATGCAAAACAGAACATGTAGTGAAAAACTTATACAAATCATAGTGAAGATAAAATCTATCCTATGAAACATGGAAAGCTTTTGTTCATCAGACAATGATGGTCAGAGTCAATGAGACATCCCCGGTTAAGGTGGCATAAGACTTCATGCTAGGATTGAGGTTCACCTTCCTGCAAGACAACAACACTAACATACATCCAGAGCTACATTAGAATTATTTAGACTAAAGCATTTTTATTTGTTAGAAATCTGTTAGAAATCTGCAGTTGCAGCGAAATGTGGTTATACAAAGCATAATTCCATTCAAATAAATTGAGATTTATGGATTCAGCAAATGTTAAAAAGGTATGGGAGTTTAAACATTTCTTTAAGGCATGGTTTGATAAAGTCTTGGGTTGATTCTTGCTTCTGAGCATATAGACCTTTTTTAGACCTTCAAAAAGTCTAAAGAAAAATCAAAGAAGACCTTTTTAAAGACTGCATGAAAGTCTCTTTAACAAAATAAGAAAAAAAACTTGAGATAGTTTAAACTTTTGCGCTGTACTGTAGATTTGTCTAAGATAACTTTGCTCAAGAATGTTTACAATAACACAGCAATGGATTGTCATAGACCAAAGCCAAGTTGTCCAATGCTGTTAATATATTCTCTAAAGACAGTCCACGCCCCAGCCCTTCCTTGGCCTGTAGCTGGAATGAGTGGGTGTTTTGGCCCATCGTGAGTATAGAAGCTGTCTTAAATGGCTTTTTTAGCTGTGAGTAATGACGGCACAAGTCCCCTTGCAACAGAGCAGCACTACATTCAAGTCCTCCATCATCCGGCCTTTTTTACAACTCGCTCAGCTCCTTGTTTCTGAACACTGAGAGCAAATGTTATGTCAGGACCAAGTGTCCATCTACACAGCACACTAGGAAGGCTGTTAATCTTTCACGATTTGGGAGTCAAATCCTTATTCTTGCTTAAAGGGTTTAATTGAGGGGTACAAGATGGTCACATAAGACTCAAACACCAAGAACACACAAATAATGCAGAAACTCTATTCAAAAGGTAGCCATAAAGCATCATAGAAGATGTTTAGATAATAATTTGGACATACTTCAGAAAAATTAGCAATATTCTGCCTAATTCTGTCTGCCAGAGGAGAAGAAAATCCATCTGGACCCTTTGCTAAGCTTCCCCCTGAGATCAAGCTCTGATGCTGACTACAAGCTGCAAATCACCTTCTAAGCATGAAATGATGAACTAATGTGGGAGGCGTTTGATGTTTTCAAAAACAAAAACAGCTGCAAATGAGATATTCAGAGTTCATCTTGTTACTGCTATTAAATGACTCAAGTTAAAGCTGTTTCTGTAAAGTTAACGCTGGTCTTCCACAGTGCCGTTTTTGTTTGTTTGTTTGGTTTTGTTGGAGTTTTTTTAAGAGTTGGTGAAGACAGTCACAGCCTAATGGCTATCAGCAAGAACTAATTCCTAAATAAGATTAAACCTGATTTGGAAGAAAAAAACACACTCCCTGGGTTATACCCCCAGTCATGTGATGAGCTATAGAGCCATGACTATAACGGTTGCGCTTGAGAAGATATCTACCATTTCAAACTAAATAAACGGTGTTTCTTCTTTGACGACAAAAAAAATTTCTTTTCTTTCGAAGCTGGTTAGCACTTTCATATATTCACTTAAAAAACAAACACAAAGATGAATCTTTTAAAAATCTGAGCTGTTCAACATTCTGCAATTTATTAAAATAGACCTTGATTAGTGTCAAAGAATAATGCTTTTTAGTCAGAGAGAAAATCTTGTTATTTTGAATAAGTTGAGTTTAGTACCTTACACCACAAGAAATTCACAGAAAACAAAACAAGTGGTAATTTGTTCCTGCTGTTAAATGTGCAACTCCAATTCAACTGAAGCAGGGGGGAAAGGCACAGTTTCTATAGTAACAAATTTTGGATTACGGTAAGTTGTTTTTGCTCACTCTCTGCTTTTGTCAATCAGCTTTCTGTTTCTCCTGCAGTTTAGCCAACCAACCAGTTAATTATACAAATAAGACAAATGTGAATTGCATTGATTAAAGCTGAAAAAGAACAAGATTAGAATTCCTTTTGGAATAATAATCAATAGGACAACTGAAGAAAAGTCCAGACATGTATTTGCAAAAAGCAATCTTTCAGGTGCACGAACGTGGATAGGACAACATGGCACAACTAAATCTAGACACAGCCATTCCTGCCCTATATTTCATATTTAATCTGGAGGATTTCTTGGCCCAGTGCACTGTGTAATCTTGTCCAGGGGCAGATGGCACTCGCACAGTGTCAATCAGATCTCCTGGATTGGGACAGAGGCAGAGGTTTTTTTTGTAGGGGGGAGAAGCTGCCAGTCTCAGTGCCAGAATCAGCAGCTTTGGTGGATCAGGCAGTATCAGGAGCCTGAATACAGACAGTCCAGTCACTTTTCCCCCCCATGACAGAGCTGAGGTCTACGCATGACTTTCAGTGCAGTGGTTGGCATAGGACACAGTAGGAGACTAGGATTAGGATTAGTTTGCCTTGTTCTTTCTTTCTTGTTATAGAAAAAAACTTGCATTTAGCCTGCATTCAACAAATTAGCATTTTAAAGGGTGTTTAAAATGCTAAACACCCTTTGGTAGGTGTTCACAGACATATCATTCATTGTACTAAGTTGTTCTTAATATAACAAGATTTGAAGCTGCGCGTATTTCAAGGGTGACTGTTTTTCAATCTCTGTGACAGTAAATTCACAGGCTTAATATACTGTCACTGTAAGGCTAAAAAAATTAATTAGATTAAATATAAAGAAATACTTTATTCCAAACTGTGGTACTGCAAGGGTCATTTATACGTCAATGCTTTGATTTGTTTTCTAACATTGTCAGGAGAGTGTGTTTTTGTTTGCTGTTCCAGCTTAACATTAATTAATCCTTAAATTAAAAAAACAAAAACAGAAAAGTGTTATCTGCTTCAGGTTCAAATTAATGGAGTTAGAAGTTAAATAAAAATGTTGTTCATTGGGTAAAAAAAGAAAAACGTGAAGGAACTTCACTGATTTGAAGTGCATTCAAAAAAAATCTTAGCAAAATAGCTTTTACAGAAACCACAGTTTTCTTGCATTGTCCATGGTAGATTATGGTATGCATTTGTCTTTTGAATTTTTAGCCCAACACACTCATCAACATATTGTTTCTTGCCTTGTCTGGCAGCAAATTCTTTCTAGATTCTGCAAGTATCTAATTAGCTTTATAGAAGCATGATTTATGCTGAACACACTGAAGTCTCATAAACTCAAAATTAGTCAAATGTGTGAATTCCTGAGATTTCTGTGTATTTCTTAAGAATGATATTTATTTAACAGACACATTAGAATGAAGGCTTTAACTGATCCACCAGGAGAGGTACTCGGTGTAATTAATTGAATTATTAATAACATAAATATATATGACCTAATGCCTTGAATAATGTAAAGAAACACAAATAAGTTTTAAAAAAAAAGAAACTAAGTGAAACAACATTAATTATATGCTACAATTACTACCATGAGGAAATTTTATGACTACAGAATTGGATGTTCTAATCATTAAGAAATCAATTGCTATTCATTTATTAATGACAGTAATTTATCAAAAGTTTATTCACTCCAGTAACTCAGGAATTTTTTTTTTTTTTCCAATCGTAAGTGAGTTCTCTGGTTCACTCTTATCGAATCTCAGCTCCCTCCTGTAGGCAGCATGTGACTCTGAGAAATAAAAGTTGTCACTAGAGGATTGAGCAACCAATCAGACATGTGAGACATGCATCATATTAAACAGTAAGTAAATAATAATAACCTAAAAGTTTGGCAGACATTTTGACATGACCTGGAGAAAAGCAGTTAAAGTAAGGTAAGGTCAAATCTGTGAAAGGTCAAATCTGATGTGCTCATGTTCACCCCACAGAAAAGGTTTGATCTTTTCTTTGTGTGTTTTCATAATGATAAAGAACTAAGCGGCATCACTGTAAAACAATCTGGGCTTTAATTGCAGACCTCAGTTTGGATGAGTTAGAGGGAGCCTGTCTGGTCAGACAGGGGAGTGAAAATGGGAACCCATAAAGGGGGAAGATGAATAGGATCTTAGGTGTCCCAGAGCAGTAACAGGAAGACTGAATAAAAGAATAAACGAGGCAGTAATGAAAAGACAGGATGGAGAACAAGCTGGTAAAAAGGAATGTTTAGAGGGAAAGGAAGAAAGAAATTAATGGCAAACTGAAAACAGTTCAAGTTGAGCTCCGTTCACACTTCTGTCAGACTCGCTTGGAGGATTTTTAAACATTTGATGAGATACAGCTAGAACTTGATGCAGATAAATGTAAATTTTAAAATATACAATGGCTGCATATAAAACTCTTCTGTCTTACATATATTTATTGTTGTTTTTTAAAATATATTTTCTGATTTCTATACTCTTTTTTTATCAAAAAAGAAAAAAGACACTGAACCTCTCACACTCAACCTCTTGACACAAAACGTACACTGAAATATAAATGCCATCATCATGTTACAATCCGTATAGGACTGCAGCTCACTTTCCCTTACGATGGAGCAGAAAGAGGCACGGACAAGAGGAAGACAAAGAGCCAGGGGTGTAAGGAATGGCCAGGGGTTTATTCAGCTAAACATTTGCTTTGGCTGGCCCGGAACAGAGGGGGCGGCGCTCTGCCGGTCCCTTGACGTACATCAAGAGGAGCCCCTCTGTCTTCACCATAAATCTGAATGGGAGTGGGAGTTATCATGCTTTTCCCCCAGCCGTCCCCTCCTGGGCTAAACCCTGCATTCTTCCCAGACAAACAAAGTAGCCAGTTCCCACTGCTCCACGTTGGGAAAGGCGATGGGTTTGTCATGGAAAAATCCTGAGGCATCTCAAGAGCACTTCAGAAGTTTGTTTTTTTAACATTTATTTATTTTCCCCAATACTCTTAAAGATGCAGCCACGCTTTATGGCTCAAAACTATGGATTTACACTTGATTTTAGCTCCTGTGTGACATTAAAGTCGCTTAAGGAGAATTCAAGACAAAGTAATCCCCAGACATGTAGACAGTCTGAATTAGATTTGAATTTGGGGACCTGTTCCATAGAAAACCCTGGTAACACATTCCATAGCTTTCCTCCTCCCTCAGAGGGGCTCTTTTGTGCATTCTGAAAGGCAGAAGGGTTACAGGGTTTCTCCCTTCAGGGTGTCAAGAATAATGCTCGTTTTGGTGACAATGACCTCACCCTGACTCCGTGATTGTGCATGCATTTAATTTTTTTTAGGATCACAACTCGATTTGCATCTTTGACAGTATGTGGACACAGGGACGAAAGAAGAGGCAGGAAGAGTTCGGTCAAGGATGGATTAAAGGGGGGAAGGAGGGAGCAAGAGAAGCTGCAAGGATCCTCAGGGGAGAAGTATTTCTCGCAACAATCTGATTGGCCTCCCTCCTTTTACTGTCTGTCCTCTGTGAAATGGTCTGTACTTGACATCGGAGGGAGTCGGTGCTAATGTAAAACACACATACACAGCCGGCAGCAGGGAGCATTGGGCTACGACAGGAAATTCCTTTACATCCTTTCTGCTGACTAAGACCTCAGAGTGGGAACAGAGTAAGGAAGAATGTAACGTATATGGTGTTTGGTTATTTGGGGTCTGCGTAGGGCAGCATGTGCGCAAGCCATTAGCAGGCAGGCACAAGCATGAAAGACAAGCATTAAGATTAACAACGTAAGAAGATGCCACAAGAGAAGGCTCTTTTGAACACAACCGTTAAGATTCTTACAGGTGCATCTCAATAAATCAAAATATGATTGGAAAGTTAAATAATTTCAGATTTCAATCCAACAAGTGAAAACAATGTTTTCATTTCCTGGAAACATAAAAGTAATTTTAAAAAACGTAAATATTCCAAAGCTGAAATTTCAATCTGCTGAAAACTAGCTGCTGTACTTTCCACAGATGAAATATTTGTTCTGTCCATTAAATACATTGTTGGGTTTGGTGTCTCCCATCTTCCTCTCACAGATTCTCTATTTATCAGAAATTGTCTTGGATTTGCCTTGATTTGAACTGAATGAGTGCACAGTCATTCACAAAAAAAAAGGAAACTCAGCTCAGCTTAATTGGACCTGTGATTCTTAAACCGGGTCTAAGATATCAAGAAAATTAAACTCCAATTTTAAGGAAGGTTTTGTGAAAAGGAAATAAAGGTACTGTGATGGACAAATGACACTTTAAAGGATTTTTAGTTTGGTATACAGTATTCCTGATTTGACAAGACCAAAAGTTCTACATTTTATGAAAAAGCTGAACTAATTAGTCCAGATGCCACACAGGTATTGAAATAGCCAAATCACAAACTAAAAATGTAGTTTTCATTGGTGGAACCTGCAGACAATATGCCCTGACAACTCTTCACTTTTTTAAGCTAATACTTTGTTCACAAATATACCAGAATTTTAATAAAACTGTTGGGGAGAAAATGTCTGCAGATGTATGGCACCTGATTTAATAAAACGTATGGAGTGATTATATTCACAAACAATGTTGCCAAATAAGTTGATGGGTTTAGCAGTCAATTTTTTAATTACATTTGGTAATATCATTGAAAGTTACTTTACCTTAATAGTTCAATTTAAAAACTGAAATTTTTGTTTTTTGCACTTTTCCTTCTACTGCTTAGACACAGCAGTCTGTAAACATCCAGCTTTGTTACAAACAACGTTTTATGGCTTTAGGTGGATGATGTAGATGATGTCAATGATCGTCTGATGAAGAGCTGACAAGTCAGCAGTCTCGTCTCTATAACTGTGTAGGCAATAACATAACATCTCTGCAATAAGCTCTTTTTTTATATGGTTGCATGTAATGTTTGAATTTTTGAATAACTATATTATTGTCTGTAAGACATATAATCATCAAAATTAACATAAATAATATAGATCAGAGGATGTGTAATAAACCTATATAATATAGCTTTTCAAATGTATTTACTGAAAGCAATAAACATTTCAATAATTTTCTTATTAGTCACTGTGTTTGGGGGGTGGAAACTCCACCCTCCATATTTATTCTGCAAAAAAAACAAGAAAAAAAACCAGACAGACATACTCAGACAGAAGCCATTTTTACCAGCAGCATCCATGTTGCAGAGGCAGCCAGCTGCACAGGTGTCCCTCCACCGTGACCTACATTTTACCCATCTGATGCCTCCAGATACACATCCACACAACACATTCCCAAATCTTTCCCTTGATACAGCAAGACAAGGTAATTAATTAAGCGATTCCTTGTAGAAATGTGGAAACTGTAACACCAAATTATGAGAGAGGAATATTGTGGCTAATAAAATGTGAGATGGATGCTGCTGAAAGAAAAGGAGTGGCAAGTTCTGACTGAGGAGCACTGGCTGGAGCAACAGCGCCATCTGGTGGTTAGTTTTGTCATCATGAAGTTGATCAACTAATGCGGGGCAGTGTAAGAAGTATCATAGTCCTGATGAATATTTCTCCATCTGTTCTGAAGGTCTTAGATGTTATATTTCTTTGAATATTAACAATACAAGACAAAGCAGTCAAACAGATTTTTACCTTTACATTATCAGTAAATACAAGAATGCCAACTATGGGAAATTACTTCTTGTAGTTTTACTACACTGTAATTTTTACTTTCACTTCAGTAGCTTTATTAAGAAATATTGTTACTCTTTTTTTGAGAAAAAAATTCTGGATCCTCTACTTCTTCCTCTACTTCCTCCTCTAATATCTTCTCGCAATAAAGAACAAAAAAAAAATGCACCGGTTAGAGACCTACAGTTTATGTTAAAGTGAGACTTCTTGTTTGTACCCAAGCTTAATTGTTCTGTTTTTATCTGCTGAGCCTTTTGTCCCATTTGGAGGTGAAGTGATTATTGAGTAAACTGTTCATATTGTCAGTAGAAGTTCTTTACCCTGTTGTAAAATATGTATGTACATACTGTATGTGCACATTACAAATTGTAAATATTAGTTTCATAAATGTGTGTCCTGTCTGTCTCTGTGTTGCCCTGCGACAGACTGGCGACCTGTCCAGGATGTACCCTGCCTCTCGCCCGAAACGTTAGCTGGAGATAGACACCAGCACCTCCCGAACCCACTAAGGACAAGGGTGTTAGAAAATGGATGGATAGTTTCATAAATTTTATATTCTAAGAAATACAGTTATTACATTTTTTTAATTACATTATTCACATAAATTCTTTTATTTTTAGTCTTTAAATTACCAGAATTTGCACACAAATATATATTTTCATCTCTCTGGTGACATGTTTAAACATGAAAGGTCTAATGTTTGTTTTTGTTTTTTTTTTATTCAGTGCTTAATCAGCCTTTTTACAAAATACCTTTTCACTCTTGTGTAATTTTTTCAGATGGTTACTTTTTAATTTACTTGAGCAAAAAGTTGTGCTACTCTCATCGGGTAAAGCCAAGGAAGTGGATTTGTTGTGAATGCTGTAAATGCTTTAAGCATAGCTGCATGTAGCTGCAAATCTTATTGTTGCATTGTTTTCAAGAAAGCTGGATCCCACCAGATTAGTTCCAGTTCATAATCTAAAAAATTTAGACTGATTAAACCCAAACTGGATTATTATGCACTGAACAAACATTCTCTGATATGTAGGTGGAGATTTTCTTAAATTTTTGAAAATACAAAAAAGCTTTTTCCCTGATGGTTTTAGGACATTACAACAGTTATGTATTGAGATGAAACACAATAATATTAAAAAAAAAATTATTGTACACTGTTCACAGATTTTTTTAAAGCAGTTTGAATTTAGGAAACCCATTTGTGAAAACAAGAAAAGGAGACTCTTCCTTCTTACTCCCACAAACTTAAGTTTTCTGCACTTTTTTGGACGATGGAACACAGGGGGACTTGCATTCATGCATGAACCGCCAACATCTAACCAGAAATATGCGGTAATTCATGACAAAAAATTATTAGTAGGCATTATTTTTTTTAATGATTATAATCATTTCAGAGATCAAGTGAAGTACTTGGAAAATAATCCTGACAGCTCTGTAGACAGATGTGTGCAGAACAGCTGAAACTGAAGGAAATACACAGCTGAAAATTACAGACATGCAACAAAGGCTTGAATAAAAGCCTAAAAACAACAACAAAGTAAAACATACAACTCAACAATAACCATCTGTACAATGTTTTGCATATTGTCATTGCACAGACATGCAATTAAAAGCAGATAATTACAATAATTAAGCATTTATTCCAATATAAATATTACACCTCTTGGCTTAGTTGTCTCAGATACGGTACAGGTGAAAAGAAACAAAACAAAAACAAAAAAACAAAAGCGTGGAGCATGCTCCTTGGTCTGCTTGGCACACCATCTGCTGAGCTTTCCCAACCAACAGAGAAACTTAATACGTTCTTTCTCAAATAAGTAAAGAGAAAGAGATGCTACCCTTAAAGTCAAGGATCAGATATCATACCAGTTTGAATTCCCTATATTCAAATGTGACCAGTGGTTAACTATGTAGTTCTCTCTAATCAAACAAGACATTCATTACCCATGTGATGTGTTTGAAGGTGACACAAACTAATATACAGTCAGCAACAGGCTTAAATATTGAATTAAAGGATGTGAGGGAGCAAATGGGGAAGGGAAACATTTGGATCAAGTCGTCACACCGCTGTGTGTGTCTGCAAGGCCTTAGGATCAAAGTCAAGAGGAATCCAAAATGAAAAGAAGGCCAGAAGGCCAGGTTCCATTTTCCTGGATTCGCTTGCATATTAAAGATGAGAAACGAGGAAAGACAGAAACATGAGATGGACCTCCATTCAATGATCGCTTTCATCTTATAAAGGTGACAAGCAGCATTACAGTTTATGGCCATCTTGCAGCCCAAGTTTAAGACTCGCAACATGAGATGTTTTTAATGGCATGAAGAGGAAAGAAAAGCAGGTTCTCTGCCACAGCAAAACTTAACTGACTTTGAATGCTGGTTAGCCTCAAGGTCAGAAAAATTGCAACCTGCTGTATAATAGTGTCATAAGCTTTTTCAACGAGGACACTCAGAGACCCCCTCTCTATAGGTTTACCTGCTCTAATCTGACAGCTGACGAAGCAGTCCAGTTCTTATTGCCCTTGGGGATTCTCTTTTCAAAAGGCTTACCGCATCGTCCAAACCAGCCAGAAAACCCCCAACTGGCAATCATGACACGGTGACAGAGTGGAAAGAGTTAAAACACAAGAAGCACGGTTCTAGACTGCTTTGACAGCGAGACGTGTTTTGCTTGTGAGGCTCTCAGTCCCAGTTCTCCCAGTCTTCATCCAGCTGGTAAGAGGAGAAGGAAGGAGATAATTAGCAAATCATCCCCAACCTCCTGAATATTTATCTAACATAATATAGTTACAACTCCTTTATGTGAACCACCTCCTCCAGGTTGGCAGTTTAGAGAGTGTAAATTTAAACAGAAACAAGGATAAATGTATTTTTTCTCCCTGCCTGTATAGATCTCAATAACTAATAAATTTTAGTTGCACTTAATCCAGCTGGTGCGTTTTTTAAAATGATAAATGCATTCTTAGGACCTCCTTTTTCTAATCATTTAATTTTTTTGTTACTTAGTGTATTTTGTCCTCCTATGACTGCTTTACAGCATTAAATAGTTTTTTGTATTAATTTCATAGATTATGAGTTTTGCTTTCGAGTCCCAGCCTGGGGTCTCACGGAGTTTTAATATTCTCCATGTGCATGTGTGGGTTCTCTCCAGGTACTCCTTCCGGACTTACCTCTCCAGTATCCTCTATTTTAGACAGAGCCAGTTGGACTTCTTCTTCTGTCATGTCAAGGTCAAAGTCCTTCTCCCAGTCCTCGCTCACGTCTGTGCTGGAGCCTGGAGGACAAAAGCCCAACAATGAGAAGCTTCTAAAACTATTAAGTTCTCAGTACCAGGCAAGCAGTAACATGGCATTGTACCTTTCTTGCCGTTGTTGGAGGGCGTTGACTTTCCGCTGTCGGAGTTGAGCTCAAACACTCTCAGGTCTTGCGGCCCCTCTTCTTTCACCACCTCTGGTTGTTTAGAAGCAGGACTTCGCACTGACGTCACAGCGGATGGCTCCCCCTGAGCCTCTGGAGACGAGTCACTCCTTCCGTTCTTCTGCTCTTCTGGTTTGTTGTCGACGACATCCTCCAACGTTGCTTCATTCAGTTTCTTGGTGAGCTCTGTGGCGGCGGGCGGAAGCTGCATCTCCACCTGCGTCGGCAGGCTGATGCTGTCGCTGCTGACTGAGAGGGTGGTGTTGGGCTCTTCGCTCGGAGAAAGGACAGGGCTCACCAGGCTGGTCTCAGTGGGAGCTGTAGAGCTGGCGGAGGGGTTGGAGTCTGATGGGGATGCGAGGGGAAGACGAGATGGTGAAGCAGCTCCAATAAAATCATCTGAAATGTGATCAGAAACACCGGAGAACAGAGTCAGTGAAAGGCTTTACATGAAAGCTGACAGATGTTTGTTGCCTGCATACCTTCCTCCTCCTCCTCCCATCCAAGGGTCTCTATGTGAGCACTTTGCTCCGCTCTTTGCTTCAGGGCCACTCTCCTCGCCTCCTCCTGAACACAGCACAGAACAATTTATGTTTTATTGCTCTAAATGTTAGAAGCTGTTGATGTTGGTGATATTTTACAGTTCTATTAAAAGTTTTACCCCAGCCCTCATTTCTTTATTCATTTCTAAACCTAAGAGTTCCTCAAGCTCTGTCAAACAAAAACAAGGCTTTAGTGGCAAAGACTTTTTATGAATCATATGCTAAGCCATTTTCAAAATCTTAGGTCACACTTTTATTCTAGGTGTGCAAGTGCTTCCACACAGAACTGCAACAGCTTTGAGGAAAAATGTCCTATTTAACTGACTTTTACACATTTTGTCCTGATCAAAGGGATGAAAGCATCATATGTCAGCAGCAGTGTTCAGATTAATCCAAAGTGAATAAACCAAAAAATCAAGGAGGGTAAAGGGGAGAGTATGCATTGCCAAAAGACAAGTTTGTGATGCTTGGCACATATCTAGTCTCTGTGCCACTACATGCATTCAAAATATGATTGGGTGTTATTTTTTTGTAGTCATTTTGTTTGTAGTCATTTTGTAGTCGTACTTGTGCACAAATATTTTTGTAGCACAAGTATGTGATGTGATGTATGTGATGACATTTTTTCCTGAGTTTTTTTTTTTTTTGGGCTACTTTCATCGAGTCATTATGTTTGATTATGTTTGCACCTGGCTGCAAGGCAAATTTTCATACAGGGACAGTAATAAAGTGATGCTCTGCTACTGATCCTGCATGTTAAGGCTGTTGACATTTAGTATAATGAGATCTGATACCTGGAAAGAGGTTTTTAAATAAGAAAAATGATCTGATATTCATCAGAATAGAAGCAATAAATATTCTGGTAGCATAAAGAAGACTCAAAATTAGACATTTTCAGCATCAGCGAGGTGTTGGATCAATCTAATTGTAACAGGTCAATTATTACAGTAAAACCCGTTTTACCTCACCTGCTGGTCCTCATTCTTAATATACATAATTAATGACATTTTGGCACTTTTGAGAATCACTCTTTCAGAGAAATAAACATTCTGCCTTTATGACAAGTTGTTGTCCAAGTGTCTAAAAATCCAATTTAAAGTTGGTTCTCTGCTATATCTTGACAACGCTGGTCACTATCCTGAGCATCAGAGCCTTTCTATGCTTAAATTCCCGAAAATACTGGGCAATTCCAGAGCTCTCCAGCAGATGTCACTCAACACATTCTACTAAAATGAATGGCTGGCCTTCGTTCCAGAAAAAATTATCCTATATCACTAAGGAAAAAAAAAACACATAGAAAAAAAGGTAAACATCAATCCTCAAGCAGCTGAAACCATCACAAAACATACAATCTCTGGTTCTGTTTATGGGCACTTGAAATATATCTTACCAACGTATTGTATCAGACAAATATAGTATAAATTGTACATGTAGTTCCTCAGTAAGCCATGACAAATATCTGACTAGCATATTTCTGTCTTAGAAGCCACCTGCAGTTATTTCATTTGCTGCATTTCTTCTATATTTTCAAATAAACATGGCAGTTTACCTGATCCAGCTGGAAGACCTTGTAGAAATATCTCTGCCAGAATTCTGAATGGGACACGGCAGCTGGAACCTGGAGTAAAGAGAAACACACCTTTGTTGCATATCTTAGATTAAAAAAAAGACGAGCAGAAAGTTCAAAACGTCGAGAACCAAAAAGAGATACCATTTTGGTGTAGAGAGCTCGTATAGATGGACTGTTGACCAAAAGTTCTGATATTTCGCCTTTCTTCTCGTCCAGACTGAAACTGGACAGCCAGCAATCAAACTGCTCAGGAGGGCCTGCAGTAAGGAAAATAATGTCCGATATGTAGATATCATATTTTGCAAAACCCAGAAATGTTTGACAATATTATTGTAACATTTAAATTTAAAATATAAAATCAGGTGCAAATCTAATAAAAAAACAGATTTTGTTCTCTTCAAAGAATATGTCAAAGCACATCAGCCACAAAATAGACCACAATAGTTTAAATTGTTTAAGTCCTCATAAAAACTGCTTCACTAATCTCCATCTCACCATCAGGCTCATTGCAGTATGTAGCGGGGTCAGCCTGCAAACTGTAGAGACGCGCCTGCGGGAAAAGACACAAAACTGTTAAAATAAATTATTGAACAATGGTTGTTTTATTCACACATACAAATCATGTGTTCACTTTCAACTGTTGGTCCATTCACAAACAAATGAAAACCAGAGATACCCTCAGCAAGCATACTGCTGAATGCTTCCAGGGGAATTTCTCAGAAAACCTGCACAGAAGCAGGTTATGTTCAGAAAAGTCTTTAAAAAGCCAGCTGTCGGGTTAAAGGTTGATCCCAGAGGAATATGTCCTCTGGCAGCAAGACTTCAAGTTTTTTGGGGTTTTTTTTTATTGCCTTGTGTTTTATTGACCCATATACTTGAGAGCACTATCAAATCATACTGCCAGGAGAGTGAAGAGAAAAGTTCAAGTGAAACAGAAAAACAATATGAGCCTCATAGGCGTTATTCATTTATTTACAGTAACGGCACACTAACTCCTAAAACAAATTTTTACAACATGCCTGCTGAATTTGAAAACCATAATGTTTTGTGTCCCGGTGCAGCGAGAGAGAGAGAGAGGGAAAACCATGATGAAATAATGTTTCTTCAGAGATGAACACAGAAAACAAAATGTCAAGCTAAAAAAAGGTATTACACATCACACATGTCTTCTATTTACATTGGGCAAGTTTAATGGTCACAGATGTTGCTGAAATCCTCTCCAGCTCATCGGATCTTGCACCATCGATTTTTATCAGTTCTAACAAGTGATCTCTGATTTAACACTGCTGTCCATCACTTCAAGTCAGCCTCTTGACTGATTAAGTTGAAGAACCATGTTTACCTGGAATTACAGGTCAGGTATGCCTTTACTTTGAACACCAATTTTCAAGTCTTTCCACAAATTCTCAACTGGATGTAGGTGTTCATTTTTGGGGGTTTTGTCTCTGCTTTGCACATTTAATATGGAGATTTTGTATTGATTTTTTTAAAAATGCCTGAAAGTGGCACTGAATTTAGTCCTTGGATAGGTTTGTATAGCTTTGAATGGTGGCATGAATATCTTAGAACATAATGTCCAGCTCCAGTCCTCAAGGGCCAGTTTTAGATGAGTTTCTGCTCCGATACAGCTGATTGAAACAGTCCAAATCAGTGTGTCAAAGTTCTGTAAAGACCTGCTGATGAAGCATCATTTGATTCAGGTCTGTTCAACAAGGGAAAGAACTAAAACATGCTGAGTTTGGACGCCACTGCCTTAGAAAGAATTAAAAATCTCATTTTGCAGTTTTGTTTATTTCTTTATTGTTACAAGTATTCAATACTGACCTTAGAACTGTCGTAAAGCTCTGTGGTTCCTGCTGGCGTTGCCACCAACGTGATCACATCACAATCAATGGTTTTATCAGGAGGAGGAGCAAGAGTGTCTGTTATCACCCCCAAGAAACTAGACAGGCTCTTCTTCACCTTCTCTGTTGTCTCAGAAGACCCTTCCACCTGGAAAAAAAACATACATGATGCAGTGGGAGTGACGAAACATCAGTCAGTCTTCATCTGAACACTTTTTTTATGGCAAAATGACAAAGACTTACAGCAAGCTTGTTTTTGACAGCATTGGCTGTAGCCACAATCGAGCAGGCCGTGTCATGCTGAACCACAGTGGAGAACTCTGTCAGGTCTCTCTTTAGGAATTCTAAGGCCTCAGATGACTGCAGGCAGTCAGATAAACAGAATAAAAAGTCATATAATTGCTTTGTCATAGTTAATTACAGTAATAGCTTAGGTCAGAAAACAAAGTTGAGAAAAGTCAAGGAAATAGTAGTGGCAAGTGGGGAGTCCATTCTGATGATGGACAAAAAAACCTAAAATAACAAAAAGACTTGAATCTTTTCAGCCCAAGTCTTTTGAGCTCAAACTGGAAGTCAGTGACTAAACTAAAAGTCAATATCAAAACATATTCAAAAGTAAAAAAAAAAAAAAATTGGTAAAGTGCCCCAAGAAGTACAAGAGAATTTCCATTTCACTGCATCATAACTTTATACCAACATCCTAGCTCAGCATTCATAGCCACAGAGTTTGTGAGGTGAAGCAAATGCCTCTGTCAGGGACATGTTCTTCCAAATGTGGTGTGCAAGCAATGGATTTTTATGTTCATTGACTATATGAGGTCTTAACAAAGATTCCAAACATTATTTGTAAAAGGGTAAATAACTAGTCCACAGGTTTACACCCAATGGAACATTGAATTTTAGGCACAGATTTTCACCATTGTCACTTAAAATCCTTTAATTTAACAGTTTAAATTAATCTGATGCCAAATAAATATATCCATCCTCAAATGTGCCTCTGTTGGCTTTTGTGATGCATATGTGTATGAATTTCAACATTATACTAAACTGTTACAATTAATTTGACACAGGAGGCTAATTTGAAATATCAAAGTTTACATGGGGAAAAAAAACATAATTTGGAGTAGAAAGAAGCCAGTTGGAGTTACAGATGTTAGCCTGCTTTAAAAAAACACACACTAGACAGTACTTGCTGTCTATTGTTATAAAATGAATAGAAAAAATCTATGTCAAGGGTAATTAAAGCCATATAATGCTTTAAAGCTGCAGATTTAAGACCCCAGGTCTAGATCCACACTGTTTTCAAACGTCTGTAACTTAATTATAAAAAATGAGTTAATAAATGTCTCTCATTACAGCTTACACTGATAGAACATTTAGAAAAACACTTTGCTGAACGAATATTTGTCATCTTGTCAAAACTCGGACAGCAAATGAAAGAACATTATGTATCCCAGAATCTCATATTTTTAAACTATAGTCACTCCCTTTAATTAGGAACTTAAATAAGTGACCTTGGTGTCAGTATCAAAATACGTTTGCCAACCTCTAAAACAAGTTTGTCGTACAAATAGTTTCCAAAAAAAAAAAAGATACCCACAAAGCTGAGCAACGCGTTTGCTCAGACAGCGACAGACGAGAATGAATAACTGCATGAAACAACATGCAGTTTCATACTGCAAACAACTAGACAGGTCGAGGTCGATGCATCAGATAAAAACAAAACATTAATTTATTTTAACTGCGTTAATATAGAGAAATGATTACCTTGTCTTTCACGGCCTGATAGCTCTGCTGAAACCAACCTCCCCACCAGCCTTCTCTGTGGAAGACACATTTTCAAGAACACCAGATATCTATTTAAAAACTAAATAATATGTGCGTGTTTACACGGTTTAAATGCGGCTATTCTCAGTGTTTCTGTTTGTCAAACACTCCTGAGCAAGATAACGTCTGTGCTGGCGTCAGCTGTTAGACAAATATACGATTAAACGTCAAGTAAGGCGATTTATTGCAACTTCGACGGCTGAATATGAGTAATTGGTGTAGAAACTACGAACGCGTGCAGTCTGGTGGTTTTGATTTGGAGATTTAAACAGTTTTAATACTAAGCTAACCAGGCTAAGCTAACGCGATCACTGCTATGTTTTGGTAAACAAATCCACTTCCTGAACTCATTTCTAAAGCTGCAGATCGCCATAGTAACAACAAATTACCGACATTAACTCTTATGAGACACGCAATTCAACAAGAATCAGTTCAGTTCAATATCACACCGCTATTACATAAAATAAGACGAAAAACAACAAGTATTTTGCGACTTCTCTCTCACCCTTCAGCCATCTTCAGACGATGACATCATCAGATTATAGTGAACTCCGACCCCCCACCAGATATCAAAACTTTTCCACGTCATACAGTCTGACGTGGACTTTCCCAGATACGCTCTTATTTTTCACTAGTTCTGAAAAACCGTCGTATCAAACAGATACGCATCTTAGTGTTAAAAATTAAAAAATAATCATCTTCTGCTGCGCCAACTACGGTGGCTGCAAAGAACCAAACAGTTCCGCAACGCAAAAGCGGACGTTATGTCGTGACGTATTTGATGCTGAAAGCATGGAGATGAATACTTATAAATGTGTATGGTTGAAATATACATTTATGATCAAAAATGCTCGGTTGAAGGCTATGTCAAAGAGATATCTCTGTTAAATAAAAGAAGCACTTTAAGCATTTCATTTCAGATCATCTGAACATTAGTTTTGATTGTATTTCACTTTTCCGTCAGTGAAAATGTAATGTGGACACAGAATTAATACCTGTTGCTTTGTAAAAAAAAAAAAAAATTCAAGAGAAATAAAATAAGGAATCAAAAATAGAATGAAACAAAGACAGAAATAGATAAAGGAACAAAGAAAGAAGGAAATTTAGACAAAATATTTGGCTCCATCCTTCACACTTTTTAAACAATGTAGGTTGTATAAATTTTGGGCTTAGATGGACGGTTTGTTTTTAACTTTTACTTCCTATTGTTTCTTGTTATTTGTTTTGTCTTCTATTTACTCTAACTCCTGTATTCCAAAAGAAATGAAAAGCTGAGCACCTTTACTTACATGCTTAGGTTGGTCACTATGGATCAAGTTATCAGTTTATTAAAAAAAATAAAATATCTATTTTAATTTTGAAACATAAACTACTCAGAATTAAAACTCTCCCAGAATGTGAAATCAAACTATAAGACAATTACAAGGATAGGGAAATTCACATTGGCCACCTGTATGATAGTAACATTTTTGTCACCGCTTATTATTCAGTTTTCTTGTTGTATTTTCAGAAATTTTGCTTTATATTAAACAATTCATAAATCATTTTTTTCAACATATTAAAAAATGGAATGCATTATTCAGAATTTGCTTTCTGTAAGTGCTACAACAGTTCAGAAAAAGCTTTAAAAGTTATAGGTTCAACATATATTAAGTTGAAAATTACGAGCTGAAAAGATTATTTGAAAAAAAACTGATATAAAGAGATTACCCATTTTCCCTCATATTTTCTCCAATGCTATGTTAAAATTTACAGTTGTATGTTTTACATAAATTAACCTGGATGTTTTCAACCATTATTGAGTAAGAACAGATTTTCAGTGTACCATAAAAAAAGAGGATGATATTCTGGACAAACATTCAGCAAGGGATAGTTTAACACACATTTCTTTTTAATTAAACCCAATTTAAACTATAAAAATAAGTGTATCAGGACCAAAGCTTTTCTCAGCCATTATGTAAACTAATCAGCATTTAGCAATTTGAACGTGAATCCTGTAATCCGTCTCCTCTCTGTACATCTGTGAGCAAATGTGTTCACCATATTCGATGTGTGCATTGACCCCAAGCAGCTGTGCTTTTCCCCTCATCAGTATTCTGTGTGGGGGAAAAAAGGTGGTAGGGGGTGTTTTTACTAAGCAAAAAATGAATAAGAACAGGCTACAAGCCTCTGGAAGTGTGTCCTCCCCTAATTGAAGTTCGCCTTTCTCCAGACGCTGCACATTGTGTGCGTATGTCCTCCAATATGCCTGTCCCCGTCCAGCCCTGGGTCCCGTTAATTGGGCCTTTCAGTTCCCTAATTAACTCTGTCAGCGCAGGTCGGCCTGAGCCAAGTCGGGATAAGCACCCCTCTATTGATCAGAATCTAAAGCAGTTAACTTATCCATCTGTCCACATGGGTGTGGACATTAAATTAAGAAAAAGAATGTGTAATGCTATATCACAGCGTTCTTAGCTTGGTAAAAACGATTCTTTGAGGCACTTAATTCATGTATTGCATGATGAATTAAAGCAAATACATTAAAATAAGTTATTTAATTGCACTTTGCTAAATATTTGGCTCCATCCTTCACACTTTTTAAACAATGTAGGTTGTATAAATTTTGCTGACTTTGCAACACAAAGTCAGCAAATTTGTGGGCAGAGCTGAAAAGATGGTTGAGAAAGGCAGCCTACAAACTTGGTGGAGGAATGGTCCAAATTACCATGTAAATGGCAATTTCACCAAATAGTAAGGACATGAATAAACCCCCCTGAATTTGAAAGTTCAAAAAGGAATTTCTCTAAAAAATAATATTATTCTGGCTGTTAGCAGAATCATAAGACAAAACATGAAATAATATTTTATGTGAAAACATAGTAAAGTTTCTGAACTTGCATAACATTTTGGATATTGTTAAGATGCTTCATTTTGAGTGTTTTACCAAAATGAATTAAATGATTTTGATTATATTATGAAACCTAGTTGAAAGTGTTCTAAAGGACGTTTGCTATAATTAAGTTCTGTTAGAAAAACATATTATATTGGTTTAATTTTTTTAACAGTAGATTTGACATTTTGAGATTTCTTTTCAACTAGATTTTTTTGAAAGCTAGTTTTACAGTAGTCATAATGTAAAACTAACCTTTATCTACAATCTGCTAATTAATAAATTCAGATGTAACAGTGAGCTTTAAATAGTTGTTAATGTTTTTTTTTTTTAAATATAAATGTAGGAATAATTTTACGTGGTGGACATAGTTACATGCTAACTGTGTCACTTAAATCAGAAAGTCCTCTGCTGGTCGGCTTATGCTGAGGACAGGAGTGATGACTGCAGAGACTGCTCATAATGGTACACAGAGGACATGCCCATATTGTATGATTTAAGAAGCATATCCATTACACACCACAGTCATCACACCCGCCCACACATGCACATAGACTTTCCAGACCACTGATGCCATATTGTGGGTTAACACCATCTGGTGCCAATCAGAAAACACCAGCTTTGCACAAGTCAGTGTCTCTAATTATCTACCTCCAGCAAAGGCAAGCCGATCCCCACTAATCTCCTCAATGTGTTCAGCTTCCCATTCCCACCTGTGCCCCAGTAAAGAGGGGGAGGTCTGTGGCTCTCTGTGTCATGGGACCGGGGACCAGGTGACGGCGCGGTGCCGGTCCCCACAACAGAAGTCGCAGCGCTTGGTTTGGCTGGCAGCTGCTTCCCCCTACTGAGACATCCCACAGCTGACAAACCCCCGGCGCTGACAGGAGCTCTTTACAGTGTCAATAGCCTCATATATTTGAGCTAACCGCCTTTGTGGTGAGCGAGGGTGTCAGGCCTTTTGGCCCGACAGCGCTTGTTACCATGATGAAATGTAGATTGAATGGAGGGGGTCTATGTCCCAGGCACGAGAGCTTTGACTCCCCCTGTCTTTGTGTCCACATGTCCATTGTTCAAACCCTCTTCAGCTTTGTGATAAGGAGGAGGTGGGTGAGAATGACTTACATCTCTTCATTCTCCCTGATCTCCAGCTCATCTGTCAGCCGTGGGAGGATAAGCATGTATTTTACACGCTTGATTTGTTGCTAAGTGAAGGCCAGCCATTGCTGACTTGTTTAACTAAATCATGTTCATGGCTCTCCATTGGTCTTGTTTGCATAAACAGACAGGTTTGTGGTTTATTTGAGCCATTTTTTATTTCATATGGTCTGAATTTTGACTTTTATGACAATCACAGCAAAAACTGACTGGAGAGATTGGATGGTGTGGGGAACTGTTCATAAAACTGCACTATTAGTTTAGCTTTAATTTAATCCTTTTGTATGCCTTATAACCACAATCATACGAGACAGTGACAAATGGCTGGCCTGCAGCTGAGGACATCGTTGTGTCCCTCGCCTGCATCTGACAAAAGTGACGCGCCTTCATGGCGCCTGTGTCGTCCTTTCATCTCCAACACCCTGTTGAGGTGAAGATTGATGGCGCCACATTCAGCTTCTGTGCTGTCGTATTGTCTCACCCTCCTATCCCTCCTTAGCTCTTAGTGTTCCCTAAGCTGGTTAGCAACAAATACCCCCCCTTTACCAATTTCTACTAACAAAATCAGTGTAAAATCTATGTTGCACAATAATTAATTGCACATATCTACTATTTCTGGTCTCAAATTTTTATTTGGAAGTACAGATGTTTTGTGTGGTTTTCATTGTTCAGCAATGAAAACAAACGAAAGAAGAATGAGGAAAACAAGTTAGTTTCAAATTTATTTTGTTTAATTTAGGAAAATAGAAATCCTGAACATATCTGTTCCAATTTTTTACAAGCTTTCCTTACCACAAACATTGGATAAGTTGCAGATTTTGTTACACAAGTAAAAGGCCCAATGTTGCTCTATAACAAAGTACAAAATATTTTTTTGACAAAATAGCAGCAGTTTGTATGTACAATATGAACAAGTTTGGCTTCAGTCATTGTGTTGCAAGTCCTCCTTCATTTATTCATAGACAAGCTGTGCAATGTGGAGGTGGCGGTCGGCAGAGGCTGGCAGAGTGTGCACGGGCATGGCATGCCAGGAAAATGTCTGTAGGAGCCACCAAGGTGGAGTGGGTCCTTGAGAAGGCCCTGCACTGGAGCATGGAAGCCCAGGAAGCTAGCTGATGGAGGGGAATGAGGAGCTGGAGCTGAGGAAGGAGGAGAGGAGTGATGCTGCAGAGCTGTAGGTGTGCTGCCCACCAGAGAGTGAAGGGACTGGGCCAGAGGATGCAGAGGGAGGTGAACAGATGTGGCTGCATGGTTGATAGTTGAGTGGGCAGTGGAGCGGCTCTGGGCGGCAGCACCACCTCCGTAGACGTCCCCGACCAGTTTTTTCATCTCCTCTAGAGAGCTGGACAGCATGAGAATGTAATTGCGAGCTAGAAGCAAGGTGGATATTTTGGACAGTTTGCGAACAGAAGGTCCATGAGCGTAGGGCATCACCTCCCTCAGTCCGTCCATGGCCTGGTTCAGGTCATGCATCCTCTTCCTCTCCCGGCTATTGACTTTGAGCCTTAAGTCTTGCATCTCCTCCTTGCTGAGTTCAGACCTGCTCTTGGTCTTCCCGCCTCCACGTTCCATCCTGCCTTGGTCAGCTTCACTGTCATTTCTATTCTCCTGGCAGTATTTCTGAAAAATATTGTTGGAGAAGAAGCTGCCGGCAGAGTCATCCACCACCAGGTCTGGAGATGAGGATCGGCTGCACGTGGAGCTGGCATCTGAATCCATTTCAGGTTTTTTTTTTGAAAAATTGTCCAAAATCCTTAATTTTTAAAGAGTCACAGAGAGTTTTTGCTGCACCGTCTGTTCCACAGGAGTGAAAGTGTTTGAAATCTGTCGCGCCGTGGGCCTGCTGGTGTGTATTTATATTGGGGACACAACAAAGGAACAATAAGCTGCATAATGAGACACTTAGGGCCACAGCCAATTGCAGAAGGGACACACTTTCACCCCCCTGTTACACCTCCTTCATGCAGCCCCACTTCACCTTCCCACACCCCCTTTAGCTCCCCTAATCTAATGAGTCCACTACACATTAACCAAAACAAAGATATATTCACATATCATTTTCAGCTATTCTTATAGAATCATCCATGGCTATATAAAAATGCAAAAAATTTATGTGACAAATCAAGATTAATGAAAAAAATATAGATATATAAATGTTTTTCTTGAGTTTTGCAGTTTGCCTGAAAAGAAAGTGAAAGTGCTGACCTCAGAGTTCAACAGGCCACCATTTTTATTGCTGTCTGCCATTTCACCAGATAGATGATGCCTCCAAGGCCTTATTTACATATGGTTTCTATAACACACTTTGGAGAAAGGTATGAGGCACCATATGAGGCGGCTTAAACATGTAAAGAGCAGCGTTAATGGAAGACTGGGTACAATTCAACTAGGAGTTAAGACAAAGAAGGTCAAATAAATTTGAATCGGCTTTCCAAACAGTCTGTGAAATCACATCACTGTTTCTGGAAGGGGGTCCTTCATGGAGAGGTAGTTAAAAACATACTAAAGAGGCCACAGCACCGTCTTCAGATAACTAAATGGTATCTCACCTTTTCATCATTAAAAGTTAATGATACACTCTAAAAACTTGTAACAAAATATACAAGGTCATGCATAGTTTGTATCTTCAGCTGTTTTAGAACAAACAACTTTGTACAACAGGCTGTTGTTCTCCCTGAAGCACCAAACATGTCTTCTTTAAAACATGCATTTGAAGGCTAGAAACAGCATTTTCCAGAGCAGCAAGAGAGACTCCATTGCAAGGATTCCTGCAGAGAGCTGCGATTGCAAAACTCTCAAATAAAAAAACAACTAATTATCATAGCTAAAATGTGGAAAGGCTTTGTCCTGTCCCTTTTCAAAACATTTCATAACATATTGGAATTTTTTTAAATGCAAAAGGATGAAATAAGAAAATATAAGTAATGTGAGCACTAACAGAGGTCTGATGCAATTGTTATGAAAATGTGTACAACAGGTATATTTCTTTTGATTTAAAAAATTTATTGGTGATTGGTAACAGCCAAGGAACGTTTTCCATTATCAACACGTACCAAAGTTTTAAAATAACTTTTATTTCAAAACCTAAACTTTTCTATGCATCTTCAGAGTCCTTTTAATGAGATAAGAGAGGAACTGGAGAGACAGCGGAGTATTTCAAATTTTCCCTGGTTATGTCTTGGATTTTGACAATAATCAAATAATAATAAAATCATGTTTTCTTAGTACATAGTGGCAACTAGTGTTTGCTGACATGCTAAGTTACTAGTAGTTTTGCTAACCTAACTGTAGTATAATGGCTAAGATGGTTATGATGCCTAAGGCTGAATACTGATTCGACTTGATAGTAAAATGCTGTTGCTGTAATGCATACTGATAAGGTTTTTTTTTTCGCTCTCTTCTGTTCATTAAAACATCAGTGGTAAATGCAAGTGAAAACATTTTACCTTTGCCTTTTTACCTTTTCACCCCCTATGTTTTAATGTATAGATTAAAGAACCTACCACAAATGTTTTGCATGGCTACATACAATCTCTCCTCATTTTACTAGAAAATCTCAAGCTTTTATTAGTCTTGTAACTACTATTAAAAAACATGACATATGCTGTTATTCTTTTGTCAAAAGGATTAAAAAAGACTACTCATCTAATTATTAAAAGATCTGTACCAAATATCCTCCTCTGGTAAAAGTACTTTCATGTTCTGACAATATTGTATTAACTTTTCAGTAGACATGTAAAGAAAACATTGTTGTATTTTATGTAGTCTATAATTGCTCCTCAGATTTGTCCGTTGTTAAATGCCAGATGGGTCTCCCAGTGGTTTACATGTTGCTTAATGTGCAACTTCAAAGCAAAAAAAGCCTCCCAAACTGATTCTACTCACGGACTTAAAAGAGCGTCTCAACCAGGAATCAAAAGGGTTCTGAAGACCCCCCACCACCGCTCCATCAGGGCGCTTCGGATTAGCCAATATTCAGGGATATTATAATTGGTGGAACCTGGAGAGCTAACATAAGCCATTTATTTGGAGCATATGGATCTTCCCATCGTTAGGCTCTGAGCCAAAATGGCTGCTTGATTCTCATCTGTTAATTGGGTCAGATCCTAATTAACAATGTGAGACAAAATATTCTTTTAATAGAAAAGAAAATTAATGTTTTCAGCCAAAAAAGAATTTGAAAAATCATGCTGGAAATCTTGATGTGAATATCTGAGGATGATTCATACTGTCAGAGACCAAGAATAGGGAGACATATGGACTGTTGCTGATCAATTGAGTGCATCAATAGTTCTTCTATTACTTCATTTTTATATTCATGGGCCAAATAAGTCCCATTGTGTGTCGTTTTTATTCTTATTCATGTGTTTGCATAGGCAACGGGCCACACAGAGAGACAGAAGGATCAAGCTTTGCATTTTACAAATGAAAGCGTAACCACCTTCCATGTTTCCATATAATCCTTCAGTTTTTAACCCTCCATCAGAGTGTTTAACTTTCTTCTCTAGATGTCACCTTTCAGGACCCTTCATCCAGTTCTTAGAGCTGAGACATCCTCTTTTTCTCCCACAGGCTTTACGGTCCTGCTTTCTGATGCCTCATGGGGTGCACTCCAATGAAAGTGCTCAGGTGACCATAAAATGAGGGCATTATCGCAGGCATATGCTTGTAGTGACAGAGGATCAGCCCAGATTAGGGCCTCTTATAGCTCAATAAACCACTGAGCTGAAGAGCAAACCTGTGCTGTTCAGCATAAGGCCTCTTTTGCTCTCTGCTGGTCATTGTTTAACGGGATCAGGGACTCGATCTTCTCTACACCCACCAGGCTTTAATCTGGGCATGTGGCCGAAAGAAGATCCTGGGGTTGATTACAGTTTTGGATCACACACTATCGTTCTTGCATCAGCTAGGATAAAACTCTTTGCAAAAGTATATATATAAATTTTCCACAGATTATCATATTACAACCAGCAACATCATTGTGTTATATTGGAATTAATGTTTTTGAGAAACACAAAGTAGCACATACAGTATAACCTGCTTTATTTTTACACCTAAATAAAACCCAGTACAAGCAATTACCTTCAGAGGTCAGCTGATGAGTGAATTCATGTAGTTTATTTGTAATTTACTCTCACTAAAAAACACAGATGTAATGAGAAGGCACTAGAGGTTTGTCAGAGGACATTAGCAAACAATCAGCATCACACAGATAGTTCAGTGTGCATGTTTTATAGAAGTTTAAAGAAATGTTAAGTTATAAAATAATATCCTTAATGAAAATTGTGTGGAGCAGCTGCAAACCCATTAAGACACTAAGATTGTTCACAGGAAGCATAAATCAGAGAACCAAGAATCTCAAGATAACTATGGAAGAGCTGCAAGGATCCAAAAATCAGGGGGATTGTCTACTCATAGAGCCACTGCTGGTTCAGTTTTGGTCCTGAGATGTGTGCTATAGTACCGCTCCATCAATTGGAGTAAATTAAAGTAACAACTTTATTCTGTGGTGAGGATTTTATATTCTTTTCAGTTGCTTCAGAATGTCTTCCTTATTATGTTTTTAATTCCTGTGCCATTTCTGGGCATTGCCCCTCAGCAGAGCCATTTATTCTCTGGAGAGGAAATCACTTTGATCTCTGAAACAAATAGTTGTTGGGTGCAGATATAAAACATAATGTCACTTAATTAGCAGACTGTGAATTATTTCAGAGAAGATGTGTGATCCCTAATTCATATTTTACTATCACACATTTACATTATGAGTGATCAGTGATGTGATCAAAATCAATCCCTCTGATAGGCTGTCTTTGACCCTATCTGGAAATGCTTTGCTCTGAATTTAGAAGGAAAACTCCTCCCATTCTTCTCATCACGTCTTCCCAGGCGACTTGTGGAGGATTGTAAGAGAATGTGTCCTTTGCCTCAGTCATTTTTCTTTCACAGCTGAAACATCTTAATAATCACACATAAGTTTTCACCCCAGCAATCACCTTCCTACCATGTATACATCCATGTTTGCACAATCATTTGTCAGAGCCCCCTGTTCATGTTCAGTGATGTTCCAGACTGGTTTGCTCCCTGTTTGTTTCTCCTCACTGATTCCTCCTGTTATTTTGGAGGTTAGCTTTATTTTTAAGTAAGACACATTTTACATAATTTGGCATCTCTCTTGAATACATTTGGGTCCTTCACAATCACACTTTGTGACAAAAACTATTAGTCATGATCTCAAATATTTTTGAAGAATGTCAATAAGGAAGTTAGTGTGAAAAGTAGGCCACGAGGGATATTGTCATAAGCCATGTAGACAGTAACGTGTGTGAAGAGGACGCTTTGATCAGATGAGGCCACATGAACTCCATCCATCTTTTTGAAAGAAGGGTGAACAAACATTTCAGGTTTGTGAAGTGCAAGTGTTGAAAATGTGCTGCTGAAGACTAAAATTTCCAGCTGTAACTGCAACAAGAAAGACGATTCTACAAAATGTCGACTGGGAAAGGAATGAGAATCAGGTCACTTCACAACCACAAACTTCAAAGCATGGTATTGGGATGTTTTGTGAGCGAACACATTGGATTTAGATGTGAAGTGAAGAAAATGAAAATCTTCAAGGGATATGGAAACTTTTGCAAGGCACTGCATGTGAATTTCTGCTGCTTTTATCTGTAGATTTAGCAAGAGAAAAGGATATAAAATTGTTTCCCCAAGCACCTGAACGGGCTAACAAGTGTTTCTGAGAACAGGGAGTGCTGCCTTTTGTTCACGCAAACTGCTCTGATTTATTCATTTACACTGCCTGAAACAATTGCATTATCTTACCCACAACAAAAAGAGACAAAGGCAGTATGAAAATCCCCTAGGATGTTTATGAGTCACTAAAGACTCCAATAACTTTCACCTTCATCTTTAAGGGGCCGTGGAGGATTGCATGCTGTGGAAGGCTGCAGGGCGAGGGTAGTTAGGAGGAGGCGTCCAAGCACACAGGAATAAAAGGAGTCCAGGAGCTGAATGGGACTTGGTCAGCAGGCTGTCTCATACACTGGTCTACTCCATGCTGCTAGAACTTCATAAATTACCCCACAGTTACCCCGGGGGGAAACACTGAGGGAGGACAGACAGCCTAAAAGGGGGAGCGAGAGTGAAAGGGGACAGAGCCAAACATGTTGCTGAGCAGGAGGTGCAGAGACCATATCCAGATGTTGGCCTTCAGGTTGGTGGAAGACCCAGTGATAGCAAGTTGGGTAATTATTGAAACAAACAAACAAAAAAACAAAACGCTTTAGTTAAACTGCAAAACAGTTCCTTTTGAAATATGGATTACTACGTTTGATAAGCTACAAAAACAAACTGCGTCACTTTATAATTCACTATCTTGAGCAACACTATTCCAGTAACACAAAAGGATACAGTTTGCCTCATGTGCCTAAAGGAATAGGTAAGTACTAAAATACAGAGTAAAATGTATTTATGCCACATAAAGCATGCAACTATATTTTTAAGTGAAAATCAGAGCAAGACATAAGATTTCAATGTAAGTTTTAACAAGAGTCAACCAAGGAAATTGAAAAAAGCTTAAACTAAATTCAGGTAAAACTGAAAGTACAATTAAAAACCAAAATGCGGCGTAAATAGAGTCAACCTGGGTTAGAAGGTCAATCTGGACATGATGTCTGACCAGGATGGTGTATGTAGCTTTTTTGCCTTTGGGAAAAAAGGCAAAAAACTATTCAAACTATTTCAAAGATTAAATAGTTTGAAAGCTGCTTTTTATATTTACTCTAATTATCTTTGGCATTAAAGTTGCTTGCTTTAAAACATTTGAATGTGATTAAAAAAATAAAAAAACTGAAGAAAGTTTATACAATCCACCAGATTCTGCACATAATTTACCCCAAAATTGGTATACATATAAATAAATAAAATGTTTTTAAAAAAAAGTAACATTTTTTAAAGTGTTTATGAAAGATTCTCTTTTTAATTACCCGCAACTGAATGTGAAGGAGTGCATTTATTTTAAAAGACATTTTGTTTAAAGACATTTAAACCTAATGTTTTATATCGAACCTTAAGTTTTATTTAATCAACTGTCTTACGTATAAAATAAAACAAATGTTTCTGAATACAATCTGAGTTAAATATACATATGCTATGCTAAGATGAAACAAATAAAGGCATATAAGACAAGAACATTATAAAGGCACATGAAACAACAAATATTTGATAATAATATATACAATTTACCCAACAACATCTATTAAAAAAAAACAAATGGCTACAAATGGCTGCACAGATGCACTCTTACTCAGTGTATCTGTTTGGCATTGTGTTGGTCACACTTTTGAACAGTTGGCAGCTCCTTGGTGCACGGGGGAGGCTTTGTGTCAGCGATCTGTGTAGTTCTGCTGCTCTGCCCCCCCAACTCCCTGTTGCCCCCACCATTCCAGTTTGATGGGGAACTTCTCTCCCAATAATCTCTCTCCTTCAAGCCTCGGCACGAAACCTGCCTTTCATCAGCACCATTGTCTCAGTCTGTTACCTCCGCTTGTGCTCCTTCTCCCCAGCAACAGCCCCTACCACACACAAACACACTTTCACGTCCCATCTGTGGGCAGGCCTGCCATGTGTCCATTCATAACGGTGCCGCTGGCAACGCCACTGTATGTGGAAAGTACATGATGCAGTCCTTTTGTAACGGGGCTCATCTCTTAGCTACTTAGCACTGACCTTAGGGTCACCAGGCACAATGATTCAAGTGTTGGTGGCCACTGGCCATCCTCATTGACCAGTGATTGACGAGCTTCAATGGTTTCTGTGTGTGCCCACATGTGTTTGGTTGGTATACAGCCTCTGCAGGGTCATTGATTGAAGCACGCTGTGTTATTTTTGTCTGTTCATCAGACTAGTTACTAACACACAATTGACTTCCTGGACTTTTTGCTTGATGTAATACAGTAGTTATTGCTGCTCAGTTGGCAGCCAAAAATGCTTTAAAGAAACAGTCCAGTTAGAGCTTTTGGAGAAAATAAAACTTCAGACTAATCTGTCTTGTGTTTAATTTTCAAACACATTTTTAAACATGACTTGGGATTGCAAATCATACGTTTTGTAAAATGTGTTTTTGAGAATAACAGTTCTAAAAAAACAACAATTTTTTTTTTTTTTGCAGATAGGTCTGCAAAATTCAAAAATTCATATTTTCTGGAACAACTGCTCTAAATTAGAGGGATTTTCAAATTCAAGCAAATTAACTTTAGTCTCATTTTGACTTTTACAGCAGTAAAACTATCTCAGAGCTTAAAATCATGTACTAAATTATTTTGTCTTACTTATTAGCATCACTGCTGGTAATGCTGTCTAATCTGCTCCTAACTTTCTATACCAGGCAAATTAGAATTTTAATTAAGACTCTGTTTCCCAGATGTAATCATCAGCCCTAAGGAATGAAGGTAAATTTCTGCTTCTGGAAACATGAAGGCACAAGCAGGTGAATGAAACAGATTTATTATTATTATTATTATTATTATTATTATTTTAAATTTATTTTATTTTTTTGGTGATATCTTTTACAGAAGCTCCCTCACAAGCTTCTGATAAGAACATTGTTCTGATCTATTTTAAATAAATGTTTAAATATCTAAATTTGAAAATTGAGTAGGCCAAAAATTTGATCAAACAGTAGATTTTGATATTTTAATGCAGCTTCACAAGGGTGATTGACTTTCCAGTTTTGCAGAAATTATAAAACAAGAATCATATCAAAAAATGTTGATTGGTATATACATGTTTCTCCTCACCGAGTGGACACATTAAACTTGCACTCAAAGAGATGTAAAATTGAATGTTTGGTTTGTGGCTCATGCTCATTCAAAGTTGAGTATGTAAACGAGATCACAGATAAAAAGAAACGGCAACAAAAAGAAAAAACACTTGAACACAATCTCAGTGTGCTCTAGTTTGTTTTTGCATTTGGCAGGAATCAGATTTCATACAAATGAGTATTCCCACTACAACCTCTGCATTTTGTGTGTTACTAAAAAACATTTTGTCATGAATCATGTGTTATGCCCCCAGATTGATATCACTTTCTTGTTGCTCTTTTTAGCCCTCTCCTTTCCCTTTTCATCTGGCCATATACTCCACATATTCCATCCAGGAACCACTCACAAGGCTCAGGTAGTTTATTATGGGCACATTAAACCTTAATTCAGACCTGAATATTGATGAGAAGTTCTGCTGCTGTTGCAGTCCAACTGGGGCATTTTTAGCTCCAAAGTCTGTGATCAATTCAGTGGAGTATAACATATAAACAGTGCTAGGTTGTGCATTTCATTCTGTGTTTAAGTTGTTAATATTGAAGAGATGCATAAAAGTAGTACAATTTGTTAACAGAGTGATTTATTTGAACATTAACTGGTTTGCAGGTCCTTTATTAAGGCATTATTATTGTGAATGGATTGGTTCTTAAAACTGAAACATATGTCTGATATCAGTTAAACCAAGTTTATGCTGTAAAGGCTGTACTTTACCCTCTGGCGCTAAGCTGGAGGTGGAATACATTCTAAGTCTTATACAAAGAAATCCATGGCGTACAGAGTTTTTGGGATTCTTCCAAGTACAACTCTTACTACTTAGGTTCTTAATTTGAGAATTAAGAACTTTCTTAATTCTCAAATTTGTAGCATTACTTTTTTGTGTGTGATGGTAGTTCAATTTCACATAGACTGATGCAAATGTCAGATGAGATTTAGATTTAGTCATCATATGACTAAATTCAAAAAAGGAAAACCTATAGCAGGCTTGCTACAGTTAACCTAGGAGTGCATGTCTGTAGAATAAGAAACTGCACAAGTTCACTAAAGCTTAAGGTGAGAGATTCAGTTGCAAAATGATGGGAGAATAAACCTTCTAGGCATTTAAGAATGTATAGAGTATCAGCACAGTCTCCCTTTACAAAACATAGAGGACAGAATCGCTCAGACCTGTTTGATGTGGGCAGTAGGTGAGTGAATCTGCACATAAATTTGAATAAAAGCATTTTTGAATAATTTTGTATAATATAAAATAGTTGACTAACTGAATAGCTATTTACACCAAATGCTAATCCTTTGAAAAGCTGTGCTGTGAAGAAATTAGCATTTCTATGAACACAAATCATTTTGTGGAGATGAAAGTGTGCAAACACAATTGCATGTGTATGAGTTGTCCTTTGATTTGCATAATTAATGATGCATGAGAGTGATATAATTGCTTTCAAATGTTCACCTTTTAGATTTCTTTTATAATTATAGTGTTGTTTTCTGAGTCTCTCTGCAAAGTAATTTGCCGCTCATTTCAGAGCTATGCGGTCTGCAGCCCCACTTTACAATTACAGGCAATCATTAGCCTTTCCATTTGTTTCATCATTAGGAGATGAACCAAAGTGGCGGGGATTGTAGGAAACACATTAATGAAATGTGTTATGCAATCAAAAATACAAATATATTAGATGTTTTTACATCAGCGAGTCTCAGGCAGATATTCCTGTCCCAGCAGGCTCTTCAGGTTGAAGTGTCCTCCACTTCGAGACAATATTTAAAGCTGAAAAGGTGACTTCCACCACTTTTGAGATCTCTTTGAATTCCTTACCAGGGTTATGAGCTGTTATAACCTTCTGTTCAAATGCCTCAGGCAACGTTTTTGGGTTTTTTTTTCATTTCAGGAGACAGGATCACACCAAACTAGATGTCTGAGGTTTAAACTGTGAACTGATATAATACTGATTTTAGTCCTTTTAAAAACTAACAGCTTTTATAGATTAGTAGAATCCAAACACAAACGCAAACACACAAACTTTCAGTGTTTTTTGACACCCAAAGCTTGTTTCGGTGTCAAAACAAGCTTTCGGTGTTTGTTTCACAACCAGAACTATTGTGTGAAGATTTATAAAGATGAGTGATTACCTAAACGGGCTGCAGCTGAGGAAGAACATGAATGTGAACTGTTTAGCGCAGATGGATGAACAAAAATGTCACTCTGTAGACATGTAGAGACAAACCTCAAAGAGCAGCTTTAACTTCAGCAAATAATGCTTCTAAAAATGATTGTCTCTGGTGAGGTTACTGCATTTGTATCCTTTTCTTTTTGTCTCAAAATGAGGTGCTACTTAGTTTTGATCTATCGCAAAACATCCCACTTAAATACAAGACTACGTTTGTATGTGATCAAGTAAATTCAAGGATTGCAAACCCCAAAGAGTTCAGAGGCTTTATCAACAAAATGTATATTTTTCTGAAAACTTCTTAAAATAACTCATGACATTATCCCATGAATATCAGGGATGACTCAAAATATTTGTACAGTGCTATGAACGCACCATTTCTCTAAAAAGACAATTGAACAAACCAAAATGTGTAAAGCAACTACCCCAGCAGGAACGATACAGTGACTGCGTGGTCTCTTGCTGGCAGCAGGGCTTAGCTTGGATTTATAGCACCTTTGTTATTAATATAATTCTTTGTCTCACTTTTCCTGTTCCAAAGAGTGCTGGGCTTCGGTGTTTGGCAAAACAGCCCTGCCCTGCTGGGCGCAGCATTAAATATCAATACTAGTTTACAAGGGTCCATAAATGCTCGATAAAAGGAAGGGGCAATAAATGAGCAGTAAGTATTTTCCAGATGTATGTAAAGATGGAAGGAAAGGAAGAGGAACACACAAGAACAGAAAAGTGGGGGGGAAAACTCAATATTGGGTTTCATAACGTCTTAGTCCAGCTAATTATCAGCAGTATTAATTGCAGGTTTTATTCCTGTTTACTAAGCAGAGGCATCTCTCTGCTTCACTTCCTCTCTAATGTATTATTAATGAAGAGTTAATTCTGAGAAGGATTTAAGGACCATGGAGTTATGGAGTGCAGTGGAGGCAGAGTAAACAGCACAAGCAGTGACAAAAGGTCCCATAAAAGTACTGCTCAGGAGACTGAGTAGTAGTATATTTAAGGGACAGTGGGCAAGGCTTGGACCTTTGAAAGATTAACTCAGAGTCCACAAAGGCACAGGGGGCTCTGCGGCCATGCAGGGGCGTGAGTGGGTTGCTCGCTGGTTAAATATTGGCAGTCTTGGATCTCCCATCATTGTCTAGTTAGGTACTCCACCCAGGCCCCAGTTCACAGTGCAGACACACATCTTGGCAGCAGGAGTGAGCCGATACAAAGGCCGTCGATGCCCAAAAGGCAGATATGGAGATGTATTGGTGCTGGGTGGGGGTCTCGCCACGTGGGGCCCCCGTAATCGTAAAACCCCAAGCGGGACAGATTGTACGGCTAACCTCCCCAGAAACCCACTCTGCACCACCCCCTCGGTCCTCCTTTTTTAGTGAAGTGACAGTGATAAACGGGACGCACGACCATCCAGAACAACAAACAGAGTCTGCCTCCTTTCTTCAATGTGGGCGAGGGCAGGCGTAAAGTGGGTGCCATCCCATTAGAGACTGGTTTCAATCCTGCACAGGAAAGGATGGGGGGAGTGGGAGAGAAAGAGCCATTCAAGCTAAAGTACCCCCCCAGCTCTACTGTTTTGTCTTCTCCAAAAAGAGTGTCATAAAAAAATTCTCCTTAATTGGTGCTCCATAAAATTAGCATCTCCAAGCTGATTAGATTTCCTCTCTCCTTTACTTACATTTGTGCTGCTCAGTGACCTCTTTCCCTTCCATTCACATTTAGGCCTTTCACAAATTTATTGGGTTGCAGAGTAAAAAGAAACTCATGTAAGATTGTGCCCTTTGCCCTCCATCGCTCCTCCTTTCAGTCAACTCCATCCATAAAGCAAATGGTTGGACACTGAAAAGAAAGCTCTCGATAAAACACTGAATTTTGACCAAATGTGTGTGAAATATTTACAATTTGTCACCCAAAATGTTACAAAAATGCCTTCATTATTTCCCCCAGAAACTTTTAACTTGGCACATTCCCATGGAGAAAGAAAATAGTGAAAATCTCTCAAACAACTATCCCAAAATGTAGAAGCTGTGTGTCCTGGAAGCTCCTGGCTGCGAAAAAAAAAAAGCCTCGCCTTCAGCAAAACCCGGTTTATTGACATGTCAGAGCAGAACAGACTGAAATATAATCCCATTAACTCTGAATGGCAAGTCTGTTACTGTGTTGCATAATGTGTTTCTCTCTGCATGGATAATCACCATCTCCATGGAAATGGCTGAGAGGTGATGGGATTTGCAATGCTTTGACATTTTTATGGGTTAATATAGTTGGTAGACACATCAGTCTTTCCAGAAAAAGTTTGGACTCAATTCCTCCAGTTTTAAAAAGTTGCACTGAGTCTGAAAAAATACATTCATTCAGCTCCCTCAAACTAAATGTCTCCATGGTGTAAAGCATCTGAAAGTGAAGTTAAATTCCTTGTTTGTACAACAAATCTTGGCCAATAAAGCTGACTATAATTACTCTGACACTCTTAAATAAAAATCCAAGGTAGCCCTGTGCCTAACTCTGTGAGTTTATTAATTTAATTAGTAATATAATCTTAACACAAATAAAATCCTGAGAAAAACAGCATTATTTCCCCCAGAAAAATTATATAGACATTTATTGCAGGTTATTTTGTAAAACAATCTTTCAAATTCTCAACATCAGATAAAACACTATCTAGTCATTTATTTGCAAATTAAAAAATAAAAAAATAAAAAAAAACAATGGGACAACCGCCAACCTACCAAGACATCAAAGTCCACCTAAACTGACTTGGCAAGAGGCCTGTGTTTTTTTCATCAGAAGCTGAAGAAACACAAAATAGCTGGAAAACTATATAAACAATAAACTCACTCCCAAGACTTGCTTTCCTGGAAGAGAAATTACAAACTGGTTGTTGGAAGAAAGTCACAAGAAGTCCTGTTAAAGTTTGACACACCACAGGTGGGGAACACAACAAAGGACTTTTAGTCAGAGGAGAACAAAATTACACTTTTTGACCTAAAAGTAAAATGCTCTGCGTATTGCAAAGCTAATATTTTACATGACCCTAAAAAATTATCCCCATGGTAAAGCATGGTGGTGACAGTATCATGCTAAGGGGAAGCTTTTCTTCAGCAGACACAATGGAAAATCTTTTATCTAGCACCTCTCTAGGAGAATCCCTATATCTGGGGCTCTACTGGGCAATGTGCCAACAGACTATGGGTAGAAGGAAACATGTCCCTTTGGACACAACCTACTGAAATACAGTACACTAAATTAACCCATAAAGATGGCAACAGTTCTGAAAAGAAGCCAGTTCAGATCAAATCTGAGTCTCAAGAATAGGAGCTTCGTCTGTCGACCAGATGCCCCTGGTTTCACTTCTTATACCACATGTTTTACGTTGTCTCTGATGCTCCCTCCCTGCAGAGGGAACAAAACACTTGAGATTGTGCGAGATTTTCACTTTACAATTAAACAGTGGATGTAAATACAAAGGAAGTGCTACAATGGAACTCTTTAGATGAAGGGGTGTTCATGTGCTAGAATGGCTCAGTCAAAATCCAGAGCTGAAAATTTGTGATAACATCTGAAAAGTTCTGCTCACCGATGCTCTCAATCCAATCTTACTGAGCTTGAGGTCTGTGTCAGAAACAATGGTCATAGATTCCAGAGAAGTTTAAAGTCCATGCAGAGAATTGCAAGCGCTGCAGTGTTAGGTGGATCTGAAAATGTTTAGACACAGAGAGGGTGGATATAAATGTGTTTTCTAATTTTCTTTCTTCTCATTGGATGATTTAGAATGAACAGTAACGTTTATAGCAAGAAAACCCAACCATCCAAGACCATTATCCAAACAGTTCAAAGTAAAAAAAAAAAATCAAGATCAAAATTGAAATCAAAGGCAACAATGGCAACAACACATAAACTTGCTCAGGTTTCTATTCATATATTACTTTCACACATCGTATGGAAAGTAAGAACTAAAGAGAGTGGTTGTATCTACATCATAATGCAAAGGGCACCGAAGGGTTAAACCAGGTTCTCCTCGGCCCCCTGACCTGTGATGTCTTTGATGCTGTGACCTTTGGGACATGGGCCCCTGAGAGGGCTCCATGTGGAGCAGACCTGGAACTATATCACTGTCATGGGGGTCTGCGTGATTGTATGACAGACACTTTTGTCCTTTAAGTAAATATACGCGACATTGGGTGGGACTAGAGTAAAAGGTCACCCACACACACACAGAGTCAGAGGAGCGAGATCAAAACAGGTGGAGAACACATCCTGAGAGAATGCATGGTAAGGGGCCTGTGTTTGACCATTGTGTAACATTTACAGTGAGGTTCCCAGTAAAACTCCTCAGGGTAACTTAGGACCAGGATAGCTGCATGGTGCAATTTAAATACCCCCCACTTCAACCTACGGAGCCCTGTAAAGTGGCAAAATAGCAATAGTAGGTTACTTTTTTTTGTCTCAGTTTGTGGATTTCACTTCATATTTTCCATTGCAGGCTGCAGTTTTAAAAACCTGAGTTGGTAAAAAAAGAAATAAACAGATCAAGAATTCATTTTGTTAACTATTATGAAGCTAATCTCTGTTGGAGACATACAATCAAACTATAAACGTTTGGTCCCACAAACCAAGTTTGATTCAAAAGACAAGTGGAAATTTTTGAATCACCTCTTTATCCTGTCTGTTAATCATTTAAAGTACCAACACATCAACAATCAACTGACTTCATATCTGAGCACATGCTCTGGACAGTCGAGGTCAAAAGTAGTAAAAATATTATTATGAGTGGAGTTGCTATATTTTGACCCTCCACTCAGTTTTTAAGATTTCAAGGTTACTTAGAGGACATTTTAAATAAAACCAAGTTAAAATCAGTGGGTTATAAATATAAAGTGTTAGTTTACCAAAATGTAAAATTATTTTGTAATTTTGAGTAATTATACTCAAATTACATGATGTTGACATGATCTAAGTTCCTTACTGTAGATGAAAGAACCACTACAATCTGCAACACAGTGATAATTGATATATGCTGCCTGATATCAGTCTACCTTGAAATAAATGCTGATTGCTGTAAACAATTTTTGAAAAGCCATTTATTGTTAATTATCACAGATAATGGGAATATATTAAAACTAAAAAAAAGTATGCATAAAACCCTTTTCAACACGTTGTACAGCTATGTGATGTAAAATACTTTGGTCGGGCAGATTTTACAGTGTCAGTATTGAAAGAAAGGATGTTGTGTGGTTAAAGTTTTGCAACTATTTATCATAAAACACCAGAGGGAGATAAAATCAGCAAACTCTATACAAGGGGACAGGTTTTAATTTAAAGGAATTAATACGCCCTCTTGTGGCTTCATCTAAACATTTCATTACCTTTTTTAGTCAGTTTTGATAAGCATGGACCATTTCTACAATGTATGAAGAAGTACGCTATGCTAATATGAGGTTTATTCCTTCCGTAAAATCAGATTATTGACCTTTGAAATACATATTTATTCATTAGGCTAACATTAATTTCATGAAACTGTGGCAGATTGATGTTTCCTACAGTGAATGCATGTTTAAGTTGTACTGGGTGCCAATTGTCTTGTTGGGTACAAGAAAAAATACACAAACAGGACAAGCCCTCCCCATGCTCCACCAGAAGGCCGTGACATTTATCTAAGAATGATGGGCCGTGCTTGAGTCACTCATTCTCACTCTCTTCATGAATAATGCAGCTGATGATGTCTCATGTCAAAATGAGAGACAGTCCCACACTTATGTAACAAACTCAGTAGATAAAGATTTGAAAACAGGTGTCTCTCACCCATCTTCATTTTACTGTTTGACTAGTCATCATTGTCAGGATGGCCTGAACTTATAAACTTGTTATAACTCAACTCAAAAGCAAATGTTACCAGGAAGTTGTTATCCCATATTGCATTTCCTTTCCAACCTAAATAAATACCAACTTTGTTTTATGTTTATTCTTTCAACCTATTCAGTTTCTACATTTCAAACCATCCGAGTTCTTTGAGAAGCGGCTGGGAAAGTGGCCGACACGTGCCTCCTCCATCATTCATGAGAGTTAATGCAGAGAGCAAGCCCATGCAGCAAGAGCCCGCTCCCCTGAGAGAACCTGCAAGCACAAGGAAATTACAAATCAGCAGCACTTATAAGCCATGCCGCCAGGAGGAACAAGCTGTGGACCTCGCTGACGTGCAACCTCCCCTCTTGGCTTCTTTCTGTACACAAACTGTATGCTTGAGAAACACTGATAAAGGCTAGAAATCAAACGTTCCCTGTCTGTGCTGTAACAAGCCTAAGGCAAACTTTTCAGGTCCTAATCATTGCACTTCTGATTAAAGTAAGTTGGCAGGAAGCTTCACGTAAGCAGCCTGACATTCCCTGAGGTTGTTTGTTCTTTCTTTGCAGTGAGAATGTTTCTGTTGCTTTTAATGTGAGCTGTAGAAATAAAACAGCAAAAGTAGCTCACGTTATCCGTTGAAGAACAAATAGAAATTCAAAATTACCTCAGATAATTCAAAGCCTTCATTTTGCTTTGACCTCAGCCCCAATGTTGCCATTATGAACATTGTGACTAATAGAGATATCTTATTGCTTCTGTTGAGAGTGGAAGTGGATTATGGATATATTTCAGATTATCACCTTCCAGTTCTCTATAAATCTCACTTCTAGAGCACCTTGGTTTTAAGGAAAGGAGTCAGAAACAATTTCATGGGACAGAGGAAGCGTGCAACCCTCCGACCGTCTTTACATTCTGAAAAGTAATTTGGGGCTAAAGCTAGTTTAACCTAGAAGCTCAAAATGATGAAAAGGAGAAATGCACAAGCTTGAGAGGGAGTCAAGTAGTTTTTAACAAAAACTGCAAACAGAATTTTTGGAAAATAATGCATCTTTTTATAGATTCTATTTATTTATTGTGACAAATTCTAGCAAACTTTTAGGCAAAATCTCTGGTCAGAATATTACATAGATTCACCATAGGCATTAATAGCATTAATTTGGACTTCCACTCATATGTTTACTGCATTTTTATGGTAAATGCACCTAATTTGTAAAACCAAGAATTCAATGCATATGTTTTGCATTTATCGTTGTTGATCTTCTCTCATCCTACAGTCCCACTAATATTTGATTTTAAAAAATTCACTGCTTTTGCTTTTGTTCCCAGCTTCTGTTGCAATTCTCCATGGATATTTCACAACTAGTAGCAAATTCTTCTTCACTGAAATTGCTTGGTTTCCTGAGATGAACTTTTGGGAGAACAGGATCCATTTTTAATAGGGTTGAAGTAAGCTATATTCCATGCTTCAAGTCAAACTCCCACTTGAGCATCCAATATCCATACACTTTGTGCAATGCATCCATACCACTAGCAGTAAAACAGACCCAGTGCATGATGCTACCACCAACCTCCAATTGAGATTTAATGCAACGTTCACACATTTAAAAATTTATCTTGACATCTCTGACTAGAATAATTACATAACATGTTAGAATCAACCCAGGAGGAAACAACATCAACTCAAATCAACAACTTGATGATGAAAACCTGGATACAATTTTAATGGACAAAGCAGGTTAGTATGAATGGTGCAGCCCTCAATCTTATTGAAGATTTATGAACTGTTGTTAAAAGCGGAATCTGTGACAAGAAACCAGATGGTTTAAATGAAATATACCAATGACAGTAATGTCAGTGATAAGCTCATTAATTTCCAGTGTTGTATAGTAACGAAGTAAAAATACTTCACTACTTTACTTAAGTATATTTTGGAGTACTTCATACTTTCCTCGAGTATGAAAATTTTTGATGACTTTCACTTTTACTTCACTATATTTCCGAACTTTATTGCGTACTTTTACTCCGATACATTTTCAATGTGTGGTTTAGTTACTCGTTACAAAAAAGCGAGAGAGAGAAACGCAAGTGTTTTGATCCCACCTACTGATAAGCAAGTAGCAAGCAGGCTACCGAACAAAGTCCGTATCCTACTTGCCTGGGCTTGTTCATCACCACCAATAGGATACACCTGTTTCGCTTCTCCCATTAAACACAAAGCAAGTCTCGCAATCAGCAGCAGCCACATGGAGGAGGAGACGGAGACCACAACGACTGCAACTACGTCGGACACGGCTCCAGGGGAACCACCAGCTGGTGATGAGAGCCCATGGCCTTATTTAAACACAATACTCTCTTTCGTGGGTGTTACAGATTCGTCGTAGCGCATGCAGTTTATGTTATTCCTGCCCGAAGATGTGGAAATTCTATCTTACAAAAACTCCCCGTCCAACTTGAAGAAACACATCGAGGTAACTTCTTATGAAATGGTTATAATCCTCCTGTTTCAGTAACTATAGCTTGGTCACTAGGCACTATTGTGAAATCTTGAGCATAACGTTACCTGTATAAATGAACTTTGTTTGGCATTGTTTCAGTTCCACGCGTGGTGTATTTAGCTTAGGCCTAATGTTGACTGTAGCAGGCTACCTAGACTCCTCTGTTCAAGGGGGGACAGAAGCCATAGCAATAGCAATTTAGACTAAATTTAACGAATATAGGAAAGGCATGCAAGTTCAAAACCAGGTTTACAGATGCCAATAAGCTGCATTTCCCTCCCAATTCTTTTTTTCTTTTGCATAATGACCAGTTGTGTGCACCACCTACTGACTAGCATTGACTGATTCACTGATTTGTGAAGTAGAGTAATCGTAACAGCTCTTTTTCTTCATGTTGGCCGCATTTTCTGTACTATTTATTTTTCTCATTTTCAGCACTGACCTTACTTGAAGGGAAAACTTAAGGCTTACAAAAACTTTGTATTTTCTGTCCTGGAGGGTATACTGAGAAGCTGGTTCAGTTGTAAAGCAGGTTAAGTTAACCTTGTGCTATAGGTAAAGCACCTAATATTCTTAACTAAATGATGCCTGCAGGCATATCTATTAGCAGGTTTAATTTTGCCTGCACTTGGTTGTGTACATTATTTTAAGTGTATTTGACAAGTTTACCAAAATATAAAAAATGTCATTCAAACTGCATTTGCTTTGTTTTACTTTTTACTTGTACTTTTCATTACATTACTTGAGTACATCCATTTTTACAGTAATTTCCATACTTAAGTACAAGAAGTTTCAGATACTTTAAGACTTTAACTCAAGTAACATTTCAGTCAGTGACTTCGACTTTTACCAAAGTCATATTTTGGAGAGGTACTTGTACTTTTACTTGACTCTGAGATTTCAGTACTTTATACAACACTGTTAATTTCTGACACTTTTTATTTGAATTCTGAAGAGCAACAAGAACCCAGACAGTGTTTCATGGTCCACTGGGTGTCTGAGCAGAACCTTTAGAACCACAGCAGTCAGAAATCCTTGAAATGACACCAAACAAAGAGTTTAAACCAAAGTAGTGATGGGAAAACATTTTTTTCATGTCTGTTATCAGTCATCACACCCTGACCCCAGACAGCGTCTGTCTGGGACGATGGCACCATATCCTGACAGAAAAGGTAACTTCCTGATTAATGATATTCCTCCGCTGTGTTGGAATATTCATCTGTGTGCGATCTTGTCGCTGAATCAGGACTCCACAATGTCATTCTGACTTTGCAGAAACCTCTCTCCACCTTGAGGCTATCTATTTTATGGTGTGTTTACTGGCAGAGGAACATTGTGCACCGTTTCATTGACCTCATAGGAAACGGGGCTGAAGACAGAGGTGCTTTGTACAAGTAATAAAGAGTTGCAAATAGGCATGTTAACTTACCATGCAGATCTGCTTAAGGTTTTTTTGCAGTGCCATAAAACACAGTGTGGCTTTAAATTGCCTGTCATTTGTTTCTAGCTGCAGACAGGAGGCACTGTGGGTCTCCCTTCCAGCCCTCTCCTCGGTGAGCAAGTCTCTCTTTGTTCCCTCTGTAGCACATCAGCATCTGGATGAATGTGTTAACATCCCTCACAGCACGATGAAGATTTACGCAACAATCAGAGATTTGATTGCAGCTTGGATAATTACTGCTCATTGTGTTAAATGGCAGAGAGAGACACAGAGTGAATAGAGCGTGCTTACAAGCAAGGAAAATACAAAGTGTTGATATCAAGTATCTCTCTGGATCTCTTGAAACACCCAGCTGTGCAGGAACACCACAGGGCGTCCCAAAGGATTGGTTTGCTTCCAGTGTGAAGTGATGGGAGAAAAAAAAAAATCATGTGACGAAGCAGTTTCAAGAAAATGTAGACATCGAGAAAAACCTTGAAATCTGTTCTGAGAAGCAAAATGAAGGGTTGATTCTTCTTATAGGTAGGTAAATTTGTTGTGGAGTACATCAAACAAGAAAGACATGCATTCTCAGTCTTTATAAAATTGTTTTCACACGTTTTAATTTACTTTTAAACATCTTGTTTGGATTTTTCTAAAGATTGTCTTCTTTCTACGTCACTTGAAGGCATATTTTGCAAAACACATCCACTTGCAGTAGATCTCAGTCTGAGTGTGATTTACTCATTCTCTGCCTGGGTAATAAAAAAGCTAATGGTCCAAGCTTTTGTTTTGCAACACATCTATCCTCTTGCAAATGCTTATTGGATAGAACAATGGCCAACTTGGGATTGCTTTGATTTGAAGAATAAATTGCAAAAAAATAAAATGTAAAATAAATTTATCAGAAAAGCCAGGATTTAAGCACTTGAATGGTGAATCTGTCACTTTTGTTACTTAGATGACGCATCTGTAAATATGGGTTTTTTGGCCTGGCTAGTGGTCTGCAGTTGAATTCAGTTCAATCTTTGACCAACAGAAGATATTCGTACAGATTCTCAGTCATCGAGAACATGACAATCCATCTGGTCTTTTGTTGTTGAAGCCATTTAACCTGTTATGAAAAATGCTTCTTCAGTTCTGAAAATGAGTTGACAGCATCAGGCATCAGAAGCCAAGTTGCTTTCTACTTAAGCATTCAGGCCCATCTGGTGGGTGAACCTTATGTCTTATGCATATGCTAACAGGTCATCTTCCAGACTTTCCCTGTAATTAGCTCCATCCAACCTGCTTTCTCATCCCTGTTGAAGAATGCATTCCCACTGTATGATGCTGCCAACACAAAGTTTCACAATGGGGAGGTTGTGTTTAGGGTGGAGACCACAGGGAAGACCCAGGACACGGTGTTTCACTACTGGGAACTCCTTGAGATTCCCCCAGAGGAGCTGGAACAAGTGGATGGGAAGAGGGAAGTCTGGGCCTCCCTTCTTAGGCTGCTACCCCCGTGACCCAATCCCAGATAAACAGAAGAACATGGATGGATGGATGGATGGATGGTGTTTAGGGTGATGTGCAAATTTAGCTTTTAGCCATACATGGCATTTTTACAGTTTTCCACATGTTTGGTGTGTCCCTTATGTCTTTGAGTAAACTTAAATGGCAACTTTAAGTTTCTTTAGATGTGACTTTTTTTGTTCTTTTTATTCATAATGGCAAGATCTATGGAGCACACAACAAAAAGCTGTTGTGCCAACAGATTCTTCCACCTGATCTCTCTTTAATGCTTTCCTTGACCAGTTTTACACATCTGTCTCTTTCGTTTGATAAGTGAAAGAAGAGGACTCTGTGAGATATTCAAAGCTTGGAAAATTGTTTTATAAGCAATCCCTGCTTTAAACTTCTCAACAACTACATTCCTGACTTCTCAGCCATGTTCCTTGGTATTTGTGATGCCTTTTTTCACGAATGATCTCTAGCAAATATAAAAATCTTCACAATAGAGCTTTGACCGAGCTAATATTACAAACATTGAGGCACTGCTGGGACAATTGCATATTTATTAGTTTGTGGTTGCAAAATAACCCATCCAGCTATCTTTCCATTGCACGGGGAACATGCAACTCATGTTCTCATTGTAAGTTGTTAGAATTTATTTTCTTTTGTGAGACAAAAGAAAATCCCTTTTCTTTTGGCTCAAATACATTTACAATATATTTGTTCCAACTTCTTTCTTTATGCCAAATTGCAAAACAATTACATGTTTAGATTTTTTTTCTTTCAGGAAATGATGAAAAGACACAGATTAAGAACTGATTTTGTCAACAGCTGCCACATTGGTCATTTGAATTGTTATATTTCCTTTATGGGTTTCTGTTCATTTGCTTAATATTTTTACACTTTCAATGCTTCAAATACTTTGAAAAGGCTTATTTCTTGTTTACTGATGGATTACAGCCCACCTATGCTTCATGGTGGGTCAGGAAATCTTTCCTTATGATGCATACTTATTTTATTCAGTGCCAGATCCTCTCAGATTTATTTCCGATCTACTTCCCAGTTTCGACTTTGTTCTGCTATGAATTTTAATTTTCAATAATTAAAGTGTTTGACTTTAAACCTTCTGCCATTCAGAATCTTTAATTTGTTCTTTTTAGCTAGACATTTAAATTAACATTTTGTTCTTCACCTCCATGCTTCCTGCCTCTGAGTTTGTATTGATCTCCTCTATTACACACAGTAATGACAAAAGTCACTATTTTAAACTAAAATGTGGATTTTGCACCAGTGGGCTACTTCCAGTCGCCTGCAACAAGTTTTGTCATTGTCGCATACATCTCCCTGCAGCATTATTTGCCACAAATCCCTCATAAAAATCCTTCTCACGTCCTCACCGCAAGCCGAGCACACGGAAACTTCTATTTTTATGAGCTCGTTAAGTTGATGGGTTTTGCTAGTTCAGTGCCTTATGTAGTCACTGAGATATAACGGAGGGGGGAGGTATTATATGGAATTTTGATTTTTATTTCACACAAGGGTAACAATTTATTGGTAAAGAGCTGAGGAAATCATCAGTTTTGCTAGATTTTTTACTCTCCGATTCAGGCATTTGTTATTAGTTTATGTTAGAACTCAGGTTGACTTGTGTGGAGGAAATTAAGCAGGAAGCTATACTGGCAGATTGTTTGTTTTCAATATATTTTCATTGACTATTTTTCTTCTGGCAAGAAGCGGTATAAAGAGGTGGAATAAAACCTTGAGGGAAGAACAGATAGCTTAAAACCTGAAAATGACTAGAACATATTACTTAGATAAACTTTGAAAACATGTCTTGTGCCTGGAAGACACACCAAATCCACAGGATTACATCAGGAGGACATGAAGAAAGAAACCCACGGAGTAAAAGAACCACGCAGAGGGAGTTCTTGATAAGTGACAGGTGTGTCAATTAACTAATTGACAATAGGCGTGAGGAGGTATGAAGACAATTCAACTAAAAAATACAAGAAAATCAATCAAGTATCCATTGAAAACACAAAACCAAACACAAACTAACGCAAGAGTCTAGTGGCACAAACTGACGACAGCCGAAAGAACCCGAAACAAAAAATACTTACAAATTTTCCAGAGAACCAATCGATTCACATGAAATAATTTCAACTGGCAGTTAAGATGTAAAAAGCTCTCGGTTACCAATTGTGCTCATGTTTTCATAAGATTAAAGCCTGCTAACACAAGCCCTGTCAGGTTAGGGCGCAATTTCAGGCTCACTTCTCATATGAAGACAGCAGTAATAACAGAAGCTAATCTCAGGGGAAGAGCACAAATGAAGGAAAAAACTGCATGAACTTGTCTTTGTCAAAGTTTAGTGTGAAACTATAGGAGTGGAGCTGAAATACCAGATTTTGTGAGTTATTAACCAAGGATGTTGTTTTATCAGGGCCCCATTACCATAAAATTTACATTAAAACCTTCTTGTTGCTGTTTGTTTTATATATTGAATAAAATATTGGCAACAGAATCAATGTGTGAAAATTTATGAAGCCAGAAACAGAGGAGAAGGACTCAATGAGTCTGGATCAATCAAAACAGAGATAATATAATGTAAAGTTCAAGTTTGTTATTGGGAGGAAAAAGTATGATTTTTAGTTTTGATGAACAAAGAAATTCCAAAATAGATACCTGAACTACTAGGGGAAATGAAAATTTTTCTTTGTTTCTTAGTTGCAGCACAAGATAAGTTCATGTAAATGTCAAAAACAAACCGAGATATATGAGCAATCAATGATTTTCTTTTTTTATTCAAACTTATTGGAAGGGTTTAAATTAGGTTTGTTAAAATGCTAATTTGGAATTCTTCAATGACTTCAAGCTATAACAAGGTTTATCTTGACCTAAAATATTGAACCACAAAGTCTTTCAGTTCTGTCTGTGAGAACTTCTGAGGCACTCTGCTGGATAACAGCATGTTTCTGTGCAAGTCTTTTACTGGATCACTGCCTGCCAGGAGCAAACTGCTTGTTGGGTCTCCAGAGTGATGAGAGGGAGAGTTTAGGTATCCACAGGAGACGGTGGGAGTGACAGGATCCACAGGGAGCATAGTGAAGGAGGTAAAGGAGATTTTAACATCTCCTCTCCCAGAGACAAGAGTTGCCTTAGAAGAGGAAAAACTCAAGATACACATTTTTACAATTTTTGCATCTTTAGTTTGGTTGCAAACAATGTGTAACTCATCAAAACTATTGAGTTAAATTAGAAACATTAGGGATACTTACAAGATATAACCCAGTGGATCGGGGATTTTGTATTGTGATGTCACTTAGTTTATTTTCTGTCATTATATTAATAATGTACAACCAAGCAAATACAACCTGTCTTAGAAGGGAAAAAATGAGTCATTCTCCTTTCCATGTTACACCCTGCCTCCATTATCACAACACTACCGTTTCTAAAACATCTTTTTTAAAGCTGTTTTCTTGCTTTCTCAATCTGAATCTGAAGTGTTTCTTTGTTTTCTTCTGAACAGCTGCAGTTACCACACAGCAGCATACTGAGCACAGGAAACCCTCATCTATTATGCATGTGCTCTGACATGACATTGTGATTGTTTTTTCAAATCCCCCAGTATGCAACTGAGCTGCTGTACATGCTGGAGTTTTATTTTTCCAGCAGATATCTTTGTAAATGCTGAAGGTTCCTCTAGAGAATTCAAAAGAATATGTTTTGTTCTGGTGCATAAAGAAGAATGCTAAGGGAAGGTTTCAGCTTTGCTCCCTGAATGTAGGAAAATTTCGCCAGAGGTGATATGCCTGTATAACACAACGGCTGCTTTTCAACAGGTTTATGGAGACTTTAGGTTTAACATCTTCTATTGGGCAAACTTGGCAAATTTTGCTTTTTGTTTTGTATATAGCATTTGTATATGGGATTTGGGATCTACTCTTACTAGTACATGTGGTAAAGATGTATAAAAAAGGTCTTAAAATTAATATAAAGCAGCACTTGCTTAAACACACACAATTATGAGAAATTAGCCTGTGTTTAGAGAACATTTATTTAGTGAGAATGCAAACAAATTTTAATAAAATAATGCATTTTAATGCAACTAAATGTGTGTTATTAGTGTTTTATTCAGATTCATTCAGTATTTTTTAAGTCAGATTCTACAGGAGCTCATGTTAAATAATATATGACTTTATGACTGAGTTGCTAATATCAAGTGACACTAAAACCCATTTGTCTTTTCTATGGACCCTTATTAACTGGTTTTCAAACTTATTCAACTTATTTATTGTTTTATTTTCCTCTTACTCAAGTAGAGCGCTTTGAATTGCCCTGTTATTGAAAATGTGCTATGCAAAAAGAAAATGCCCTGGCTTAACAAGAAAAAGAAGAGTAAAATCAAATATATATTGTTTTTAAATACAGCACAGAAAGGAGCTAAATGATTCAAGAGAAATAAGACAAATAACACAACTTAAGATGCTAACCAATTTTCAGGTTTTTAACTAGAAAGTGTTTCATTTATCCACAGTCATTAAAAACTGATCCGTCCCTATGACATACATCATTTTCTCCCTGTTTTTGAGTTAGGTATAATTGGCTGTAGTCTGTTTATGGCTGTTAACACCCTCATGATCCCTGAGAGGTCACCCAAGTCTGGGTTCATTAGTGCTGTGGTTGAGTCACTGCCAAAATCCCTGAAGCATCTGTAGCTTCCCTCTCCATCTACAGCTTTCTTTCTTCTTTTTTTTTATTCACAAGATATAAGTCATATTAGGATGCTACCATCACTCATGGACACACAAAAATGCTTAAATGTGTGAATGGGATTTGAAAACATCTAACTGGATTGTGAGAGAAATGATTGTTTTCTAAGGATTGACAGAGGGATCCTGACATTTCGCCCACCTCATTAAACCATATCTGATTCCTCAAAAATGAAGCCGCTTTCTCCAGCAGGGGCAAATCCAGGTCATCCTGGTATATATTCCTCTGACTATAAAGCAGAAAAGGATGCCCCTTTGTGATAATGTCCAGCCATGTCTTATTGTTAGTTCTCTTATTTTCTGAGATGGGAAGGCAGTAGAGAGGGGGCCTCACATTTTCTCCACTGGCTCACTTTGATGGTGCTCCTAGTGATGGATGAGCAGAGCTGGATACAGAAGCAGAGAAAATGAAGCTTTCATTACACTCTGCAACCAGGCGTCTCCAGAGTCCCTCTCCCAGCACTCAGACACATTACCTGCAACCCAAACAACTACAACTTTAAGATGAAATCAGTGTGTTCACTTTTAACTACCTCCTCGATTTCACAGAATGAACCTTGAGTCAATTTCCAGGAAAGTCTATATGAAGGGAAGGATGAACACTGTATAAGCTTCAGTAGCTGAGAAGACTATGCTTTAATGTTTACAACTGAAACATTTGACAGATTTGAGGTAAAAGAAACAATTATGTGAGTAGGAGCAGGGATGCATCTGAAAGTTGCATAACTCTAGCTCTTAAGCTTTGGTGTTGGACACTCCTGGTTTTTCACAATCTTAAGAAGTACATGAATCCCTACTGGTGTATGTTCAGCGATGTGGATGAAAAGATGAATTATGTTGTAACCAAGGTGATGAGGCATGATGGCCTTGTTTGCCCCTTACAGGTTGAGTCACTTTAATGAGCAACACATTTTCAAACAAAGACTCTGTGAACCCTGACTGTTACAGGAAACAGTTAAACAGTTTTACACACAGACAGTCCATAAACACACAAACACACGCATGCACATAAATTACAATATATATATATTTATTCCACACATAAAAGGAAGATGTGTGTGGGGGTGGGGGTATATATATATATATATATATATATATATGTATATATATATATATATATATATATATATATATATATATATATATATATATATATATATATATATATATACAGTATATATATATATATATATATATACTGTATATATATGCACACACACATACATGCCCACGCCTACACACCCACACACATTTTCCTTTTATCGGACAGGTGATGAACACACTTACATACATTATATGTATGTGTGTGAGCAGCTGGTGGGGTGTTAGACTGAAGAAAAGAGTGACAGGAGGATGGAAGGATGGAAGATGGAGGTGTGTGTGCATGTGTGTGTGCGCTTGTGCTGCCAGTGCCTTATCAAGCCACAGCCTAATGAGCCATCTGTAGTGTCAGTCTGGTGAAGGCCACTCTGACCTGAAAACTTCAAAAACGGTCAGCTGCCACACACAGAATCACACCTCCTTACCACCCAAGTTATTCAGGTCTTGAGTTACAGCACTGCATCTAGTGAATTAAAACATTTAAATATGTACTACACAAAGTTAGACATTTTAATAACTGTTGATCAATGGCTTTTGTGGTATTTAATATCACTTTTAATATGTAGTAACATTAAAGAGATTTAAAACTAATTTTTACAAGAAACGCTTTTTTGACATTTAATTCATTTTGACATGGGACGCTTTAAGTGAAGCACTGAAATCTTCTTTTTATTTTCCTCAAAGGAGAACTCTGCATTGAAGCACTTAAAGCTGACATGCATGAAACATAGATTGTGGACAAACCAAGAAATTGTTGCAATTAGTCAACTGCCTAGCCCTTAAGTGTTACATTTGCAATGAAAACTTCTATGTTTGCTAAAATCTGACGCCTCTCCATTTTGTTTACATTCATGAAAAAATCAATTGTGCTTTAGGGGTTTTTGTGTTCTTTCCTGTAGTGGTTCTTGGTGCAGAGCCACTACAGGCGAGAAGGTGCACAAGTTTTTCAAAGGGTTCGGCCCGTTTGACAGTGAACTGCACCAGCTGAAAATGTAAAAAATGTAGCAACTTTGGTCCCCAATTGAACCAAGTCTACTGGACTATCAGGTGTTAGTATTTCTTGCTAATGTGTCATTACTACATATGAACTCCAAGCTGACCGATCTGTCACACAGCATTCTGTACACTCTACATTTAATGACTTCTTGCCTCTGGGGTAATCTTCTCTGTCAATATCACTCAACATAATTATCCATAAACTATCAGCAAGATAGATGCTGCTTTTCATAAAACATAGCGATGGAGATGTTTTTAGTCAAATTTACCTTTTTTTAATTACTGGGAGCGTTCAGTATCTCTCCCCTGCTCCTTTCAGCAGCTCTACATCCATCAGTTTAAATGATGCATGGTTACAACACGCAGCCAAAAGATCATTCGTCCATTAATGCCTTCAGAATAACGCTCGGGGGGATTGAACTGACAGAACATGACAGGGAGTACAATTGGTTCTTCATACAATGAAAGAGGTTCTCAGAGGTCCCTGATTAGTCATAGCAGTGTGAGCACACCTTCACAGATTAACTTGCACTTAATTCACTGAGTAGATGTGGATAAGGGTGTGAGGTTGCCTCTAATTGGGCCAATTAGGTAATGAATTAGAAAAGCTGTCTTGATCCTCAACATATAGTTTCAGTTAGAGCCATTTTTTTCTGCATTACTAAAGTGAACCACACCGACGCTTCCAGTAAAGCAGCAGCCATGGCAGCATTGCTTTAAATATCAACTGTGTCAGCTTCACTTTCAGGGGAACATTGTTATCAGCCACCCCTGCTGTGCATGTGTACAAAGGCAGAAATAAGCATCTTCTCACAGGAGGAAGCAAAGCCAACGCAGAGGAAGCGAATGCCGGCCTCTCCGCTCAAGTGGAGCTGAACACTTAATGGAATTGTTTTGCTCCACGTCCTCCAAGAAAAGCCAGCAATCACATTGTCTATGCTTAGGCTGAACAAAGCATTCCTATGTTTGATCCAAAACACTGAACACCCTAAAGCTAAGGAAATAGGGGTGGGTTTACATACAAAGAGAGGCTAAAGCTTTTCCATTTTCATCTCAAGCCAGAGAGGAAGGAGCAGGCGAGCCAGAGGCTGCAGAGTCGATTTGTCAGCTGGAGCGCCGAATGAATGCTTCATCGATCGGGGAATTGTGATGAGTACATGGTTTGCTGCTGTGCTGTAATGCGATGGGCAAAGCTGTCACAGCCTGAACCAGTATCAGTCTGAATGATTTCAGACAGAACCCTGTCCTGTTAATGACGACCATCTGTTCTGTTCAAACAGCCAAGAATTCACCTGACAGGAGTCCGCTTCGTCTGAATGGACAGACATCCATAAAAACATGGGTGTGAATTTCAGTGAGGATGCTAAGTAAAAGCACCAAATAACCCTATATCAGTCATGACATAGAGTTGTGCACACAGAAGTTGATAGACTTTCTGACCAATTCATTCTTCTTCCCTGGGATCAGTGGCCTATTTCCTGTTTTTGCTTTTTCACTTTTAAATCCTAGTTGGATCCACTGTGTGCCAGAATAATTGGACTTGATGGGGTTGTGAGGTCTGAAGATGATGAGTTACATTTTATTTTGTTGCACTAGAACAAAATATTCACCTCATTTTTAAACATGTTTGTATATATATATATATATAGTGTTCGTCACCCAAAATGGCAAACATAGGAGTGAAACGCGCGTAGGACAACATACTCATCAGCTGCAGAATTTTATCCTTTTAGTTGTGGGTATCTTCAGACATTTCCTCATATTACATTGTACTCTAAACATCGTAAATAAGGATTTTATACACACAACAAATGACACCTGCTGCTGTGCTGGTTACAGCTTCTGAAGAGGACAGTAATGATTCTGAAAATGATGATTGTGAGAGCTATGATGATCAGGACTTTGAGACCAGCTGCAGGAAATTGGACGGCTGCTACACTTCTGATTTCAGTTTCTGTTTTGACTAAAGCTTTACAGTAATTTCCTACTGTTTAAGCTGTAATCTGAAATAAGTATTCATTGCTAATAAACATGGTTTGAGGTCATGCTATATCTTTATTGTTAGAATAGCTACAATGACCTGAATCCGAATCCGTTAAACAGCGAGCCGGTTTGGGCCGCTTTACTGTGCGGTGAGACGACAAAAGTCAGGTCTGAAGTGTGAGTGCACCACAAGCCTGAAAAACAAACAGTGTATAGCTTCAAAGGAATGACGATGCTTATACGACAGTGTCTCAACTTCCAGACTCTCCTCTTGAACACAAATTCAGCGATTAATCTCACGTCCGTTTTTCTAACAGCCAGCCTACAAATGAATTTCAGCAGCCGTCAAACAGAGTAAGTGGTCCCTAAAGAAAGATGAAGGAGGAAGTAGAGAGAAGGGCATTTAAAAAATGACATATCTGCCGCATTGCTATTCATGGGTTTTGCCCTGTCTATTAATTATACACCAGAGCTCTTCTCAAAAAAATAAAAAAAAACAGGGCAAGCTTGAGTCCTTCTGTGGATAAAAGCATTGACTCACAATGCTCCACAAAGTAATTAAAGCTCAGACATTAATAACTCAGCCCAGAAGAAAGAAATGAAACACAGAGAGGATTTATTTTTCCCATTTTAGCTTGTATGGCGAATCTTATTTAAAATCCTCCATGCTGGAGTCTGTTGTTAAAATTGCCCTTTGTTACAGACTTCCTCTTTCAATCTGCAGTGTCTTGACTTTAAAGCCCCAAACAGATCAAATCAATAAAGAGCCAGAGGAAAAAGAACTAATTTATTCTTTTGTTTTCTGTTTTTGCTTTTATCTGGAGTTCCTCTGCTCAGATCGATTGGTTTAAGCTCCAAACATTGGAGCATCTGTGTCAAACTCCCACAGAAAGGGCAGGAGCACAAAGAAAACTAATGTTTTTAGATAAACGTCCAAAAATGATACACGGCTTCACATCTTTGCTCAGAGAGCTTGTAGAATAAACGAGCAGGTGATAGCTTCTCCACGGCGGTTAATGACCACGATGATGAACTCATCAACAGAATCGCTTCCTCCTCTCCATAAGTTTTATATTGTTGCTAAATCACCTTTATTGCTGTTCGTGTAATTAGGAGCCCATATCGTGGGAGTAATGTCGGTGGTGACGCTTCGTTGTTGTCCCAGAAAGCGTGGGAGGGTTTTTATTATTTTGTGCGCTGCGTCCTTCTCCCATAGGTTACCATTAGCATTCCTGCACTGATGCGGCCAGTGATTAAAGGAGGGGTGAAAGGGATGGCTCGAGAAAATGAAGGGGCGGCTCATGATGGTAATCAGAGCTGACTTACATCCTGCAGTGAAGGAGCAACAACATTTAGCTCACTCCATTTTTCCTGCCAGTGTGGATTTTGTTTGATTGGTTTTAACAAAGTACTTTGTTGAACTCTCTTCACTTGAAGTGCCTCTTGTTTTCAAGCATTTTTAGTTGACATTTCATAAGCACTTAAAATTTATTATAAAAACGTGTTTCTCTTGGCTGGATAAATGTTGGGGAAAGAAAATGAGGATCAGGTTTTTGCTCTGAGTATTTAGCAACCAAAGAGACTTGATGTACTTTGGTTGGGTGATACTGTTAATTTATATAATAACATATAGATATATTCCATCTGCTGTCAAAGGTGTCTGAGGTGATAGCAGTTGTAAAAGATTCAGTGACTGCAAATGATATTAGTGCTCATAACTCAGTTTTATAACCTCTGCAATGTGTTAAAACTATCAGAAGGGTGAAAAAGACAATATCTTAGATGGTTTTTAAATAGGTATTTATGAAATCAATTAAATAGCAAAATGTGGCAGTTTATTTCAGCCTGTGAAGAAGAAAGGTCAGGTATTATCAACTGATGAGCTAAAACTAAAGTGGAAATAATCTGCAACTAAGAAGTCTCCTTAAGGAAGTGTGATGATGTCCTTGACACTATGAATAAACAATCTTGGAGAGCACCATGTTCTCTGCATCAATATTTTTTATACAGTACAGACCAAAGGTTTGGACACACCTTTTAATTCAATGAGTTTCCTTTATTTTCATGACTATTGGCATTGTAGATTCACACTGAAGGCATCAAAACTATGAATAACACATGTGGAAATATGCACTAAACAAAAAAAGTGTAAAACAACTGAAAATACCCCTTATATTCTAGTTTCTTCAAAGTAGCAACCTTTTGCTGTGATTACTGCTTTGCACACACTCTGCATTTTGTTGATGAGCTTCAAGAGGTAGTCACCTGAAATGGTTTTCACTTCATAGGTGTGCCCTGTCAGGTTAATAAGTGGGATTTCTTGCCTTATAAATAGTCATGAAAATAAAGAAAACCCATTGAATTAGAAGGTGTGTCCAAACTTTTGGTCTGTACTGTACATATTTCACTCATGTTATAAGTATAAGGATTTGAATTTTTCTGAGTGTTTATTTTAGGTTTCTGTGTCTATTGAGTCTCGGTGTTGTCCCGTCTACCCCTTGATTGTTCCCAGGTGTGTCTCATTCCCTGATTACCCTCTGTGTATTAATACCCATCTGTGTTTCTTGTTCTTTGTCAGTTCCTTGTCTATCTGTCTTGCTCATGTCTCGTGTTTTGACCAGTTGCTACCAGAACTGAGCCTTGGCCTTCGGCTCATCTGTGCTGCCTGGATTTGGATTTTGCATATTTCTTCATTAAATCATCACTTTCTTCACTCAAACCTGGGTCCTCAGCGTCTGCCTCACCATCTCATCCAACCGCACTTCATGACAATAAAATGGATTAAATGAATATGACCTTACATAATTTTCTACATGAAAAACACAAATGCCCAGACTTCAATCACATTTATTTTTATTTGCAGAAAAAGGTCATCTGCTGTTTCTAAAATGTTTTGCAAAATAAAATGGTGTGGAAAAAATACAGTTTTATTCTCCAGTAAATGACCACTGACCAGTTATTCAAAATCCAAATGTTTGTGACTTGACTTTAATAGAAAAGCCAGTTTGTTAAGTTTCTCCATGTGATTACCAGGTTAAACTTGGATAATATTGATAGTCTTACTATTACTATTAGGATGAATATATGGTATTAAATATATACTTGCTTACTTATGAAAAATTGGGCATAAAAAGCACTTGAGATATGTTTTGTATTGTTCCTCCTGTTTTATTAGGAATCAAATTCTTCTCTGTATCTTTTAATTGCACCTTTCTGATGCATGACACTCACTATATTTTTATTCCACTTTCTGTACTGAAATAATTAATATGAAATTTATGTTTTCATTTTTGTAGAACCCAAATTTGTGGCAGTAAAGAAGTTATTTTATAAGAAAGATATAACAATAACACTAACAGTGCTGACATGAAGATAATAGGAAATAGTAACCAGCAAGCAATGGACCATATGACAGGAGGATCTAACAGAATGTGACACAAAAACAGAGGCTTAAATACTAAGGAGTGTGATCAGGTGGTTAATTACAAACAGGGTGGATCTGAGAGAAAAGGCAGACATTATGCTGAAGGAAGATGGAAACTGAACACAGAAGGGGCTGAACAGAGACTCAAAGGATCTAGATCAGGGGTCTCAAACTCGCGGCCCGCGGGCCAACTGCGGCCCTCGGGACGATAGTTTGTGGCCCCCGCCTTAATATGAAAGTTTAATGTTAGTGCGGCCCGTGAGTTTGATATAATTGGCACTTTTCAGTGTTGTGTGCGGAGCTGAACGAACTTACCAATCACGGTGGAGTATATTGCTCTCGGGGGCGGGACATCGGCCGGGCCTATTTGCATTTTCTATTTGTCATTATTTGCATGCGGTACATGCGCAATTTCCGCGGCCGCTCCCGCTTCACGTGATTCAGCATCCAGTCTAGACCCGGAAGTTGCTGATCAGTGTAACGTAATTAAGGTTAGGCGCTGTAACGCTTGGGTTGTGTTTAAGGGAGGAGAGGAGGCAGCAGATTCGTCAGGACGGTCAAAAACTCACAACCACACTGGTACTGGGAATTCCACAGTGTTGTCCTTTAATAAATACGCTCTTCACCAACCTTACAAAGCCTGGTTGAACGGCTGCTATATTATCAGACATGAAAATTGAGCAGCGTCCAAACAACCCGTAACATTACTAAAAAGTTATGGAGCTAACATGTCCGTCTAGCACGTTTCTCCCACGCTCTCTACAGAGAAGCCGTGGCGCATACTTCTGACATCATTAGCAATACTAGAGTATCTTAAAGAGACACTACACAATTACGGCTGTTACAGCACCTGACTACGGCCAAATATGGTAATAGGCAATCAGAAAGGTTCGGCTGAGGAGACCGTGTGTGTGAATGCGGCCCAGCCTCACCCAGACTCTACCTCCAGCGGCCCCCGGGTAAATTGAGTTTGAGACCCCTGATCTAGATCAAAAGGTAAAGCCTGACAAATAATTTAAGAGAAGTACAAAAATACAAAAAACATCTGGGAAACTAAATGTCAAAGAATGAGCATATAGAGCAAGACCTTCAAAGTAGGAATAAGGAAGACAAACACGCATAACCAGGAAGGGATAATAGCAAAACCACAAACTCAAACACTCCAGGATCGTGACAGCCATCCCTTTTAAAGACTGTTTTTATAAGACAATAAATCTATAGGTCAGAAGGTTTTATAATTGCTAGACTCTGCCTCATTCATCATTCATTATGGCCTGAATATTCATCTCTTTTTTTTTTATTTGACCGGTGTTAACCTCTGTAAAATAATGATGTATCTCTTTGAATTATCAGTGCAGTGGTTGAAGTTTCTTGCACTGTTTAACAGATAGGATGGTGACAGTGTTATCTTCACAATTCTAAGGTTTTTGCAAGGAATCCATCAATGCTAATAATGTCCTGATCGATCACTTATCTATAGAAATCAAACCCTTTTTACCTCGAGGTCTACAACATCTTGAGTTTAAATAATTGTAATTTTATTATGATGATTAATCTGTTGTTAAAATAAAGCAACATGCTGTTTTCATTCAGAGATGATGTCTAGCGAGAATAGCACAAACTGTGCATTTTATGCTTCTCTAAAATGAGAGCTTTACCTCCATTTCCGTTCGTCCTGTTCCTTCTTGGTTGACTGATTTACTTTCCTTAGGGAAATAAAGTTTTGCTGCTCTCTTGTCCTCACTGTTGAATTACTACATAACTTGTGATAAAGGGAACCTATTATGCTTCCTGGAACAATATATAGTAGTGCCTCTGTGAAAGTTAGGCTCTTTTAAGTGACTATAAATGTAATGTTCCCAGATTTATTCCATGCTACAAAATACAATTTTTAATCACAGAAAATTTTTGTGAAATTATTTTTTTATTATTGTTACTGTCTATTTTATAGATTTTTTTTAATTGTTAGAATTAACATTAAATATTCTGGTGTCCAAATATCTTGGGAAGAATCCCACACTCTTTCTTTTAAGGTCCTACATTTTATTAGTAGACTGAGTCCCTGTATGAAACAGATGTCTACTTTAGACAGAAAGGGAAGGGGTTGAAGAAAAAACTCGGTGTAATCTCCAATATTTGATTGATTGGACAGTAGGCTACAGTTCATAATTAATTTTAAACAAGAAAGACAGAATACTTCAATAACAGGTACAAGCAAAAACATCTGTGTGTCTAAAACTGCTTACTCACTCAAAGAAAACTTTGATAATAAATGCTGTACCTGCTTAAGGAACAAAAAGTTTCATAGAGGTTTTCAATTCACGGCGAACTCACGCCCAAATGAAGCAGTATAAAATGTCTAGTATAAAACACTATGTTTACATTTATACGTTCTAATTTTATGTAATAACATATCACATGAGATTGTTCGTTCGCAATCTGACAAACATGAGTTGTTCACATGAACAAGTCATATTATCTCTTGCTCACATAACATGAGTTATTGGTTGAACAAGCTTATTCATGCGTGATTTTGATTTAGTTTTATATTTATTGGAAATACCGCAATTGCAAAATTGTGCTTTCTCGACATTAGCAGAATACAGACAAAGATTTGTAAGATATTTGTAATGGAAACGCAGCTACTGTCACACATGGAGAACATTTGAATCTCAAATCTAGAGGGAATACAAACAGGAGGATATTGTTGCAGATTTTCTCATATTTTTCTGGCGAGCCTCCCAAACATTTAGCTGTGTTGGTTATTCCACAGTGGGTGATCCTAATAAGTTGCCTCTCATCAAGGTTTCTATTTATATTAAACACAGATTGGTTTCAATAAAAAGGAGAAACAATATTTCCAACCTTTTATAAAAATATGAGTTTTAGTTGACATTGCTTTGAGCTATAAGTATTAAAATAATACATCCACTGTAGACATATTGTAGAATTTTCAAGAGGTCATTTTTGGTTTAAATCAAAAATATGTCCTGCCTCTTCTTGATTGAGAATCTGTTCTGATTAGCTGCTGTTAAACATCTAATAAAACATAAAAAGACCATGTTACATCTCTCTGCATTTCCTTAGTGGTACTGCATTTGTTAAACGTGTACACTGAAAAATACTTTAATCATGTATTTAGTTTCCATGTCTTGCAATCAAAATAGCAGGTTTGTAACAATCATGAAACTACATACAATAGCATATAAAAACATTGTTATATCTCCATATATGGTCTTAAACTTTATAAGCTGGACAAAACTGTGAAAGTCATTCACTTATCCAGCTCCCCTCTTAACTAAAACGACTGCCATGCTTCATCTGTTCCAGCTGATGCACCGCTTCACTGGTTCATATAATTACACCAGTGATCAAAGCTACTGCTGATTAAATCATGTTCAAAACCATGAGACGAACCAAGATTACACAGCAACTCAATATCTCCATGAAACATTTTAAGCATATTAAACATGCCTCTTTTAATCCACAAGGAGCTTGTTGATTTTTTTTTTATTATTGTTATTTGGAGTTCATTACCTTATGCATTGACTTGTTAAGGTTGCATATCATAATAAAAAATTACAGACAATGTTTGTCAAACAACTGAATCTCTTCTTGGAAAACTTGAGCTTGTCAAAGAGGCTCAAAATGAAATTAGCTTTTTGACCTAAATTAGCTGTGAAATGTCCCTCCAGTTTATCATTTTTTGTCATTACACATTGATTTCAGTCCTTTAGTGTTGCCTTTTGGAGTTTTTAAATCACAGTAATTGTTTTTTTTCCACAAAAAGACTATCCAGCTTTATCTTCAAAATAAAACTAGTGTGCTATCTTAAAAATAAATGGTTTTGCATTATATGCAATCAAAAAAAGACATACAACTAAAGTCACCCTTCTATTTTTTGTCATAAGAAATGTGGCACTTATCTGGTTCACTTGATAAAAAAAAAAACAGCCAACCATTAAAAAAATATTAAATTGCTATTAAATCAGAAAACGTACTGTCCAAAGTAAAAAGGTTTTATCTCAAAGTCCAATATCCTGTCGACCCCATCAAAACATCAAACTGCCACCATCTAGATTTATTTTATTGATCATATAATATAAATAAATGCAATTCATTTATTTTGAGTTATGCTTTGGCCCTGTGCATATTCCCCATCATGCTGCAGCCAACCGCCAAGCCTCCAGATCGCAAACATCCCCTAGACTGCACTTAGAGCTGGGCAGAGCTGCAGGTCTGATGAAATCATTAAATCTGCTCTTCTCTAATTGCTAATACGTCACCAGGCATTTCAAGAGCCGAGGGAGAACAGGCATAAGTTAGGTAAAACCCTAAGAGTAAGTGGAAAGTTAAAATTTACAGTCACTCAATCACTGCCTTGTGCCAGCTGATGGTTATTCAGATAATGCACCTAATGGGAAATGCTGGGGGTGGCATTTGATTTGTAGGCAAAGTCAATCCAGACTCACAAGTGAAACCATATTTTCTTGTGATCGATACTTTTGCTGAAGTGTGGACTCAATAAAGTACCACCCATCACTTCGGCATCTGGTCCGGTGGCCTTTTGGAGTGACTCTTCCATCAATGACAAGGATCCCTGTGTCATCTGAAACTCTTCACCTGGGGTACTTTTAGTTGAAGGTCCACAATTCGTCAAGTTACAACCACACACTTCAGTGTATATGTGATAGATCAATACAAAGCAGCACATGGTTGTAAACGGGGAGGATGATTTTTATGTTTATTTCAAAATTTACAAATACAGATGTGAAAAGTGGTCATTCTTTGTGCTTAGCTCCAGCTAGTCAATGATTACAGACATAAGCCTTTTGGATGCGTTTCTAACGTCACATCTAGACCTCTTTTGGCCATGTCTTAATGGCAATATATTCCAAGTTGAGTAGTTTGCCCATTCTCTTACATAAACAAATTTGCTAAAGTGCCAACTAATGGGGTTTGCTATAAGTTGACCTTTGCACCCTTGTGTTTTGCAGCTTTTTTATAATAGCATGGTTCAAATGTCACAGGTAAAACATTCCTCAGAGTATGGTCAGGTTCACAGAATAGCCTAAGGAACAAATTACTTGCAAACTTTGTGCAATAATTATAGAACAAGTTTTACTAAGATATTTTTTGACATATTTACTCTTCAACCTGTCTGCCTTCCTTCCTCTGTGTGGGCTCATCAGTGCCACATTTGGCGTGGGCTTGATACCCATTTATTTCATTAGTATCAAGTCTTCTGCTCTTAAATTTGTATTAGCTACAAGTATTAGGTCAACTTTATAAACTTTTGCAAAAAAAAAAAGTTGTATAAGTTTTGACATACTTTAAAATTTAGGATTCCAGTGGATCTACTTGAAATTCCTTCTGTTGTTTTTCAAATAAGTCAACTGGCTTTACAGAGGGGGGAGGGGGGTTGTTTTTGTTTTTTGTTTTTTTTGTTTTTTGCATTAAACATATGGTTGTTATTTTAGATATACGGAAAAAGTGGGACTAGCTGTGAAATATAAATTAAGTAGAAATAAATGTGTCAACACAACAAAAGCAGCTCTTAGTGAGCCAGAAGCTGCTGTCAAAAAATATTAAATCTGCCCAGGAGTCCCATTTAGCAGTGAGACTGTAAATGAGCGATCGCATGTTTATTTGTTAATGCTGCTATATTGTGACAGCATCTTTGACTAAACATCGGAGCAAATGCAGAGTGAGCAACCTTCAGTTTCTGCAGGTGCTGTTCATTCATGTGAGCTGTTGTTTTATTCATTTATTTTATTGAGCAGAGAAAAAAAAATGATTTTGTTATTATGAAGCGGTAAGAGACTGGGAGAACAGTCAAGCATGCAACTTTACTATGATTGTTCCCAGAGAGCCTCTAACCCAAGGCAAACCTGTGGCAATTTGTGACAAAGTTGCTTTCCAAAGTGTTTCTCACCTCCAAATGAACTATTTGAAACTTATTGAAATTTCAGACCGAGTTGCTCAACAGAAGTAGTTCATTTCAGCTGGTACAGAAAATATTCTAAAATCTGGATTCGACATTGAAAGGTCAGATTATTTTTTTTAATCTCTGCTGGAAGATCAAATTAACATCTATTTTTCCCTTATTACTTGTCTTGTTGCCACAAATCTCATCAGTTTGTGGCTTTTAATTAGTTGCTTAACCTGGATTGATAATACAACAAAAACTTAAAAAATAATGAAAAAGTTTGAAAGACAAAGGAAATAAGTTAACATTGTTGAATGTATTGTAGATTTCCTCCATTGAAATGTATTCAAACATTCCTAGGCCATTATTGCAGTCATGCTGATGTTCATGGTCGGCTTAAGCACTGGGCCCTTCTCCAATATGCCAACAAAATTTCGTTCTTTCTAGACACCTCTGCCATTTCAATCCTTCACATAAAATTTGTGGACTGTTCTTAAAAGTTGAGTCTCTGGGAGAAAACTAAACCTAAATAAATAATTGTGTGGCATAATTCAGCTAGCATTATCCCACAAGTTAATATCAGGAAATGTATCCAAATATTCATAATATTTATCCAAATATTAACCCTCTGATGCATAAGTGGGTACTTTTGGTGATATCTTTTTGCAATATCTTTGTAATGAAAAGTTTTCATCACTTCATTTTCCAGGTATTCCTTAAACATATTATTGATATCATGCAATTCAAATTTTTTAATTTACCTTTTATACATTTTAAGAAATAGCATGTTTTATATTTCTACCCCATTCTTCCATAAGTGGGTCCAAAATGACCCACATTCATTTCCTATGGAATTTAATGGGAATCTTTGTTTCTTACCAGCTGTGACTGTCAGGAACACTTTTTTTTTTAGTGAACCATACACACTGAGTCCTAAGTCTCGCCCCTGAATAATAATATTTTACCAACCAAGAACTTTTAGATATAATTATTATCTTTATTTTTACTTCACAAATGTGTGTGTGTCGATCATCAGTGGTGTAACAGAGTTATTGTCACAAATCAACCTATTAGCCTTCTTTGAAGTTAGCTAACACTACTGCCTATACTTTATTGTGCATATGTTTTATGTGTCTCTCTGTGTGTGTCTGACACCCTCGATGAGAAAACCAAGAGAAAATGTGTTGAATGACATGCAAAACCTGTTGCATGTCAACAGGTTTTGACATGTTGACATGTCAAAACCTGTTGACAGGTTTTGACATGTCAAAAAGTCTTTCTTTTATTATCTCAATAAATAAAATAAAAATTCATTGCTATATAAATAAATGCATAAATAAATGAGCTGAAAAAGAATAGAGTGCCTTCTCCAGGTCGGGGAGGATGTCCTGCCCCCAGTGAAGTGGGAGATTGACAGACAGATTGGCGCAGCATCTGCAGTGAAGCAGGTGCTGTACTAGTCTGTCGAGGTGAAGAGAGTGCTCAGTCAAAAAGCAAAGCTCTTGATTTACCGGTCGAAGTTCCTACCCTCATCTATGGTCATGAGCTTTGGGTCATGTCTGAAAAAACGAGGTCACCGAAACAAGCAGCCAAAATTAGTTTTAGTTTTTTAGGGTGTCTGGGCTCTGCCTTAGAGAGAGAAGCTCAGTCATCATGGAGGGACTCAGAGTTGAGCCGCTACTCCTTCAAGTCAAGAGGAGCCAGTTGAGGTGGCTCGGGCATCTGATTAGGATGCCTCCTGGTCGTCTCTCTGGTGAGATGTGCCGGGCACATCCCACCAGGAGGAGGTCCAGAGGAAGACCCAGGACACGCTGGAGGGACTATGTTCCTCAGCTGGCCTAGGAACACCTTGGGTTTGCCCCGGAGGAGCTGGAACAAGTGTTTGGGGAGAGCAAACTGTGGGCCTCCCTTCTTAGGCTGCTGACCCCGCAACTTGACCCCAGATAAATGGAAGAAGATGAATGAAGGGATGGATGGATGGATGAAAAATGCACATACATACAAACACTCACATGCATGATACACACAGCAGAATAGAATACAGACAGTAATGTTAGCTAGCTTGGTTTGCTAGCTAGTTTCAAGAAATGTGCTCTTTCTACCCCACCCTGCCCACACACACATAATGGACGCTGACATTGTTCCAACATTGCTGTTGTAAAACGGCTGTTGTTGTCATTTCATTTTAAAAATGTTCTACAAATCATCACAAATGTGCTACAATTTCTTCTAAAAATGCTTAAAAAAGTGAAAAATGAAAATATTTCAAACATGAAATAATTCTTGCGTAAAATAAAGCACAGCAGAAAGTATCATATTAAACATTATTTTGAATCAAAACGACAAAAGTAGAATAAAAACACAATGATTTCTACATGGGTCCAAAAACACCCACTCATGGAAGACTGTATAGTCAATATGTCATGCATCAGAAGGTTAAGAAGCTTGAATGTTTGCATTCAAGCTTTTTTGTATTTTCAGCCTTTGTAGATTGAAGAAAATCTGCAGTACATTCAAAATTATGCTTCCTGTTGTTGCTTTGAGATTTTTGTCATTTCACTTTTGCTTGAGTTGTTCTTGCACTGTGGAATAAGAGCAACATAAATGAGTTTTGGAGTCAAAAAGTAATACTTTCATACCAAAGACGACTGTATAGCTACCAGTTTCAAGTATTTGGTTGATCGTGATGACATTTCTAATGTTTATTTTAGTGTAAGGCATGTAATCAGTTCTTAAAAAATATTAGTAAATGAGCGGAAGCATCCTGTAACATTTACTTTAAAAGAATTAAACACCTTTATATTTACATGTAGGGCACGGCACCGTTTTATATAAACTAATATGAAGTCAAAAATCAGAGGGTTGAACATGTGGCAGTGTGCACAGTTCCAGTTCATGTGACACAAAAGTGAGATTAACACCTTTTCTGCTCTCTGAAGGGATTACATAAAGCAGGCGGCACAGGGTATCAGTCTCTGCTGCAGATGAGACTTTTCTGCACACTTCAAATGATTTATGGGATGGAAAAAGCTGGGACATAACAAGAGGAGAAGGCATGTGAGTTGGGAAGGAGAAGGAAATAGGAAATGAGGTTGATTTGAGTGATGGGTGGCTTCAGGGGGGGAAAGGATGAAGTCTGGACAGTGGAACATGCAGAATGCTGTTCACTTTCATTTAATTTTGTCCTAAAAAGTCAGGCACCTCTGAGAAGAGCTGAAGCATTTTAGGGCAAAGTTAAGCAGCAGTTCATATATAATAATAAGCTGAATTAGTTTTCCCCCTAACAAAATAAGGGGTGTGATTTTACTGACAGAAATCTGTAAAGTATCATATTAATTTGCATCCAAACCATTTTGCCCTGAATAAAATCGTGTGTAACCAACTGTAAATTGAACAAAAATATGCCATGTTCTAGAAACTTTCCCCATTTTGTGAAGTTATTTTTACATAATCAGTCCACCTCCAAACATGTATAAATATGAAGCGTGGGGTGGGAGGGCAGAATAATTCATGTTTTTTAAACTTTACAGATTAAAATCTAAAACCTATTGCCTGTATTTCTATTCCATTCAGCCTCCTTCACTCAGATACCCTTAAATAAAACCCCAGTGTAGCTGACTTTGGAAGTCACATCTATTCCATCTGTGTGTGATTTAATCCCAGTGTAAATAATGTTTATCTGTGAAGACCTCATAAAATTAGTGAAGAACATTTATGAACATAAACATAACAGAGACCAAGGACCACACTAACATTAATTTAAATAATACATAGTTTTTTTTATGTGTGTACACAAAGATTTTAGAAAAGTTTTCCTGCATTAGGAACTTTTCACTTTGTTCCTGTCATGATTCCAGCCCTTCAGCTCTGGCTTGGCTGTGCTGATTGCTCATTGCCCTCACCTGCACTGAGCTGGTCCCTACTTAATCAGCTGCTCGTCACCAGCTCAGTGCGAGATCGTCTGTTGCCCCTGTCACAGCTTTCAAGCCTTGTCTCATGTTTCAAAGTGTTTTCTGGTTTCTGATCCTGCCTGTTTTTGACCACAGATTTTTGCCTAATCCTTTTGCTGTTGAAAGTCCTGTTGCTGAACCCTGCCTGTTTCTGACCCTGCCTCCTGCCTTCTGGATTCTGGATTTTCACTGCCTGAGACCCCCCCGTGCATGACCCTGGACCGTTTCACGACTCAGCCTCTGGTTGGTGGATTTTGCCCCTGTCGTCTGTTTGTCCCCTGAGACTCCCACAGATCTCCCCTTGTCCATTCACCCTCCCCTCCCCCGGCTGGACTCCTGACCCCTGTGGATTCCTCGTCCCTGACCCACTAGTGTGACCACATCCTTCTACACCATTTACTTTAGTAATAAAACTTTTTGGTTAACCATCCTCTTGTTGTGGCTGCGTTTTGGGTTCTGGCTGATTCTGCTTTTATCATTACAGTTCCATTGGAAAGTTAATGGCGAGGGTCTCCTGCCTGATTATACCAGAGCACAGCAAGCAAAGAAATCCCATGACAAACAGGCAGACTATCACTCTATTTCATACCACATCATACAAGTTAAAAATGATTTCAATTCTAAGCTGAAATCCCAGATTGAATAAACAAATAATCTTTGAATGATCATCAGAAGTCCTGCAGATCTGTTGACAAATACCATTTTATTGGCCGCAACATGTGAAGTGTTTGAAGATTTGAAACTTTTGCACGACACTGTCCTTGTATGTCAGGCTCCCTGATCTACAGTAATCCTCCACTTGAGCTCTGCGTTCCTCGTAGTAGAGTACAGTGCTTTCTGCTTGAGGCCACCAGATGGAAAAAGTCCTACACCAGCCAGTCTGCTAATGAGCACCGAATAGCCAGAGGACATCGGCAGATGCTGCTCTGACACGGCAAGTCTGGGAGAAAAAGATGCATATTTGGCTTGAAGTTGATTTTAGCCTTCATGCTCTGAGTCCCACTTTCACCCTGATAGATGGGATCTAATGGGAACAGTGGAGATTTGTCAGATTGATAACGTTCATTGTGGGTAAAGTTGGTGCAGCTGGCAGAAGAATCAGACGATGAAGATTGTGATCTGTGATGCATCGCTCTTGTCATGTTAAAGTGTTAATATTCAGCACACAAAACCTGTATCTATTTGCATTGCACACCGCTCTCATCTCCATACACCATCTGCAATTTTGCCGAACTGGCCTCTTCATTGCTTCAGAGAGAACTTGGTGTTCAAACCCGCCCACCCCGTTACTTCTCACCCATCCTGGAAGGGGATTAGATTGAGCAGAATCATAAATCATTTGCTTTATCATTTCTGCAGCCTCAATAAAACTCCTCTAAATGGAAATTTACCACCATTGTCGCTGGGGCTTACTTCACCGAGAATAACCATATAAATCAGGTTTGCTTGAAAACACAGCGTCATAAGACGCTGGAAAGTTCTGCTGCCTACAGAGGATCAGCAACACAAACTCCCCCGGAGACATAAATCAGCGACTTTTTCTGCTCTGACCGAACTCAGTTCTCTCAAGCATCTGTCGATATAAGAACTAAATTATCTGCACAGAGCTGTATTAGGGATTCATGGAGAGGCTCTGAAGTAGGTCTAGATCAAATAACTCAGTCACAAAAAGGTTATCTGTTTATCACTGTTGCACAACATACTAATATTATAACCTGCTTCATTTTGTGATGAAAGGGGAGAAATGTTGCCACGTTTCTGTTGTGAAGTCAAATTACAAGAGTCTCTCATCACTGATTCAACATCTCAACACAAAGCACTTACAGCAACGTTAGGCTTTTTTTTCTTTATAAACTTACTAGTGTGGCTGTGCATCATTTACCAACTTGTGACAACGGTTATAACTGCATTTTAACAGACGCTTGTTGCTCCAATGAGACTGCATTCAGTTAAATTCAGTCAGGTTCATTCGAATATCACAGTATTTCTCCCTCCCAGCCCCTGAGGACCACTGCCCTGCATGTTTCAGACATGTCTCTGATCCAGCACACTTGATTCGAATGACTGCATTTTCTCCTGCAATCAACTGCTGGAGAAGCCTGTTAGTAACCCATTTATGCAGGTCAGGTGTATGGCAGAAGGGAAACACGCAGGGCGATGGTCCCTGAGGGCCTGCATTGAGAAACACTGGTATAGCACCAATTCAAAAGAATGTGCTCTGAATGGCTCATAACCCCACAGTGAGGGGAAGCAATAATTGGTTCTCTAAAGTTATTTCTGTTGTCTTCTCATCTTGGTATCGTGTTAAAGCATACCTGCACACCTGTATGTTCAGGACAGTGTTTAATCTCCAGATGCATTTGTATGCTGGCTGATTTATTTTTTTATTTTTTTATTCTGGGGAAGATCTAAAATAAAAATGCTGATGGTCTGATGATAATGGTGTCACACCTGTGACCCAGATCAGACAAAATGGGTGAGACCAGTTTGGACCAGACCATAGGGTACACTCACTTCCTACTCCAGGATTCATATCATGAACAGCTGTATTCAAGTTTTTGTCAGTATGAACTTATGCAACTATTAAAGGCACAGTTATAAATTGAAGCTTCATGTGAAGCATGACAAAATATTTTTAGTACAAAACAATTTCCAGACATAGCCTTGCAAGATTTGAAAAGATGCCTGGTTATGAACAGGAGGCAGGGCTTTTCTCTATTTTATCTTCCCAGGCGATTCATTATTGAGCTGTATCAACATCTAGAATCACATTTAAAGGAGAAAAACCTGTTGCTCCAAAGTGATAGCTTTCCAGACTTGGGCTTTTGGAAAGTGATTTCTTTCAAAGGAAGACTTGGGAAATGCCCATTCAAACAGGGACCACTGAGGATTAGAAAATGTGATTTCATTGTGGTTTCTGCAGCTCTTCTGACGTGATAAATTAATAAGAGTCTAGAGACTCTTTAGAAAGAGGTCCTCTTCCAGCACGTGACTATGAATAAATATGACTGTGGTTGTTAATTTATGATTGTTTCATGCAATCCAAACACAGGCAAAAATAGGAACTCCAGAATCCAGTGGATTAGTTGAGAGGAGGTTTTTCTGTGGTGCTTTGGCAAAAAACAAAAAAGTTATTTTTCTTTTCTTATTATTATGAGGAATGGTGTGCTATCTATCATTCATCCATCCATTTTATTTCACTTATCTGAGATCAGTTAACTTTGTGTGAGAATAAATTATAAGGATTTAGAGACCAGCTTAAATCTATCAGTCCACTTATGGTTGAGAATCAGCACTTCTAACTTTTTATTTGCAAACTTCCTATACCTTTATGCTTTATAAAAGTATAGGAACATACTTAACATTGTGTGTTCAATGTTAAAGTAACTTCCAGCTAAATCCTTTACAGACTCTTAGTAGTTGTAATCTGAAATCCCAGTAGTGTACATTTGAAATCGATTGGACTATTTACTTTATTTGGGCTGTTCGACATATTTAAACAAATCATAAAACGTTAAAATTATTTTTCATTTTTCATGCATATCAGTAATACAATGTTAGTATTTACATACTGAACCTGGACTTTGAATAAGTAGTTTGCTGTTTATTGCTGCTTCTCCTCTGTACTTTATCATCTATGCATATACTGATTTCCTCCCAGTCAAAACCCTGCATGTTAGCTTAATTAACCTGTCTAATTTGTCCTCAGGTGTGAATAAATGTGAATAGTAGTTTGTCTTGTGTGTCCATGTGCAGCCCTTTAAAGGACTGGCGAACTGTCAGTGGTGTCCACCACATCTTACTCACCGACTGATGGAGACAGTTTTTTTTTCCCATCAGTTTCACATGAAGAAAAACCTTCCTGCGACAAATTCCCTGTGTATTTAGTCGCATAACAGTCGTAAGACAAGGCTGTAGTCTGGTATCCATACCCCCGCTCTTTATCAGGTCTTTGTAAAGCAGCAGCCTTTAGTTGTTCTCGGAAAGGCCTTACGACAAGTCAGTTTCCGTTTTTGTTTCCTTGCTCTTCCTTGGCCTTTTGATTTACTTTGATTTACAGAAGGGAAACACGCAGGGCGATGGTCCCTGAGGGCCTGCATTGAGAAACACTGGTATAGCACCAATTCAAAAGAATGTGCTCTGAATGGCTCATAACCCCACAGTGAGGGGAAGCAATAATTGGTTCTCTAAAGTTATTTCTGTTGTCTTCTCATCTTGGTATCGTGTTAAAGCATACCTGCACACCTGTATGTTCAGGACAGTGTTTAATCTCCAGATGCATTTGTATGCTGGCTGATTTATTTTTTTATTTTTTTATTCTGGGGAAGATCTAAAATAAAAATGCTGATGGTCTGATGATAATGGTGTCACACCTGTGACCCAGATCAGACAAAATGGGTGAGACCAGTTTGGACCAGACCATAGGGTACACTCACTTCCTACTCCAGGATTCATATCATGAACAGCTGTATTCAAGTTTTTGTCAGTATGAACTTATGCAACTATTAAAGGCACAGTTATAAATTGAAGCTTCATGTGAAGCATGACAAAATATTTTTAGTACAAAACAATTTCCAGACATAGCCTTGCAAGATTTGAAAAGATGCCTGGTTATGAACAGGAGGCAGGGCTTTTCTCTATTTTATCTTCCCAGGCAATTCATTATTGAGCTGTATCAACATCTAGAATCACATTTAAAGGAGAAAAACCTGTTGCTCCAAAGTGATAGCTTTCCAGACTTGGGCTTTTGGAAAGTGATTTCTTTCAAAGGAAGACTTGGGAAATGCCCATTCAAACAGGGACCACTGAGGATTAGAAAATGTGATTTCATTGTGGTTTCTGCAGCTCTTCTGACGTGATAAATTAATAAGAGTCTAGAGACTCTTTAGAAAGAGGTCCTCTTCCAGCACGTGACTATGAATAAATATGACTGTGGTTGTTAATTTATGATTGTTTCATGCAATCCATTTATCAACACCCATTTATCTGCTTGCTAGGATCGGCCACTATGCACACAGGTTTATAAATGTGGAACAAATCCTATGGTAATTTTTGTGCCCAAATCTACACCACTTTGTGACAAAATTTGGGCCAACATGAGTGCCTCTCAATGAGTGGCTCTCATGAATACATTCACCCCTACAAGACAGAAAGTGCTTTCTCAGATGATACGCTCATGACGTAAAGGACTGCAACCAGTTTGCCTTAAATAGCTCTGTGTATCGATGGCAGCAAAACATTATATGCCAAAACAAAATTGTAGCAAAGCTGACGACTACCAAATGGGAAACACCAATAATATGCAACATAACACACAGAGTAACAGTGACTTTGGCTGCAAACACACAGTATAAAGGCTGTGAGGAAGGGGGTAGCACTCAGTTTCAGAGAAGCTGAAGCTTTTAGTTACTAAGGCCATGAAAGTATTCCCAGAAATGGGCATTATTGCTGAGAGTAGCAATAGAGATGACAAAAGCATATTTTGTGTCACAAGATTTTTCACTCAAAACTTATAAAAAGGTAATTGTTTTCTGTTTCCCATTGGTCATGTTTACACTAAAAACTATGGGCAGAATATATACTGAAAGAGCAACGACCAATTGTGAAAAAAGGATCGAACACCAAAATAAAACCCAGTTTACAATCATTTTTGCTGCAGCTGGCAATGAGATAGCTTTGAATGTAGACATGATTCATATTCTGAAAACTTAACTTGTGGAGTGAGAGACTGCACACACAAAGCAGTCAGTGAAACCAAGCATAAGACACTGCTGAAGACTGAGAAGCACTTTATCAAAGGGAGAAATAATTCAGAACTCTAGCATTTTTCTCAGAACTGAATGTTAAAAGGATCAACACAACCTTGACCCTGCAGGCTGCCCTCTGAGTGCACCACATTTAGAACTAAATATGTGTATTTTTTTCAGAAAAGGAGACACGAGTACAAACGGTCTTCTCTTTCCTTCATTAGGCTGAGTGTTTATGAAATGACCAATCTGGGTACAACTCGAAACAGATGCTGCCTTAGGGGCTGAAGCTCCTGAAGGCTGATTAGGCCAGTGGGGAAGAGTCATTTCTCAGGATGTCAGAGAAGAATAAACCTTCATTAGATAGATTGAAGCAGATGGCAATCCAACAACTGGCAGGTCAGCTGGGAACTAGATGACCAAACACAGGCAAAAATAGGAACTCCAGAATCCAGTGGATTAGTTGAGAGGAGGTTTTTCTGTGGTGCTTTGGCAAAAAACAAAAAAGTTATTTTTCTTTTCTTATTATTATGAGGAATGGTGTGCTATCTATCATTCATCCATCCATTTTATTTCACTTATCTGAGATCAGTTAACTTTGTGTGAGAATAAATTATAAGGATTTAGAGACCAGCTTAAATCTATCAGTCCACTTATGGTTGAGAATCAGCACTTCTAACTTTTTATTTGCAAACTTCCTATACCTTTATGCTTTATAAAAGTATAGGAACATACTTAACATTGTGTGTTCAATGTTAAAGTAACTTCCAGCTAAATCCTTTACAGACTCTTAGTAGTTGTAATCTGAAATCCCAGTAGTGTACATTTGAAATTGATTGGACTATTTACTTTATTTGGGCTGTTCGACATATTTAAACAAATCATAAAACGTTAAAATTATTTTTCATTTTTCATGCATATCAGTAATACAATGTTAGTATTTACATACTGAACCTGGACTTTGAATAAGTAGTTTGCTGTTTATTGCTGCTTCTCCTCTGTACTTTATCATCTATGCATATACTGATTTCCTCCCAGTCAAAACCCTGCATGTTAGCTTAATTAACCTGTCTAATTTGTCCTCAGGCGTGAATAAATGTGAATAGTAGTTTGTCTTGTGTGTCCATGTGCAGCCCTTTAAAGGACTGGCGAACTGTCAGTGGTGTCCACCACATCTTACTCACCGACTGATGGAGACAGTTTCTTTTTCCCCATCAGTTTCACATGAAGAAAAACCTTCCTGTGACAAATTCCCTGTGTATTTAGTCACATAACAGTCGTAAGACAAGGCTGTGGTCTGGTATCCATACCCCCGCTCTTTATCAGGTCTTTGTAAAGCAGCAGCCTTTAGTTGTTCTCGGAAAGGCCTTACGACAAGTCAGTTTCCGTTTTTGTTTCCTTGCTCTTCCTTGGCCTTTTGATTTACTTTATATGTTTTTATTTCTTTTAAGAGGCATCATTTGTTTCTTCTTTCTAAGCCTGCATAAAAGTCCTTCATCAAGCACAATTTATGTGAAAGGTGTGCTGAAATTACTTTATGTGAAATTAGAGAAATGATAACAATAATCACAGATAAAGCTTTGACGTCACTGCCAGAACAAACAACACATTTGAAAATTAGCTCTTTGTTTCAGAAACAGTCTCGCTAAAGTCAGAAAGTCACTCCATAACTCCGCTCTCTTGATGTTCAGCACTCTGACACTCTAAGGTCAACAGCGGGGTAGGACAGTGATTGGCTGTTCTTATGATCATCAGTCCTAAGGAACTAGGAGCCGTGGCCGGCACTTGCTCCGCTTACATTAGACTTCCTCTCTTGCTCTCTTTCAGCTAATGGAGGTCGCTCTGGGCTAACCTCTTTCAGCTGCCAACTCCCACTCTGCAGTTGTGTCTCATCATTCACGCAGCAGTCAGAGAGAAACCCCAGTATATTCTACAAGTGACAGCAAGCGGCACTCCGCTTCAGCAGAAAGCCTTTTAGTCTACCTCAGTGGAAAGGGGAGAGTTTAATCACCTGCTTCATAAACATCATGTTGTTTCTGACGCATAACAGACAGAATCTGTTTGTTAAAAACTTGTAAAAACTGTTTGTGCATGCAGTGGTGCCTGCCTGTGTGTTTTATTTGGTTTCCTTCATTCCACAGTTACTTTGTGTGGGTCTAACACATACAATATGTACAAATAACGCCAACATTTCAGTTTATGAGTAACATCATATGGAAAAGTTTATGAGTTCTGGATGCTTTTAGCAGTACAGAAAACAGAAAATGTCATTAGAAGTTGAGTTTCTCTTGTTACAGCTCATGTGACATTTTTCTGTAAAGAGTAGGTGGCTACACAACAGCTGCTGCTGGACCTAAATACCTCTGTGTGCGTCACTGAGATCAGCCTGAAAGAAATGATAAGTGTTGGAGGCCCCGGAGTGATGCACAAGCTCCTTTTTCAATGTAGCTTCTGTTTAACTCTTATGAAATCTTCCTATATTTTCTGTTGTTAAAAATAATAGGTCTATAATTTTACAAACAAATGTATGAACACACAAATGCAGTCTGAATACTAATCTCAAATAACAGTTGATTGATTTTGCTGTGAAACATTTCGTATATTTGCTGTACAAAAATATATGCTTTTCACTTATCTGACTTCACAATAAGTGAAGACATTCTTAGACATAAAGATTCATCCAACTGATTTAAAATATACAAAAAAAAATTCTTTGTTTTGACTGGAATACTTCAGATAATAATTGTCAGCTTTGAACCAATTTGCCTCTTTTTTTCTTCATTTATTTATCAAAATATGGTGTTGATCATCCACTCCCATCTGACCCAGGGCAGTTCAGCATAACCTCAACTCCTTACAAGCACAAGTAAGGCCACTCCGGTTGAACTACATTTACATAAATATTTTCAAATGTGTAACTGCAGCTTCAGCTCATGGTTGCTTAAGTGGAATAATGACATGCAGCAGACTTTATATGGGACTGACTTCCACTGAGGCCGTGCAAAAATTTTTTGACACCATCTTGTCTATTTTTTGCTTTGCAGACATCCTCATCTGTTATGTGCCACAGCGAGAACTATTGATGTCCTCCTATTTTTCACTGTCACCTACTGCCTGTGTGCATCCATCACTCTCATTTCCGTCATTTTCTCAACGCATCTCATTAAGGCCAGACAAAATCAGTAATATTTTATGGACAAAATACTTCTCTTTTTGTTCTCTGGCCAAGAAAAAGAAAACTATTTAGGTGTTAATGCTTCTATTCTTACTGGTTTGACCAAGTTTCTGAACACACACCTCATAGTGTGCTAAATATGTAGAGGATTTACTATGTGTGTGGCATCAGATCAGAGAGGAGAGGTTGGAGCAGTGCTCTGTGGCCGTATCAGCTCGCAGCAGGCAGGTTTTTGTCAGCCTGAATAATGTCTAACAGGAATAATCAGCACGACACAGAGACAATGAGGGGGGAAAGAAAACAAGGGAGACGCAGAGAGACAACAATTAGGGTCAACAGAGAGGTAAAAAATTGCCTGTTTGTGCATTTGACTCCACTATGAAGCATAAATTACATATTTGTTGCTGAATCTCAGTAAGGTTTTGGTAAAGATACAGCAAAGAGAGAGAAAGCATATCAACAGGAAAATCAGTTATCAGTTAATATCTGATACCATCACAAATGAATGTTTTAGTTATCAGTACTGGAAGTATTTCTTGCTCATTAACAGTAAAACTGGGGAAACTGTTCCAGCAGACTGGAGGGTTAGTCAGCAGTAAAATGGCTCACACAACTGAACTAATTGCTCTGCAAACTGCTTTTGGGTTATATCTGGAAGTCATAAATTCAGAGTTTCAAAAAGAAAAAAAATACATTAAAATACAACTCCTCATATCAAATTTTCCACATGTTAAGTCCAAAATCAGAGCATTTCCAAGTTCTGATTTAATATGTCTGCTGTCTGCCACGGTTCTATATGTGCCATGGAAGTGTTTACCTCCTTCTAGATTATTTTCAGTTATCTTTTTTTCCACATTCAAATGTTTTAGATCTCACACAAAGTTAACCTCAGTAAATATAAAAGCAATTTTCAAATAAGTATTTTAATATTAAAAGAAACAAATATGCTATTTAAAATGCCTTTAAAAGTAGAAATGCACATGTGTGACAGATATTTACTTAGCCACCTTTATTTTAGTACCCCTAGATAAAATCAAGTGAAACTAAGTTATAACTAACTAATAAACACAGTTCACTTGGTGACATGTCACGGACACTTGTGTTTGTGATTTTAGACCAAGGAAAATAGCAGAGAGGTCAGGGAGAAAGTTGTCTAAAGCAGGATTAGATTCTAAAACAAAATCTAAAAAATTTCAACACTTGACAAATCTCACATCTGTGGAAGAGTGCTTTGCAACAAGCTATGTAGGGGACAGAGCAAAACAGATTCAGTTAAATTAACTTTTGACAATTTTAACCTACATACAAACCAGCATACGTGATGGAAACTAATATTGCACATCACACTGAATACAGTCTTCCCACACTGAAACATGGTGGTGGCATAATCAAGTGTTTCTTAAAGTTCATCTATTTGGTGAAGATCAGCCAAAAAGTAGCCCAATAATTTCACATTTTATTTCTATTTTACAGTTTAAAAAAATCAAACTAAAGAGTGGTTACAATCTGACAAAATCACAAAAGGTTCAAGGGTATTAACATTTCAATATTAGTATTGCAAACACTATTTTTATTTCAGTGTACCCTTTTTCCTTGCTTATAACAAAAATAGCCTGGTGGTGCCCTACTTCTGAGCATGACACCATTTGTAGCATAAAAGAACATTAAATCAAATATTTTTGTGCATGTTTTTGAGATATTCTGGTTAATCTGTTGCTAAAGATGTTCCACACTTAAAGTTCAAGCTATTGTTGCCAACGCTGTACAACAGCTGTGCCCAGCGCAAATTCTTTGTCGGCTGAACAAAAGAATGTTAAACGGTGTAGGTGTGTGAAAGAGACCTGCTGGTCCTGGAGTTGAAATGAGGGGGCGCCTGCAGGGAAACAGGCCTTGGATCCGGAGCCTTGCTGCTGTTCCTCCTGCAGCTCTTCCCTGAATATAAACACTTTCCTTTCCTCAGTATACAGACACTTGAGCAGACATGCAGACTGCGCGATGCAAGAAAACCCAGCAGAGCAAGTGTGAGCGCAGTAGAAAATGTTGACAGACGCAAACTCTGATTTCATGAGACAAATCGTGTTGAGTCCCTGTGAGAAAGCCGTCCGTGACATGTCACCAGACACATGCTTCACACAATTTAAACACTGCACTTCAAATTGGCTGTCTGGATGATTTCAAGCTGATTATCACAATGGTAATGACATTGGCATGAGTCAATTTTTTTCTTCATGTCAGTCCAAAAAGCCATTGGTTTAGCCAACATGAAAGGGAATCTTTTACAGAGACAGATGTGAAATCATCGGCAAAAATTGAAATTCAAATGTGGTGGAAAAATGTAACAGTCAATAAGCCTGCAGACCTCTGTTTCAGAGTTCTTATTTCCGACAAACTGGTTCTTGGTGGACCTTTAAATTTGAGCTCAGCACTGAGAGACAGGAGAGGAGGATGATGGGTAGGATGCAACCAAAAAGAAGAGGGAAACATCTGGATGTTGTAGAGCATTGATGAAGAAAATTTACAAAACTTTCATAGCAACAAGGAGAGATGTAAATTTACAAAGCTACTGAATTTCCAAACTTTCCATATATACTTTCCAAGACTCAATATGATCCTACAGTCTTATTTTTTTCATGCATGCTTTTGTGGATCTCAAGTAAACCAAGACTGGAGCAACATACAAATCTGCTCCAACTGAACACAACAAGTGTGTAAACAATAATGGAAAATTACTTCTTGATATAAAATACGATGGAATAAAGTGAAAAAGGAGCTTATCAGAGAACAACTGCAGCATCATCCAACAAATAGGCAAGCCAACCAGAATGATGGTGAAACCACACAAACACACCAACCAATGTGCTATTTCAGAAGGCACATGACAACATAGTTGTGTCCATAATTACATTTCTTCATCCACTGAATCCACCCCCGCGAGCTCAGCGTGGCTGCGTATCGTTGCTAGAGCGATCCTCCTGTTGCTATTATTTGCTTTTATTCGTTTTCTGTGAGCCACGGCCATCTATTTTGCCAATCTTCAGCTTTTCGTGTTTCGTGGAAGTAGGTGAGCACATGGACATCTGCTGGCCTGGAGAGAGCTTTAAAGAAATCTTACTCTTTAAGACTCTGGGTTTTCTTTTTCCATAGATTTGATCAAATGGATTTCTTAAAGAGAGGAGGAGGTGCAAGCAGAATAAGGGTCAATGAGAACAAATACAGGGAAAGGTTCAGGAAGGGATTGTAACATTGGCAAACAGGCAGATGGGAAGTTTTATGGCAAATCAACTCAAGTATCTCAGAAGAATAGCGTTTTATATTACAGCACACAAATCAGCCATTAACTGTTCATTAAGATCCATATTAGTTTCACAATTGTGACTTAATAAGCTCCTATGAATGAGAACCTTATGACATAATAATAAAGAAAGATTTTTTTTTTCTGGCTCAACAACACCAACAAAATAGGTTTCAATTAAATGTTAAAAATGCCAGGATAACTATTAACCCTAATCAGAATCTGTTCCCCATTCTGTCATAAGATGAGCAGAGTTTTGCCCATGTAGTGTCTTTTATTAAATTCACCCGTCCTTGGAAGGTTCACCACTGGTTCAGGGTTAATTTGTGGTGGATAAAGGCTCACACTGTGGTTCGCTGGACTACCTCACCTTTAAAAATGTCATGGTAACCCTTTAGAGGTTAATATGTCAATGAGTTTATTTCCTGTTTGTTCTTGAAATTCTTTAGGCCAGGTCATGATTTGTTGCTTTTTGTGATATTGCAGCCTACTTCTACAGTCATGAGTCAAGCTCTTTATCAGATGTGAGTCTTGACAGTTCAACCAGTTAATTTATAATTTAACAGATGGAGGGAATTCCTTTCTCATATAAGGCAAAGTTCTTTTTTATAGATAACTTTTATTTTGCCTTCCCTTTCTATTTACTCATGTTACCTTTTTCTGATCTTAAAGTTAAGTTTTATTATCTGAAACATGGAAGTGAATCAGAAAGGCAAAAGCAGATTAAATCACATATTTCTCAACCTGTAGTGTGAATCCCCACAGCTTCTCTGGAGTTACTGTGGGTCTCTTGGCTTCTTCTCTGATTATGGTTCTCGTTGCCCGTTCTGTCACTTGAGGTGGATCTCTTGGTAGATTTGTAGTTGTGTCACATTCTTCCTGTTTTCTGATGATGGATTGAATGGTGCAACCTCAGATTTTTCTATTTGGGAATATTGCTTCATAACCTCAGCCTGCTTCAACCATCTCCAAAACTTCTGATGTGTTCCTTGGTCTGCATGGAGCTGTTTGTCTATAAACAAGATTCTGAATCCTTCACACAAATTATACACAAGTAGACTCTCCATACAGTTTGTTGTGAAGGATTTTTTTTTTTTTTTTTAGGGGTGTCAGAAGGAAGGGGGTCGGCTCGACATACACGCCCCACTTTCAGATTGTTAGAAGACTTGCCACATTTCCTTTTCACTTGACAAGCATCTAAAGAAATGACAGATGACAGAACTTCTTGCACAATAAAAGTACATGAGTGTATTTTTATTCATGAAACCCATTTCTGAAGCCGGTCACTGTGTGAGCGTTTCTCAGTGGGAGCATCAGTGACAACAGTGGATGTGACAGCTCCATCAGTGCCAAGCAGGACACAATGACCTCTCCACAGTCACAGACCACTGAGACATGAGTAAAACGAGCACTTTCATCTCCAGATAAAATAACAAACCAGTTTGGCGGCTCTTTGTGGTAAAGAGCAACACATTGCTCATGCTGGTATTTTATGAATATTTTTGTAATATACAAAGATGATGTCATCCTATGATATTCCTTCCCTCTTCTCGCTATCCATACAAATGTGTTTTTGGAGAACTGAGTCTTCAGTGGATTTGGAGTCAAAGTGTCACAAAGCAGAAGCAGCTTAGGGGAGTTTTCCCAATCAATCCTTGTTGTTTCATCTCAGCTGATCGGTGCAAACTGAGAGCTCTCTGTACAGGCGGATCCAGAGGCAGCTTTGATGAAGGCTATGGGGAAAATGTTACTAATGGCATGATTTTTTTGGTAGGTATTGGATCAACAGCAGCTTTGGTAGTCCCATTGGGAATAATCTAATCTTTTCTGTTTTGTAGAGTGAGCAGACTATGCCAAATAAATCACTATCAAAACCAGTCTCAAGAAATGTTTTTAAATTTCCTCTGAGTAATCTGTGTCACACATTTAAAGAAAGATAATGAGATTCCTGTCTATCTCTCAACATTAGGATGTATTTAACCAATCAGAGATAATTACACTTCATTCACAACTCTGATAAGAATCAATGGGAGCTAATAATCAGTGTAATTAAGTATTCATTTTCATTAATTAGTGAGTAATTGGGCTACAGAAATACACAAACAAATCCCTAACAAACAAAAGCAACAATTTTTACTGTACCCGAAAGGTTTTAAGTTTTATGAAAAGAGAATTTAACATTCAAAATACTAATACAACATTATGAAAGATTTGACCAACATTCAGAAGGCAAAGTCTCCTTTGCCTGCTGATAGTTATCTTTTAACTTTAATATCTATGTTAATCTGTGACAAGAATGAAAGAGGAAATGGGACCAAGGTTCAGATCGAACAACTCTCCGTACCAGGATTCCCAAGGACAGAAATGAGAATTATGAAGAATTTTAATATGAAACTTAACAGGTAAACATGAATTATAGATGATAATTTATCTTGTCATGTAGTCATTTTGTCAGCATTCATGCTATGGTCCAGAAGGACATATTTAAGGAGCCTGGCAAGAAAGAAGTTCTTGAAGGTGAAAAGTAATTCTGTGGTGTTTTCCTGCATTTAAAGTGCTCTTTAAATATACATATTTCCAATTGGATCTTGCAAGTAAGCTCAATTCCTGATGGCTGCAGAACCATCTGGTGATGTTATCATGGCAATAAAACATTCTCATTGCTGCTGACATTTTTAAACAATACTCAATAAACAGAAACTTGTTATATTCCTTCCACCAGGCATTAACTCTTCCTCATTTCAATAGAGATTACATGTGTGATGAATAGGTGAGGCAGCTGAGTCAGACAGTTTTATTCAAATTAGGCCTCTTTAAAAAAAAAAAAAAGCAGTTTCAGTTGTGCTCTGAGATGCAAAACGCGCCCAATTAAACTGTCTTCACAGAGAGAGAGAGAGAAAAAAAAATACTCTGGCTGCACTGTACTATTTCTGAAAGTAAAATCAGTCGAGTTGGACTCACCCGTGACACTCATTTCAGCAGTGCACAGCCACTTAGGGTGTTAGTTAAAGCGTCAGAGCTGTGAATCCTGCTGTCTCTTCTTCTGTTTATTTAATGTTCTTTTCTTGTTTTGGTTTGTTTTTTGCATGCAGAACCGCTCTGACCTGAAGTCTCAAATCTCAAAAGGGAATATCTTAAAAGGCTGCGAGATGATATCGGGAACTCATTTTCAAAGAGAACACTGTACTAAGAGGGGCGATAGGCTGGGAATGGGTAGATAAAGCACTGCCACAATTTTAAGATGATAAAAGAAGAAAAAGCCAAACAATGGGCAGAGAAATAAGCCAATCTAAGGGTCAGGAGTTGAAACTGAGTTTAATGAGTTTTTAATTCCTCAGAACCAGTTAACTAAAACAAGGAGCTGAGGAGGACGAGGAGGAGACAGAAGAAGGTGTTTTATATCTTTATATCCACCTCTCCCCTTACTTATATTATTTTCTTTCTGTTTTAAGCCAGCATCAACTTTTGCTTTCAGTTATTTCCAGTCCTCTGACCTTCACCTCTTTATCTGCAGGCAGGAAGGCTTAAATATATTTCACATACTTATAAAACCTCACTAGAGAAAGTAAGCGCAGCAATGCTTTGAACAGACAGAATGAGAGCCTAATAATTACATTGTCAGGGAGATATTCTCTGACAAAATCCAGCTAATTGACAAATGCGCGTCTGCCACTCAGCAGCACAGTTAAAACCACTGACAGGCGAAGTGAATAACATTGATTATCTCATCACAAAGGAAGCTGTCAGGAGTTGGAATTCATTAGGCAGAACGTCAGGAGTTGGCGCATGAATTCAGTTTTCAGTAAGAAACAACGGCTAAGATGGAAAATCAAGCACAAAAAAGGTGATTATACAGCTCAAGGCCTGCTGTTTTGACCCATTGCACATGCATGCTCAAGGAACCTTAAATATATATATATATATTTTTTTTTCTTTTAAAGAGAGAAAGATGAGGGGAGGAAGAGGAGACTGGAGGATAGCAGTGATTCTCTCTGCCATCTATCTTGTTGCTGCTTTGCCATATTTGACAAATGTTTTTGCAGCTGACACACACTCCTTTCTGGAAACAGTATCTCTTGATGATTCACAATGCCTCACAACAAAACAGTTGACTCAGACTCCAAAATCACCAGATCACACTCAAAGTGAGGATCTGAAGAGATCATGATTCAAAACCAAGCTGTCCTCTGCCTAAACCCAGAAATCCTGACTTACACGGCGGCTGCTTCATGACCCAACCACAGTGAGGAAACAAATTAATGAGACACAAATCATCATCAGGAGTGGAAATAAGTTTGTTCCGTCAAGTTTCATCACACTTTACATCTTCATCTTATGATCTGTTTGTAGAGATTCTTTGGTCTCAAGCCCAACAAATCAATTAGAAGTCCACCCAAAACCAGGAGCCAACTCAACTTTAATCTCTCAGATTTATCTGCCGTGCTCAGGAAATGTGTTGAGAATTTGAGTAATAACATTCTGTATCCCATTGCACTAAATAGACACAGGGTGGATGCACAATGTCTGCATGGAAACATACAGTATATATTCAGTGTTGGAGTGCATGATAATGAAGCTAACTACAAATGTATACCTACAAAGTGCCCCACTCAGGATAATTGAAGTCATTCTCACATCCAAATTCCTCTTTCTGGGGCAACTCACTCAAAGCTGTATGGATTTGAAGCTGCTGTTCCAGTTGCACTGAATTTCTACATCAGAATTATGACTTCAGTAGTTGTTGATTTTTGTCTCTCTCAAAAATTCTGACCTTCGACCTTCTCAGTCTCTAACAGAAACCAACCTATATCAGGCTGTGTGAGTTTACCACAGAGCTATTAATTAAAATGTTACTCTAGGACTCATCTTAAAAGGCAATACAGAAGATGACTGCATAACACTGCATGATTACCCTGTAGTCCATGTCTGATCTACTTCTACTCCAGCCCACAACTTAACTTTTTTTCTGAGCTCATGTCTGTGGACTCGACTCTTTATTCATCAGAAACCTTTCTCACTGAGAAAAGAAGTTCATCGCCCATGTCCCCATATTCAGCAACTTTAAATGTTCAGTTTATATCAGCCTCATAAATTGTCCTTATTTTGAGTGTAGTTAGTGTATGAGGAATCTGGTTGTGATCCAAATGAGAACTTCCGAATATCTACAAGTTGTGCCAGAAGCAGCAGCAGCACTGGAGCAACCACGGCCCAATCAGAGAGCAGGTTGTGCAAAAAAATCAGCTAGCATCCAAGCTGAGAGATGGCTTTGAGAACGATCATGTCCACAGAGACAGAATTTGATGGAGAAGCTCTGTACTTTCTTACTCTGGCTACAGTCAGAAAACTGACGCCAGTCCCCTTTTCAACTCTTTCCTTTTAGATCAGAGGGAGGTGCAAAAATTGACAATAAGTCTAAAAATATTTTCTGGTTGGCCTCTGGAAGACCTGCAAGCTCCACTGATTAAAATTTCTTTAATCAGTTGTGTGTAGTTTTAGTCTGTAATGTTTCAATTTTTGTATTGTATTTGTTATCTGCTGGGTCAGTTGAGTGTAAAATTTTATGTTGGCTTCAATAAAATACTGAATCCTGTCCTTTCATAAGTTTTAAGGCTAATTAGTTTAAAAATGTGACTTAATCAAGTTTTATAGTAGAGCAGATAATTAGCAGTAAAGCTTGAAAAACTTGTCTAAGTTTTGAGCTGGACTAAAATAAGACGACCGTTTAACAAATGCAACTAAATAGTTTTATTATTCATCATAAAGTATCTCTTCATCCGACCTCTGAGTATTAATAGACTGAACACAGAAGAATGGTCTCTCTTCTTCTTACAGCAAATTTGTTAGATTTTTTTAATTATTTTTTTTTTGATGCCAGTTAAAATTACGGTACTTTAATATTTGTTATTTTTTTCCGTTAAAACTTTCTCCCTTGATGTGCTGCCATGAGGAGCTTTGAGTCGCCGAGCTACTGCCAATTCTGATTTGTCCCATTTTCAGATGGAAGCATGTCTTCGCACAAAGCTGCAAATGAACTCTGAATCTGCTGCGCTGTAATGGGATTACGAACAAGAACTCAATCATCTGCAGCTACAGCTGCTCCACGTGTCAGCAGAATTAATGGACTGCAGCGTCTTAATGTGTCAACACTGAGTGCCAATCAAACTTTTCAAACTGAGACTAAAGAGAAGCAGAAAAGTCGGAGAGGGTTTTTGAAACTTTATGAATAAATTATCATTTTTCTCCACCCAGCCCTTCCCCCACCCTCCCTCCAACTTCAGTTGGCACAGCTTTGTATTTATTGAATCTCCTTTCTCTGGGCCGGATTCCCAATCTTATCAGGCTGAGACAGGAACAAAACCTGCCATCCTGCCCTCTCTGCATCCTGGTCCGGGTTGCCACCTCTGAGCAACCTGCCAGAGCTCATAATTCAAAATCATTCTGAGAGGCAGAAAAGTCGCCGTAAGCTCCAGTGTCAAGTCGAGAAATATTGATGCGTGTAAAATATTCATGGCAAGGTGTCCTACATGCTGATTTGTTCTGTTTTTAAAGAAAGAAATGCCAAATCAAGTTGCGGATTTTACCAACTGTGTCACAGTCCTCATCTTTCCCTTTTTTTTAATAATATACTCTGGTTGTAATGCTTGGTGATGCCCATACTTTGTGAGTCAAATTGATTATCATTGGATGCCTCAGCAATTTTAAATTAAATGCATAAAATTTTTTATCAATTGTCTCTAACAGCCATGAGAGGATGCTCCCAGCTGTTTTATGCACAGGATTTTATATTTTCCAGCTAAAGAATGAATATATGTCCCATAACAGAGGCTCGGGATTAAGATTTTCTGCTGACCAATCAAAGAACTTTTATTCCCAGCAGTAGGTTGTTGGGGCATGACTATATCTTTTATTCCAACATCCATAAACTCTGACTTTTAAGCAAACTGAATGATTAAAAAAACACTAAATCCACAAAGGTCACATTTTCTTCAAAGAATTTAAAGCACTGGATTTTCTTCACATTTTGTTATGTTACAATAAGAAATATACATTTGTTTTTAGTTGGGATATTATATGATAAACCTACATAAAATAGTGCATAACGTTTATGTTAAATTCAATATATTTATGGAAACAAGTATAAATCTCAAAAGGTTGGTTGATTTTGTTTTAGCCCTCTTTATGATACCCCAATCAAAATTCCAGTGTAAACAATTACTTAGTAGTAAATAAAGATTGCTTGTGTCTAATTCAAAGCCATTAGAAGTACATCTGTTTTGTAAAACCCTCAGAGGTTTGTTAGAGGATATTAGTGAACAAACAGAAAGCAGAAGGTTGTAGAGACATTTAAAGAGTTTGTTTGCAGAACAATAACCAAAGCTGTGAAGATCTCACAGGACTCTGATCAGTCCATCGTCTGAACATTGAAAGAGTAAAGCTCAACTGTAAACACATGCGCAAACACTTAAAATGTTAGGCCTTACAAGGAGAGAACACATAGAGAGCTGCACAATCCACACCACAAGCTATAAAAGTGAATTGCTTTATTAATGTAATTAAGGGGAAAATGTTAGATCTTTGCCACCCATCTATCTCCATAAAATGACCTCAGATTAACTCCACCAGCAAGTTTTTGCTCAAGTATATTCTAGGGGAAATGGAAAAAGTTGTCCAAGCCAATTGACTTGCTGAATGTTTGAAAATGAAACTCTAAGTGTGAGAAAATTCATCTCCAAGCCACTTTTTCATCCCTTTTGACCGTCAAACACTCACAGGTTTGGATGGAGACTCTGCCTTAAGCCCGCAGAGAGCAGCTCACATCAGCATCAACAGAAGTGATGCTTCAAAGGGGTGCAGGGTGAGAGTAAACTCTATCTTTACACTGACGTTCTACGTCATGGCCTCCTGCTCCCACTTTTATTAGGACAGCATACAAATGTCTCTCCCTCAGCAAAGAACAAACAGACACACTTGAGACAAACCAAATGTCTCCGCTCACCGAGGAGAAACTCACAGGAACAAACATGAACCTGAACAGCCACAAAGACATGAGATTTACAGCTGACTTTCTGCTTCATCTGCATTTAACGGTGAAGAATGTAAAGTATCAAAGAGGCCAATTTCCAGGAGCAAATTACCCGCTTGGGTTGAGTCCTTTATGTGTTTGCTGAGTGCTGAATTTAAAGGCCATTAACATTCTGTTGGCCCGGGACGCTGAGAGATCTCCGATAGTCTCACCCTCACAAAGTAAAGAAACGGTTGACATTTTAGTCCTTGTGTGTCTGAGCTTCAAATTTAATCAGAACATCTGAATAAGCTGGATGCTCCTCCATGCTGCAGCTCAGTTTCTGTAATATTCAATCGGGAGATCATATCGCAGGGCTTTGTTTGAATTTATCCAACAGGCAGTTTTAGCAATATAAAAGCCACAATAAAAGCAGATTTAACTTTGCAACGCGAGGATTACAACATGTGGTATTTTAACACTAATGCACATAAATGGGATATAAAATGGTATTTAAAAAGCCACAGGTAAAGCTTAAGTAAAACACTTGGAAAAACCTTCAGGGAGTCTAAAGAACTATTTATAAAAAAGCACTTTTAATTAGAGCTGAATCACAATTAAATTGTGTCTAATACTGTAATTGCAAAGCTCTTCATTGGTTTAATACGTGGTAAAATATTTCAAATGTTATGTGTACACTCTCGGTGTATTGATAATATATTTTTCCAGTTGGGTGTACAGTCATAATCAATAAATTAGTGTATTATGAAAAAGTTCATTTATTTCCGGTTCTCAATTCACACAGAGAAACACATTATATAAATTATTTACACACAAATTCCTGTTTTTGTGCCTTTATTTTAGGTACTTATGATGATGTAAGTTGAAAACATGACATCTAAGATCAGGATATTGCATCAGACCAATAAAAACAATATTTGTAATACACAAATGTGGCCTCGTTGAAAAGTATGTTTTCATCTGACAAAGGTTGTCATTAGAACGTTTATTCTAATAGTCTCAACTCTCAGAAATAGTTTCTGAAATTGTGCAGCTCTGTTTTAAATGATTATCAGCACAGGACAAACATTCCATACAGCAATAGGCATGAATATCATATTTCACCTACTAATTTGCAGTTATATGTGTTAGGTTAGCTGGTCTCTCTTAATTGTTTTATAAACCTCGTTTAGATGTAAACGTGTACAGCTTCACTGATAGAAAAGTAATTGATTGTATTTGATTGTATTCAGTGCTATCCCGAGCCAAGAATGACTAAAAACAAAACCACAGCATATCTTAAGTAGCAAAATCGGAATAAAATACATTCAAGTCAGAGACTGTTTAATGACAAAATGTGATAAAGTTTCATGGGTTGCAGTAGTTGCTCCTGCAATCTCACTGTCTCCTTTTTATATGCGAACGTGCAGATGAGGGGAGAGGAGAGTGAAGCATGTTAAAAACGGAACAATAACCCCTTCGCTCCACCACCTGCTTTGTTCCCTGGTAACACGTCAGAGGCAGCGGCGGGCTGTGGATCGAGGCGCACAGCGGGGCGAAGTCAGCACTTCTTGGGGACACTGCTAGGGGACAGTGGGCTGTCTCCTGACTCGGGACACGCACACGGGCAGAAACAAACACACAAACATCCCGGAGAGCTTCGAGCCCTGGAGCGAGCTGCGGGGAACCTGTCAGGTACTGTAACGCGGACTTTCACCACCTCTGCGCCCGCTTCGCCGTGCGCTCCGGGCGCTTCGCAAACAAACCTGAGGTGGAGAGGCGGGTGTCAACTCGGTGGCGAAGTCAAGAGACACGTGTCTGCCTGTGAAGTGGAGAAACGCGTTTCCACAGAGGCGACTGTTTGCGTGGGAAAGTGTATGCATATTTAATAGAAGAGTGGGCAGCGATAATTCGGAGAGATCTGGCTCACCAAGTGGGCAAAGTGAAGCAGGGGCGTGAGAGGGCTGCTGGTGACAAGTTTTCACTTGATCAGCTGCTCATCCCACACGGTTGCGCCGCGCTCTAGAGGTCAGGTTCGGTGTTTGGCGGCAACTTTTGGCTGCAATTTCAAACCCATACGACGGGGAAAGCTTTGCTAAATCCTCGGCATGACTAGAGAAAATAAGCTTATTTTGTTTGTGTTTTTTTTTTTTTTTTAGCTAAATGTTTTTATTTGTCGAGCCCGGCTGTATTTCTAAGCGGTAGGAACCTCACACACAAAGCCAGCGCGTTTCAGTCTGCAGATGCAGCCGAAGGCTGCTGAGCTGGAGGAGGGATCTGACTGGTGCACATTTTGGACGCATGTGAAACGGCGCAGTCCATGATGATGAAGATGATGATGCTGGCTGCAGCTCTGCAGACAATCGCGGCAGCTGAGTGAGCCGTGAGGTGCTGCCCAGGGTGCTGAGGAGTCGCCGTGTCCCCGCCACCTCCTCCCCCTTCCTGCCCGTCCAGACTGCACGCGTGAACAGCCGTGGATGCCGAGCAGCGTAACACGGCCCGAGTAAATAAATGGGACCGCACGTCGTCCGAGCGTTTGAGATATCATGGAGAGATTTTTCCTGCTCGTCCTCAGCGGCTGCCTCGGCGTCTCTCGAGTCACGGCGGGTAAGTTTTGTGGCTTGGGAGAGATTTTTTATTTTTTTTACCCCAGGTGAATCTGAGCGGTGGTGATCATTTACTGCGAAACTGAACGCAGCATTCGTTGCGGGGGGTTTCCATCGGCATGCGAGGTGATGCTGACTCTGGTGTGTGTTGGGTTGCAGTTGCTTCTCATTGTGTGTTTACAACATTCTGCAGCTGGGCAGAGAAACATGGAGGAACATGTGGAGACGGAACTGACCTGTGACACACTGCTGCTGCTGCCTCTGTGTGTTAATGGGAATAAACCTGAGCTGTGAAGCTCATAACATACAAAAGCATCAAGGCAAACATCGTAAATTTCTTAGACAACTAAGGCTCTTTTTGTTTCAGTTGACTAAAGTGTTGAAAAACTGCATTTTCTGGGGAATTTCCTTTGAGTTCTGGTCATTAATGAAGATGCGATGATTAGGCTTTTCCTGGCCAATAGCTCACAAATGTGGCTTAAAATTCTAACCAATTGTTCTATTTTTCTTTTTCTAATTTAATTGACAAACATGTGAAAAAAAGAAAGAAATGTGTTGAATGTTCAGAGGACTTTAAGAGAGAAAAATGAGAACCTGTAATAAAAATAGTCATAAGAGAAAACAATGCTCTACAGCTTACACAAATGAAGGACTGTGGAGTATTTCAATTACACTGCATAAACGAGAGAAAAATAAGTTGCTGTTTCTGGTTTTTTCATGAAACTAAATGCGCAACAATACCAAAAAGATAATAAAATGTATTGCAGATTCTTTGATTGAGGTAGTACTTTTTAAATTGAAGGAATAAACAGATTGCCAATTATTATGCATCAGGTATAAAAAAAATCTCTCACAGGTGGTCTGATCTGGCTCAGTTGCTAGCACCGCTGCCTTTCAGCAAGAAGGTCTTGGGTTTGAATCCCAGTCAGGGCCTTTCAACATAGAGTTTGCATGTTCTCAGGGTGTATGTGTGAGTTCTCGGGTTCTCTGGCTTCGACCTACAGTTCAAAAATATGGATAGTAAGTCAACTGGGGGTTGTTCTGTCACAAACTGGCAACCTGTCCAGGGTGTGCCCGTCCTCTAGCTCAATGATTGTGGAAAGCTGGTCTAGATGAGGAAAAAAGTCTATCGAAACATTTCCTTTGACAGACAGGAAATGGTGGAAGTTTTCAGTTTTGATGCATGAAAAAAAAGGAGGTTTTCAGTGTCTGACCTTCCAATCGCCAATCAGAGCTGACTTAGCAAAAATTAAATATCGTATGTGTTATTTCAAGAAAGACTCCAGATCATTAGAAATGGGGGACTGCTGCTGCACGGAAATGCCGCAAACGCATCCAGTGGGAGTGCTGGTTTTTTTCCAACACGCATCCATTAAACATCCATCTTAAAAGCCCAAACTATGCCGCACTCTGGAGCGCTCGCAGAGATGGAGAGCCTCTCTTCGCTCCTGCCGTCAGCATGCTCCTCTGGTTCGCTCATCATCCTCCCACTTTCACACCCTCACCGCTGATGATGGATCACCAGGCTGCTGCTCTCTGATACACACAGACTTGCACAGTTTATTGAGACAAATAATTTAATTGTGCCCCACCCTTCGGACCTCCTGGGGTAATGCCTGGCTTCCATGAAGGGAAACCACTTTTTGAGGCCATTTTACAACCGTGAATGTACATGGTATTTAATTTACAATAGCATATTATTTAGAAATACTTTGTTTTGTTGACTGTGTTTTACAGATGCACCGGTAGAAAAGCTTAAGAAGCTTTTGATTAAACTAAATGTTTTTTTAAATTTAGTATATGAAATAGTATAAAGTCACACACAAAAATACATATATTATAAATCAGACATTTATTCAGTGAAGAAACCTGACATCAAGAATATATATATGGTTTTTTTTACAAAATCACAAGCAGCGCAATTTGACGAAAAATCCACAACTTTCTGTTTAACCGACTTACAAATAAAATGATAAAATGAAGGTTGTTTTTTTTTGTTCACCATACATACAGGTTATATTGTCTCTCCAGCACACTGAATAAGCGGTATAGTCTTATTGCTACACATAAACTAGAGGATTTTACTAAACTCTTTATCTGAAACCATGTGTTTTGGTCAGATTATACTATAATTGGCTTTTTCACCGACTCATATGGGCTTGTTGTGAAACAAAGGATAAATATTACAAAGTAAGGTGAAGGATCTGTAATGCTTTGGGACTGCTACTTTTCCAAAGACACTGGGTTAGCATGCACGGCATCATCAACTCTTTGAAATCCCAGTAGATTATAGATTGAAACCAGTAAACTAAATATTCCTTATTTAATCATCATCAAGTTATGAATCATACAGAAGTTTACAAAAGCAAAGCAGGGCAACAGTGGCTCCATGCGAAGTGTTGCTGCCTTGTTTTCAAAGAGACAAAGGTTCAGTTCCAGTTTCCTCCCCGCCACATTAATGTGCCCTGAACCTCAAGAATCTGCAGATCGGTTTACGTTTATCAGAGCTACCAAGTGGATGCGGTTAAATTAGAAAAAGCTATTTTGTGTCACATTAAAATTGGAGAACACAGGGTTAAAAGTTTCAACCAAAATGATTTTGGTGTGTATTTGCAAAGTGTGAAAAGTCCCCCATGTTTCAGAGCAGAGTAAAAAATAAATCAAAAAAGGATTCTACGTGCAGCACGTTTCAGTGGTCATGTCTGCCAAAGTCTGGGGTTTTGTCCTGGCACTAGGCGCTGATTCAGTGCTTTAAGGAAAGAATCTGTTCCAATTCATCTTGAATCGTTTGAATAGTTTTCTCATCTCAATAGCTTGAAGGCTCTTAACCAAAAGCTTCCCACCAGATCTGATTGGATGTGATTAACGTTTTATATGTTTTGCTTTTTTTTTTTTGCTTCTCCTCTTCACCAGCTGTTCAAAGGTCCATCTGAGCTGTATGGATTTTTGTCTGCAGTTTTAGGGGCGATTTTATGTGACACATTAGGTCACACTGCTTCCTCTTGGTTGTTGCAAACATGGTAATTTGTGTTTCAGAGCATCTCTTAAAATAAGACGGACTAAACACAATGCAATTCTTACAGAAAAAACATTTGTAACAAATAAAAATGTGTTGCAGACATGTAAAAAGCTCTACATTAACAAACATGCTGCAGAGGTTTAAGGCAGAATCTAAACTGGAGAAAAAACTTGATTAAATTAATGGCGAGAGAAATAAACAGGACAGGTGTAACAATAAATAAGTTTGGAGCCAGTATGAAGAAAAATGTAGAATGCGAAAAAAAAAACAGAACAGATTAAATGAAACCATAGTTGTGCAAATTTAACAAAAGAAACTGACAACAAAAGGAAAAGGATTCTGCAGACTTCCTGTTCGGGTGCAGACATTCTGAATAAAATAGAAAATAAAGGAATAAGAAGATTATCTGTATTTATGTAATAAAGCCCCTAGCCTTTATCTGATTTCTTTCAAACAAAAAACAACATCAAACAGCTTCTTGCTTGTTGATTCGTTTACATGCTTTAAAGATGAGAGCTTCTGGTTTTCATGCCTTTTATGAGCATGAAGAAAATCCGGAAGCTTTTGGTGTTTGATCACTGTTTAGAGTCAAAAAATGAAAACTCCTCAATAAGAGGATATTTTAGAAAATGTCTCCCTGAGTCAGGTTCTCTTTCTGCTCCATTAAAAATGATTAATAAATAATCATTAATTAATCATTTTAAAAAATATATTATGCTCCGAATGAGTGTAATTAATCTAAGCAAGTATTAAACATACTTTTCATTATACATACATTTTTGTATTAAAGTCCCACCTTCCGTCTCTCACAGTAAGCGATCGTAAAGTATGTAATTTTAATGAAAGCTTTAGAGTGGATGTGCTGTTGGAGAAAAGGAAAAAAAGGCGGAAAATGAGCTTTTATCTAAAAAAGAACTCCCACAAAATATGTTACTACTGTATAGTAAAAACTCATATGCTCTCTGCTTTGCCTTTTAGTCACATGCTCCATTTTAGACGAGGGATTGCTGCCTGACTGACAGAAAAGGTCCATTGTCAGCTTTAGAGGAACATTCAGGACTCCTGGTCCAGTTCATCTGGAAATTATGTTTCAGTTTATCTTTATAAATTAAACCATGCCAACCTAATTCCCACTAAATACTTTAAACAAAATTTAACCATGTTGATTTTTGGGAATGGGAGCAGGTAAGAATGTTATTGAGCAAATTTTTCTTAGCTTTATCCTTTCTAATTTCCCAAAGCGATTCAACTTTCCCTTTACTCCAGCGTTTATTATAGTAAAGTAGACAGTACATATTTTATTCTTTAGCAGAAGAAATCAAACTGCAGATAATTTCAACTCTGCTTCTGCATATGAAATGAAAGGTGTCCAAAGTTTAAACTAAATCCAAGATAACTGTAAAAGCACCTTCAGAAAAATAGCACTATTGCTCAAGATTACTTCAAGGAGTAGAAAGCAAGTCATTAATAAACAAATGAGTAAAGACACAAACGTTCCACACAGTTCTGTTTCACATTTATAAATTGTTGACGGAAAAGCACTAAATTATGCAGCAATGTTTCCTTTCACCTTGCTTCAAAAAATTCAGCTGCACAAATCTTCGCCTCGGTCAGCACTTATTTTGATCTAAAACTGTGTAAAACCCTTAAAACAGTCATAGACGAAAAGACTTTTAAACACAAAGAGGAAGCTGTAATTTCTATAAAATATTTGACTTCAAAAAATATTTTCTCTCCCTCACTGCGTATTATGTTTTAATCATTCCATGACGAGCTGAGCAAGACGAAGTGAAAAACAGTAAAGCCAAGTGTTTGTATCAATCTGCTGCTGTTCTTTCCTCTGGCACCGTGTAACACTCTCCTTCATTTTATAAAGCCTCTTTGAGCTCGCTGAGAGCTTCTGGCTTAGCAAGAGGCAGATGAAAAGAGCAATGGCCTTGTGGTTAATAGCGATGGCTCAAACTTGCAAAAGTTATGAGATCAGGCAGCAACACAAGGATTAGGATCAGCGGGAGGTTTCAAGCACAAAGAGAATCATTTAGATTGCCATCTCTTTACGTCAGAAATTGATTTTAGCGGCACATTTCTTTGATGGTGTTGTTTGTGCGATGCGTCGGGACAGATTGGCACCGTCGTTTGAACACTGAGCCCATGGGAGAAAGAGGCGATGATGCCAGCAGACTGACGTGGCGATGGCGGCGCTCTGACGCACGCCGTCGCCGGTTAAATGTCCCAGGTGTGGGAGGGTCTGAGGTTTGTTGGGTTTTTTTCCAAGAATGTAAATGTTTTTTCCATCTGACCTTTAGGAAGTTAGCGGTGAATAATTTCACCATCTGTGACATGTTATTTATACACAGAGACATGACAAACCAGATCCGATGATCCTTTTCAGTAGACCAGCAGCTCTGTATAAATATCAGTTTAAATATGTTTTGTCTCACAAGACAAATATTTCACAAGTCCAAAAAAGCCAGATAGAACATTCCTTATTTTTCAGCACTGATTTGTTGTATTGCAGATCATCTTTTATTCATAGGTCACAACTAAGGTAATTACCAGTAATCATTTTTACAAAACAAACAATTAATTATGTTCCATTTATACTTTACTTTGAGTTCATTAGAGTGTTTTGGTTCTTTTGATTCTCAGTCTACCTTTTTCCTTGGGGTGTATATATGACGTAACACAGAGGTTCACTTCTATTGCCGATGCTTCAAAATAGGAAAGAGGAGAGCAAGTCACATACAAATAAGGCAAATGGCTCCAAAATGTCTGGCGTTTCCTAAACTCTAAGAGTAAAGAGTTCCTGGATAATCCATAAAGAAATCGTGAATCGACCTTCTTTCATGGCCATGTCAGTGCCCCAGAATTTCAAAGGAAACTTGACTTTTTTTTTTTTTTATAAGCAAGGAAACATGGTTGTGCAAAGTATGAACAGCAGTGGAGAGTGCCTAAGTATGCATGTCCCCCATAGATTGTCATTTGTATCTTTTGGGATTTTTGTCATATGAATTCCATTATTGTAGCCCCGTTTGCTTTGCTGCGTGTTTTATTTAAAATAAATGTTTTAATTTGGTCCTTAGTTTTCATCTTGGCTTCAGTTAGTTGCCTGATCATCATCTTCGTGTCCTTCAGCAGTCGACAATAACAACCACTAATTTTCTTTGATTATTTCACGGCTTTTTCTCATGTTGGTTTTCTTGATGTCGCCGAGTTGCCTCATTTTGTTTCTCCTGGTTATGTGCTTCCACCTAAAACAGCAGCATTCTCTGTTAGTGTCTGTGAAAAAGAAACAAGTATTTTCTGGGCTATTATCCTCACGAGTCCACCAGGTGCCACGTGTGGTTTTAAGTAAGACTGAATCTCCAAAAAATAAAAATAAAAAGTCAAACATTGGAACTTGGAAGCATAGCTTAAATGCAAGAGTGTGTGGATCCTTCTTTATTAAAAGCTGCTTTTTGTTGGTGAAATGTGTGGTGGCCCAGATGGTGTGTTTTACATATAAGTGGTCTGTAGAAAAGGTGTGTCCCTAGGAGATTACTTGCTTTATTTTCCCTGTTTCCTATGTGCTTCCCTCTGAAAAAGTTTCTCTGTATTAGAAGTTTTGTCTAATAAAAATAGGCCAGAGATAATTTTATTGGCTGTTGGAGTTTTGTTAACTTTTCTGATTCATAATTTGGAAGTTCAGAAAAAAGGGACAAAATGAACATGATGAGGATCCAAGAGGTCAGCTGGTGTTTCATCTAAGGGAATGCTGCTGTATCTAAACTTTATTGTACTTATTGTGTACAAATTTGTCACAGATATCAGATATTTAGGACTTAAAGGAATTTTAAATGACAAAATATTGATTTTAATACGGTTAATATTATTAGAATTAGTTGCTAAAAGTTTGATCTTTTCATAGCACATTGACTGTCTCAACAACACATATACCGGACATCTTCTGTGTACCATTAAATTTGTTTTAACTATAAATTTCAGTCCTGAGAATTAATCCCTGTGTCTCAATAAAGCACTTACTGTAGGAAATGTTTGGAAAAAGTCCTACAATTGATAAAATATTTAATGAACTAATTCACAACTTCCCAGAGATCATTTCTAATCATTTTGAAAGTAGCAATTAACAAATTTGATGGTTGCTCTTTAATAAATGATGAGATGGACTAACGCCAGTCTACATCCCAAACACCCAGCGCCAGCATTAAGGTGAACAGAGAAAAGACCTTCAGTTATTTAAATTAGTTTTGAAAAATATTATTTTGAAGTTTATAGCATATCTGCACATCTTATACTCATTAAGACTTTTATTCAAGTTCTGTCTCATAATCTGTAGCTGCTTCTCTACCTGCAGGCATAAAGTTTCTTGTCAGTATTTTATTTGTGCTGCAGTGGATAATTAGACCCTCAGATAAAATCCTTTTAACAAGCTCAACAGGAAACCGCACCATGCTGAGGAGGTCATAAATATGGCTGAAGGTTACCGTACTCATACTGTTTTTTTAAAGAGCCTCTCTTGCAGCACTATAAGTCCAAATAGCAACTAGATTTACTGGTTGAAATATCCCTTCTCTACGCTCACTGCATCTCTTGTGTCTGCAGCAAAGCATCATGGAAACTGCTTTGTCTTTGTTTTTTATGCTTGGTCTTTATATCAGTTTTTATATTATTATTTAATCATGATTTTTTTTCTTTTTATTTAGGAGTATCTCAGTTTTTTCAGTTGTCCTTTTTTAATTCAGGGATCGCCACTGCTTGAATATTTCCATTTTTTAACTGTTTTTCTTTCTATTACAAAGTGCTAATATCACATTCATAACCTCACATCAAGCTGCGAGGTCTTTTAGAGTTGTCATCTCCATCTCATATTACTTGTTTGCCTTAGGGGGCCAGGAGAAAGCGGGGCGGGAGGCTTATTCCTAATTTGAGAATAGATTTCATTAGCAGTGGGGTTGTCAAATAATCAGGCTCACGGCGCTCCTTTGCCTTTCTAAATTAGCTGGCTTGCATTCTCTCTGTACACAATGCTGCATTGATTTTCAAACTCAGCTTTTTGACATTTAATTAGGGGAATGTTGGTGGTGTGCACATTTCATCAAGTAGAAATATGGTGTTTTGCAACCGCACCCTTTACACCTCAGTGCACTTTTGGCCAGCAGGGTTGGAAAATTCATTTCCCACGAGTAAATAACTCATTCCTCCACAGAGGGACTGAAAAAAAATTAAGCGTGATTATTTGACAGAGCTGTGTACTGAAGCACAGAGGACCGTAGAGAATGCATAAAAAAATACGGCATAGTCTAAACAAATAAAAACATAGGTTATCGAATAAGGAGTGATCCAATTGTAAATAATCCCACATTTAAAGCTAAAACACTTTTTTTACAGCCGTTTCTCAACCTACACTGTAAACCAACTGAAGGACGAGATTAATCAATAGCAAAGTAGTATATGAGTGAGTCACCATCTTCCCTTTTCACCCACCACATCCTCACTGTAGCTGGATTTCCATTGAAGTGTCAATTACAAGCAGAAAACGATGGAGGGGCTGCCAAAAGATCCGAAGCACGGCACAGAAATACAGCGCGAAGAGAGACAGACGTGGATGAAAAGCAGGAGAGACAAAAAAAAACACAGACAGCGCGGGTGTCTACGAGGGGGAGGCTTTACCGCAAGTGTCCGCATCAGTCAGGAAAAATAGGTTCGGAAAATAATTTAATACAGATATATGGTTTTCTTCTGGCAGCTGTAAATCCTAAGGATCTGGCAAGACACTGAAATAAATTATAAAGAACAAAGAAAAGGGGGATTCCATTCATGAGGTGCCTTCTTTTAGGCTTTTGGTTATATTTTAAGCAATGACAGTAAGAAGTGTGGCTGTGAACCAGCTGGCTGCCTTCAATAACGAACACATTACCGGCAATCAGTTATAAAACATGACAACGCATTGCAGTGTGATCATACACAAATTAGCTAGCATTCCTTAATTAACTACCAGATGTTTCTGCTTCCTAATAAAGTCTGAAATGCCTCCAGCAGTTTTATTCAGTAAGCTTAAAAAGCTCAATGTCAACTACATCACTGTAATTCACTATCTAATTTAGTATTTCACAATTTTGAATCTTATAATTCATTGTTTCTTAAAAGTTTCCTAAAGGTTAGGGATAGGGTATGGGTAAACAATTTCAGTGTTTGTTTTTAACCAACAGCTTTTCAGCCTATCAGAATTAATTCAGCTCTGTTGCTAGGCAGACAAAGGACTGAATCAACTTGGTGAATATTAACTCTACAGAGAATCTGGAGCGCTGCAAAAACACATGTAGTCTCTTTATGTAAAGTGAACAAACAAATCCCTTCATTTCGAAGAGATCTTGCAGGGAAAATGTTAACCAGCAGGAAAAATACACCAATCAACTGGTGAGAAACTGGAAAGGCTGGTTTTCAGTCGATTAGTTCAGTAATAAATAGCATTAAAAACAGATAAAAGTTTAGGAATGTGAAGTCATCTTGGGCGTGCCAAGGGCGGGTTGTGTTGTTTTTAAAATACATTCTCAGAAACACTCCTTCCTGTCCTTTTGTTCGACTGTCACTGACCAAAGCGAGAGAAAGAAACACGTAACTTTTTTTTTTTTTACTATTTTTACTATTTTTACTGTCACTGACCAAAGCGAGAGAAAGAAACACGTAACTTTTTTTTTTTTTTACTATTATTATTGATTAATAATCAATAATCACAATAATCACTACGCCACCACTATGCCGTGGTGGCGTAGTGGTTAGCGCGACCCGTATTTGGAGGCCTTGAGTCCTCGACGCGGCCGTCGCGGGTTCGTCTCCTGGACCCGACGACATTTGCCGCATGTCTTCCCCCCTCTCCTTCCCTGTTTCCTATCAGCCCACTATCATATAAGGGACACTAGAGCCCACAAAAGACCCCCTGGAGGGGTAAAAAAAAAAAAAGGAATTTGAAGTCATCTTCAAAAAACAAGAATGTTAATGAAAAGTTCATTAATTTCTTTAACTCAATCACAAATTGAAACACATTATAAATTAATTACACACAAACTGATGTTGTCACAACTAGCTTTCTGGACAAGCTTTTTCCCATCCAGCTAATGAAAAATGCAACATTTAAAATAAGAATATTATATCAGACCAAATAAAACATTTTGAATACAGAAATACGAGCTGTAATGAAAGGCATGTAATACCTCCTTTAAGGTTATTATTTGCAAAAGGTACTTCTAATCTGACAAATGAGTCTTGCTGGAATCCTTATTTGAATTTACTGAACAAGATGATGTGCTTTGATGCTGAAATTGTAATTCCTCCACTTTCTAAAAGATTCACAAACATCAACGTTATGAAACAAAGCTGCTGCATTTTTTTTTTCTCAATTGTGTGCTACATTCTTTAGAAGAGTGTCTGAATCTTTGCAACAAATATCAAAGGAAACCAAAAATTGGTGTGGATTGCCACATGTCTGATCAGTGTAACTCCTCACTACACCTCAGGCCTGACAGAGAAAAGTTCAAGCTGACAGCTGAGAGACAGCCAGGTTGGGGCGTAGAGCCTTGACATGTTTTTGGCTTTCAGGTGAAATTGACAGTATCAAGCTGTTTTTTATCACTTAATTGCTGAGTCTCCAAACTCTAATCTCTCTTTAAATAATTAATTTAAAAAAAAAAGGAAATATGAGCTACATGTCTCAACAGGTTTACATAACACGCTTATATTCAATGGAAAACTCAGTTCTGCAATTTGTTCTCCTACAAGATACTCAGCATTATGGTTTAATTTATAGCTGCTATTTCCCCCGCAGGTTAATGTGCTCTTTAAAAGTTGTGCTGTTTTATCTATGTTTCCTCAAATTAACACTGCTTTGATGCGTTATCCCATCAGCAGGTTATTGCAGCTCACATAGGGTGACTGTTTACGCACCATAACATGGTTTATAGAGACGGACGTTGTTAAATCTGAATTAGTAGCCCACCATGATGCAGAGTGATTCTAAACACCTGAGGCTGGTGCTTCCTTTTAAAAGGCCAGATAGAGCTGGAACATGATGGAGCTATAGCAGGCAGTTTTCACCCTAACTCACAAGCCTACAGACTAGCTTATTAGCAACCTGGGGAGCAGAACTAGCCAAGGGGCCTGAATCTGGGAGAGAGGCATTTCTAATGACTGCAGAGCTGTAATAAGGTGGTACAAATCCATGTCTCCCCATGGGGCTGGATGGAGGCAGGAACACCACCCTGCATGCTTGTGGTTTTAATTCAGGAATGACAACAGGGTGTACTGTCGCTAAACCGGTTACATTCATGGACTTTGCTGAATTCAGAATGTATGGCTTTATAAAAACGTTGTCCACTAAGGACATCTGTTACAGTTTTTCAGTTATACAAGTATGCTATCTAATATTCTTTCTATATGCAGTTTTAGGGGTTAGGTTTAATTCATGATTTAACAAGGAGCCCCATTGGTTTTTCTCATGGAGCTAGCTTGGTTTGGAGCTAGGTGTTTTTCTTTAATGATCGAACCATCACTTGAAAACTGCTTTTTGGGTTTACTAATGTCATCCTTGGTCTGTTTGAAGATCTAAAACATTTAAGTGTGACAAAAACAACAAAAAGAAGAATCTGTAGAGGAAAATACTTCCACAGCACGGTATGGAACTGTTACATGATTAAAGGGACAGTATGCATTGTCTAGACACATAGTGCCATTTTATAGCACAATCCAGTAACTGTGTTACCTGCAGTTGTAGATAAAAATGCTGTACATATCAAACATAAATTTCACGAAATTTGCATTTGTCTCTTTAAGACGATCATACTCTTTCCTAAACTCCACCTTCAGTACATCATCACCTGAGTGCTTCTCACCGTAAATACATTAAAATCTGATGATGAAATGCTTGAATTTATGACACTAAGTAAATATGGGCTATTTTGAAACTTTTGGTCAGTTTAAATGCAATGCGATCATTTATTTTGCATCTAGCTGCATTAGTTTATCTAAATACTCTTTGGATCAACTTGTCACACTCTCCATCTGTCTACATCTACACTCCTTCATATGCTTACAAACAAGTTATACTTCACCTCAGTCTAAATAAACACCAGAATTTGGGGGATTTTTAAAAACCGTATATGTCTTACGTTCTTTTCAGTTCTAATGTGTTGACATGAATGTATCCACAGGTCGATCCTGATGGATTTTCTGCCTCCATGATCCACCTCTCCATTAATTGCAGTTATTGCTGCAGTAGTTTTTGTTCTCTCTTTGTTTTTTCTTTCTGTTGATGGCACATTTGGCCCAGCATTGCTGTTTTAGCTCCATCTCTTTCCTGGATTGAGCTATTTCTGCCAATAACTCTGCATTCTCTTTGGGTTTTATTTTTTTCAGTGAAAGTACTCCTGGCTCAATGCTTCTGAGTTTAACTGTGCATGTTTCCTGGAACTCATGGATGCATTTTAAATGAATAAAATGGAATTGAATGAATATGCTAATATTAAGTTTACTTTTTTTAAATGTCTGTTCATATAAAATCAAGTTTTTGGATAAATTCTCAGACAGCCTAGTTACAGCACTTTAAAAAGAATACATCAGATTACATCATGAGGCAGACTGACTGCAGATTTATTCTTACTAAAGTATTTGCACTGTGTAAAGAGGTTGCAGTGAACTTTAAGGCCTCTGTTAATCAGAATAAACCTCCGGTAACTCGGCTGACTGCATGTTTATGCCATGTTCAAATGGGCCCACACAAAATGATTCGAGGCAGCAGAAATAGCTCCACGGAGACCACTCAGGAAAGCAGAGCTCTACAGCTGGGGAACATGAAAAGAAAAATCATTTGATCTTTATAGCACCCAACAGCACACGCTCCACATTACATATTCTCAGGCTACCTGCAGTATCTCCCTCCAACTCAGCCCACGCTTCTGTGTCGGCACACTTGGTAACATGCGGCAGACAAACTCTGTCCGACTCAGATCGATGGAGAATCGAGGAGAGCACAAATAAAACAATGATGGACCACTCGGCATTCCCCCCCGAACTGTCCACGTTTTAACATGTTCAATGTCTCAGGGAGCTTTTAAACGTTAGGGAGCATTAAGGAGCTGTCATCCTCAACACGGCTCAGTGTGGGACTGACAATTAGCTGTCACTCTGATCATCATCAGGATAACAAAGACGCACACGCAACAGAGAAATCCGTCATGGCTCAAAGTCACCCCCGCCTTGTCTCAGAGTGAAGCGGGCTGTGTGCCACTGAGAGTTTATGAAGACATCTGTCTGGTGTTTCATTAGGGCTGACTCCTGTGTCATGTGGATATTTAAGGAACACGGTCACGGCCCGGCATCCTCTCTCTTTCTCTCTCTGTCTGTCCCCAAAGAGAAACACATGCGAAGAGGAGACGGGCAAAGACAAAAGAAAAAGTTTCCAAAAGCTCTGGGACACGAGGACAATTGGAGAGCGGGTTTATAAATGCAATATATGGACATTTGAACTTGATGCATATTCACCTTGCACTGCTTCTTTTGAAGTTTAACTATTATTCAATTTAAAAGACTTTAATCAATACTTGTTTTCTGAAGGAGAAATGTGGGACCATCGGATGACTTTTTACAGAACACAAGAGGCACCCAGAATATTAAACAATGGAGTGAAATATAAAAGAACCACTGAGAGAGTGAGACAATCAAAGATTAAAGTTAGCTTTCTCCAATAGGACAGGAATTTCTGATTCAAAATCCAAACATAGGCACATTTTCCACTAGCTGAGGCCTTTTCCTTACATCACTTCAAAAGACCACACTGAACTTTAGATTCACTTCAAACAACCTCTGATCCACACAGTTAGCCAGATTATTAAAAATGTGTTTTTACTACTTTGTATATTCTTATAGCTCTGCCTGTTTATATGAAAGTAGCCCACTGTGAAGGTCCCTCTAGGACACGACAAATAAAAGATTTTAATAAGGTTCAAAGTCTGTTTAATTTAGAAATCTGGAAAGCTCTAAAATATCCAAAATTAGTTTTAAACTCTGGACATTTTTTAAGTTTTATTTTGATATGTATCAAATATTTATCTTTATTTATATTTATCTTTAATATTTATCCTTCTTTATCTTCTGTTAGCCACCGGACCTATCCAAATTTAGCTGAAACAAATATGTTGAGAGTAAGGCTTGGATAGCGTCAGCATGTCAATGTGCCTCAGTAATCAGATAACCGAAGTGAAAGACGTTTCAATTTGTGGAGGTTAGAGGAATCTTTCTCAGATTTAAAAGAAAAGTTTTACAAATAATTATAACATCCACTCATTCATAGCGGTCATAGTTCTCATATTATTATAGGTTTACTTGCGATTATTCTTAATCTGGAAGTGTATTCTTTCAAGGAGCTGAGTTTGAAATCCATCAAGAACAACATTTCTCTGACTGAGTCAGGAAAAGAACTAATCACTCTTTAAAACATTGTCTGTGTCACGTTTTTTTGTTTTTGTTTGTTTGTTTTCGAAACGCAGCTGATTAAAATGATTTAAGCTTGTTGTATGCCTGTTAGTCAGCAGTACTTATAGTTAAATGTTAAACGCCAAAACCACGAGGACAAAGGTTGGGAAACTCTTCTTTAATAGTAAAGTCTCGCACTTTATGCAACAGCTTTCCTCAATGTTAAAATATGAATGAGGATTGTAATGTGAAGCGATAGGTAAGATAAAAATGTAGGCTACATGAATATGTTTGTTCCCACAGTGTGCAGAAGAACTTGTATTCATTATTTTTAAACAGCAGTTTAGCACGTGTAAAGTAAGCAATGGTGTCACAGACAGAAATAAATGTGCTCCAGGAGGGAGAACAGAAAATAAAGTGAGCACCAACAGAGAGATGATAAGCTTCATTTGTGATTCCTACGCTTTCATTTGGCTCCGGAGCCCTAGACGCCCATCCTCCAGGCTAACCAAGTAAACAGCAGACAGTAAACAAAAGCACATCCACTGCAAACATCAAAGTTTCCCCCCTCATTTCTGATGAAGAGATGCAGCGAGTCTCCATCCTGTCATCTGCAGTTAGTCAGGTCATTCATCAAGATGTCAGCCACAGGCATCAAGCCGAGAGGCAGCGCAAAACAAAAGAAAGGCAAAAAAAAACAAAAAACCGCAGCCCCTGTTTCTAAATGTACAGTACGTACACAAGCACTAGAGCAGCCCATTGTCCTGTAATTACCAGCTGTGAGGTTGGTGCGGGTTTGAGGGCAAGTGAGCGTTAACCTATTCAATGACTCATTGATTCCATTTGATTGGTCGAGTAAGATTTATGACCCGTCAAAGCCTCGGAGCGGCCTCGCTTAAAACTTCTCGTCTTTATTCACCTTTCAGCTCCACAAAGCAAATATCAATCAGTGCTTCTTAAAGGAAGGATCCAGCATTTCACAACAATAGAGTTCAGATGCGAGGGCATAATCGTTAAAATAAAAAGGCCCACACTCATCTTGACTTTCAGTCATTCTTTGTGTCTTGTATTAACATTAAAGTTTAAAAGTTCATTATGAGCCCCCTAATTTAAATCAGAACCTTTAACAGATCATTTGTTCTTTCCCTTAGCTTTCCGGTCCTTTAATAGTGCGATCTACACACATCAGACGTGTGCAGCCTTGAGCTTCATAATTACAGACTCCAAGTCCCCAGCAGCTGAGGCCACCAAAGTGCACCCAGAGCAACACATAATCTCACCACTAATTGTGTAATGAAGGCAAATTATTATTCGCAGCTCTTGTAGAGTGTGACCCTAATTAAACCAGAGGTGTGTTTGGAACTCGACACCAAACCAAAACGAGGAGACACACAGTTGTTTAGTCATTAGACGTATTCTGATAACGAGTCCAAAGTCATTAGCGTCTCTTTAAATTGGTTTGTGTTGGAGCATTTTATTGCTCTTGTTTTCAAATACTTACAAAGAGACAGAAAATGGGAAGTTTAATAAGGACTTGCTAAATATTAAAGCTTGCAATCAAAATACAAATTGGATGAATACATAAAGAAATTAATGGTACTATTTTTAAGATTTTCTTTGATTAAAAATGTGGTATTTATAAACAATGATCCGGGTGTTTCATTCCACAACAATATATGAAAACACCAAAAGAAACTTTCATTTCAGGGACTTAATTTACAAGCATGTGAAGATCAAAGCTTCACACTTACATAAGTTTAAACTAACCAAAGGACTGATTTTATTCGATTTTCTCCCATGTGGCTACTGTATAACTGCCACGGTTTCATAATGCAATGGTATTTACACAAAAAAAAATTATATTTTTCTTTTGCTGTTGATGCCCCTCAAACCTTGGCAGCAATCTGGCCTAAGCAGCAACGCTGGGTTGCTAGAAATGATGCGTCAGTGCATTCAGTGCTTTGCCTGCAAATAGTCTCTACATCAAAGTTTTAACAATCCTGGAAATAACTGTGACAGATTTTTGTACAAAATGTGGTGAGTTTACGATGTATTTACGATGTATTTATCCAAAAAGGTCATTCAGAATAAACACTAAAACTATGACTGCATGCTGGCTGTGGTAGACATGCTGCCCCTGCCTGTAGTTTTTAAACAGTCATACTTTATTCAGAATGACGGTCAGCACTTCATTAGATTCAGTAACTTCATTGCCTGCTTGTTTTAAGAAAATAGTGTAACAACATTTCAGCTATCTGACTGGCCTTGTGCATCAACAGGTAGGAGGAGGATCACAGAGCAAAGTCTAGATGTAGAATTACTGACTTGGGAAAACTAAAACTGACCTCTGATGGTTTGATCTGTAGACAATGACTACAGATTGGTAGTCATTTTCTACCAATCTGAGGCTTCTTCAAAATAACTAAAAACATCAACTGAGCAACACCTTATCTTCTCTGCCATTTTTCATTACTTTTTTTTTTTACTATTTTATACTGTTTCTTGCTGTTAAATTTTGGACTATATGGACTCCAGGTATTTGTAGAGGGTATGGACCAAATTTACCTAAATATGCGCTAATACACAAAGTAAGCTTATATCTACAGTCTCCCTTATTTCTTGGGGGTACAACCAAAGAAAATAAATAGCATTTTTCACTGTTTTTCCTCTTCCTACTCCCCACTATGAATCCCAACCTCATAAAATAGATTCCTCTGAGCTATTTATTCACACCAACAAACTTGGCTTCCCGACATTGTAGCAGAACACAAAAACTGAGCTTTTACTTTACTTTATATTAGAGCGTGAACAAAAGGCTTTTCTTCCTGTCTCATTGTTTGCAGATAGCCTGTCGCCTCCCGTCAATGTGACCATCAAAGAGGTGAAAGCAAACTTTGCTGTGGTGGCATGGGACATCCCCGAGGGAGACCCCGTCATTGGCTTTGCCATCACACAGCAGGTGAGTAACAGATTGTGTAGGAGACATCAGTGGACAAAACACAACAAGGTTAAGAAGATACGGATTTACAAAAAGAAGCCAAGGTGTATTAATAGTCTAAACAGGCAAAGAATTTAACTTCATTCACCTCATTTTACATCCACACATAGCTCCACAGCCAGGGGATGTACAGCAGAGCCTCTGTCTGTAAAACAACAGTTAGGACAATAATGTTTATTATATGTGCACTTATAGTGTTTCAATAACGCACTTGCTTGTTTTTGTAAGGAACAGTTTGGGAATTTGAGGACTTACATGATCAATTATTCATAGAATTACAAATGAAAAGGTTCTGTAGCATTGTTCTCTTGCTCTATTAAATATGAGACTGGAGCCACATGGTTGTTTGGGTGAATGTTTGTGCTGGCAGTCTGCAGAGATCTACAGTGCTTTCGAAAAACCTTTGCACACAAGTGTTAATGTATTTTATTGGGATTTTGTGTAGCAAACCAACACAGAGTAAAGTGTTTTGAGAAGCTGAGTGAAAATAAAATACGAATTTCTGAGCAGTGTGGTGTACATTTATCTTAAACTCCCATGACTCACTATTTTCTAGAGCTACATTTGGACTATACTAGCTTTGCAGAGCTAGAGAGGGCAATAATTGTAAAACAGCTCAATCTTAGTCAGACTGACTATATTGACTTATATTGCTTTATAAAATAACCCTGCTTTAAATTTTTGCACAACTTCCTCCCTGACCCATCTGCTTCCCTGGTCTCCATGTTGCTGTTTGTTCACAAATGCTCTCTAAGAAACCAATAAACCTTGACAGTAACCCTGCAATTATACTGAGGTTAAATCCCATGGGTGGACTCTGTTCCGAAGTTTTGCTTTTTAACATAACTTTCCAACTATGTGTAACGATGCTATCTCCTGCTTCCATGATTGACAACTGAGTTCAGTTCACAGTATGTATTCAGGGTTAAGACAAGAGTGCTAGTGAGCATTTATCACGTTTCACAGTATCTTGAGATACTTAAGAAATGAGGTGGAACTCATTTTCTCCTAAAGGGACTTATTTTTGATAGGTGAGTGGTTCTACATGCTGGAGATTTGGTTAAACACAGTCTATACTCCTTTTTCTTCTGAACAAACAATGTTACTGATACTCATTCAGCCTTTTTTAGGGGCTAAAATGACCCTCTGCATCATATCAGATTTAAACTTCTGGTAAGTAAATGGTTACGGATTACAAATTAGAAACTGTAAGAAACTGATCAGTCTAAGGCAAACTCAGTTTCATTTTGGGCCATATCAAAAATTTGAATGTTTTTAAAAAGTCGGTTGCACCAGAATGTATTGATAAAACCCATTAAACTGGTAAAATATGAATAAATAGCTGTCCCTCCAGGATTTTGATCATTTTTCAATCAAAATCACAGATTTTGTGGTTCTAAATTAGAAATATTTGCAAGGAATTTTTACAATATTTGTGCTAATGTATGATGTTAAATGTGATTTTTTTTATTATCCTGGTTATAACTTGATATGAAGGAAGGCTGAGGCAGCAATCACTTAAACCCACTATTTGTTTTTACCAATGGGTTTGACAGGTGTGGGCTAAGAGATTGATAGAATTAGCAACAGTCATAATATTAAAAGTTGTTTTTTTCATTATCACTGATTAAATGTTTTGAAATTAAAGGCTAGACTTATTTTTTGAATGGTGAGATTATGCTACTGCACTTAAAGTTGAATATGTTTTAAGGCTATGTACACCCCACACATGTCAACAAAGTTGGCTACGTCTGAATACTAGAGAGATCAAACCATCAAGGAGCTTTCATTCATGCTGTCTGGAAAACTCGATGGTGCCACTTTGATCAGTTGCAGAGATCCTTTTGCTTCCAGTTTACCCATTTTGCAAATAAGACAACTCTGCGTTTGCCAAGATACAAAGATAGAAGGATGTGTAATCCAATAAAAATTTCACAAAAGCCCTCCTGGTACTCAGTGGTGACAGCAGCATGCCCTGGCTTTCCCTCTACCTTTAAAAGGTGAATTTTTTGTGTGTGTTTTCAAGTCTTTGTTTCATCAGTCAACCCCCATGTTGTTTTCTGCTTCAACAGAAGAAAGACGTGCGCATGCTGCGGTTCATCCAGGAAGTCAACACCACCACGCGCACCTGTGCATTATGGGACTTGGAGGAGGAGACAGACTACATTGTGCACGTCCAGTCCGTCAGCATGTCCGGGACGAGCCCGCTGAGCGAACCGCTGCGCTTCCGAACCCCAAAGGAGGCCGAGACACAGGCCTCTAAGAGTAAATAGCCACATGCAAATACACTCACTTGTTTAGTCATTTACAGCTAGAAGGATGGAGGAAAGCTCTTCTGCTCATTTTTTAGGGCATAAGTACAAAAGGGACTTGGCCTTTTGACAACACAGTGACAGATTTAGCCTAAAAATCCAAAAGAAATCAATAGACACACAAAGCATGAAATGAAATTTCACAACAGACTGCTCCATCTCTCCCCTACTGACTACAGCTACGGAGCAAAACGCCCGACAGGGGAAGCATACTTCACTGTTTATTGATGTTTTTCCGCAAGAGCCACTCTGTATGCACCCTGCACAGCACCACTGTAAACCAAAATGAGGAAAGGCATTTATCAGACAGACGAAGGAGGTAGTAAGGAAGCTGTAAGGGGTGGAGAATCGATGTGCTTTTGGCTGAGCCATTGCTCCATCTATTCCCCCTCTCATTTACACTCTTCTCTCATATGAGCTGCCGCGATGCTCCGCACTGTTTGGAGCCAGAGGGAGTCTGAACTTCTGCTGAAGCTGTAAGTGGGCTGCCAGAAAACATGTAGAACATAAAAACAATCAGTGATAAACACTGAAGAGATGTGGTGGCGACCACCAAGACCTAATTAATACTGAATACGTTGTCTGAGTGTTATTTATGCAGCAGGGAAGAGTTTAGTGAGATCAATCACCGCGCAAAACACAAGCAAACACTTTTTAATTGGATCTTTTTACAATTTCATGTAATTACATGTTGTTGCTTTTGTCACTCCAAACACTAAATAGTTCACATAAATGGACAGAAATTTTGTTGTATTTTTTTAGCACGCACATAAAAACACTTTTAACGTGGATGGTAATTAATTTTTAAATGGCGCAACTGTAAAAGTGATTTATTTAGATCTGTTAACTTTTAATGAACATATAACACTCCACGGGAATCGAAGAAACATATTTAAAACATCAGAACATATTATTCATAATATGTCTTAAAATTTCACATATAAAGACGTCATACAAAAAGAAAATAAATGTGACTTTGTCAAAGTCATTGAGCACTTGGGTTGACGTGATACTTAAATCTCAAACTGAATTCCAGTATCATGAACAGGGCCGGCCCAAGGCATAAGCAAACTAAGCAGCCGCTTAGGGCCCCAGGGCCACTAAGGGGCCACAGTGGAGCTGATGTTGTTTTTTAAAAAAAATTTTAAGTAATAATTTCTATGTCATTATAATATCAAAAACACACAATTTCACTATGAAGTGATTTGTTTTTACAATAATATATGTTTTATTATGTATGTAGAAATTATTATTTTATTGATAAAAAGAAAAAAATTATTTGCTCTTGGGAGCCCCTGGTGGCCGCGGTAGGTACCGCTGGTAACATGAGCTGCCCGTGCAGAGCGCATCCAAACGTCCAAAGCTCCGGTCAGAAGAAAAGTAAGCAAAACAATGTCTCAAAAAAGGACTTATCCTTCAGGGAGAAAAGAAAGAGGAAAAATAGAAAAAAGCCAAGATAAAGTTTGTTTTAATGTGCCTTGGTAATGTCATGTAATGTAAAAGAGTTGTAAAGCTGCTGCAAATAGAAAATTATCTTGATAGCGACCTGGAACGGTTCAGTTCAACAGCCAAACACTTATGCTAGGTTCTTTGTGTTTGTGTGAAACTGAGTTTTAACTTTAAATGAGTTGATTGGTTGGCTCTGTATATTTCTGAGGTATTTTTGGCTTCAAAACGCCGTGTTTGACAACGTTTGATAACAATAATTAAAACTTCTCAATGTTTGACATTGTCTAGCAAAATGTTTTTACGTCAGGCTACATAGCTGCTACATCGATGAACTTCTCTATAGTAGTTGGGGATTTGTTGTTTGCTGCTGAGCATAATCATTTTGTGGCTAAAACAAACATTATTTTTACATCAACTAAGTTATGTGAAACTTCTATTAAAATCATTTGAAGGTACAGAATCAGTCCAGTACCAATTCACATTCTCAAAGGAGAAAGACTCACCTGGTATAAATTATGTTTTTAGCTATTGAAGTTACTCTTAAGAGAAATTTATTTAATCAAAAATTTGTCGGCTGCACCGATGGCAGTTTTCTGGCCGATCCCTGGTCACCGATTTTTATAAAGCCTGAGCAGCCGATTTTGATTTTGGCTGATATGAATTTTTTTTGTCTGAAATGTCTCTAAATATAGCAAGGAAGTCGCTGAGTTGGCAACAGTGGGGTGAATATTGTTAACTGCAAACGTTCAGACCTGACCTGGTGAGTCGGTCTGTCAGTCAAACCTCTCACTGTAGAGCAGACGAGGACAGAGACGGATTTTTAAACCTTTGCTGACGACGATAAGATTAGGGGATAAGATCAGCTTCACATGTAAGTATCAGCCAATCACAATCCCTCAAAATTAAGGAAATCGGCACAAATCAACTGGTCAATAAATCAGTTGGCCAATAAATGTATCCTATATTATACATGTATATAATATAAACAGCACTGCCAGAGATGCAATAAGTTTATAGCAGGTGTGTGAATGATCTAGTCCACATTGTTAGCAGATCTATAGGGCCCCAAAATCAAATTTCTCTTAGGGCCCCATGGAGTCTTGGGCCAGCCCTGGCCATGAATAATGCTCAATGTTCTATAATATTTCAATACTGTTGAAACATATTTAGGAGGAACTATACTCTTCTAATGAAGATTTTAAAAAATCATAATCGATAATGGTAAAACATTACTTTACTGGCTAAATAAATTAGTAACTAACTCAGAAGCCTTGCAAAAACAACATTATTAAATTACATATCTAAACATAATAAAAAAAGTCAACATAATCTTCAAAAAAGTTATAAAAAGATATGTTTGAAGTACTTTAAAAGATTATAAGAGAAGCAAATAAAGCACATATAAAGTAAAGAGCAAAGCCCTGTGGAACACCATCTTTAGTGGTAGTATAGAGAAATAATGTGGATAGGAAACTGTTTAGCCCAGCAGTGAGTCAAACTTGGTGACTTTTTGTCATAAATTAAATGACTTCCTTATATGTACTCATCCATCGATCAAACATTTGAACTATTAGCAAATACTGTTGCAGTACAATACAATTACAGTGAAAGAAAACAAAGAAATATGCACTTGTTGTCTAAAAATATTGAAAACCTGCTTTCAGGATTAAGTTAAATTTTCACCAAACTAGACTGTCTCTTCAGGTTATCGCTGCTAAAACAAATGAAGTGTTTTCGATGCGCACACCGAGCCCCTGTTCACTGGGAAATGAAAAAGATTTCCTCTTCCGCACCTTTTCCTATCATCAAAGATTGAACATCCTCATGAGACCACCTCTTCACGGTTTGGCACAGTCCCAGTCGTCCTCTTTTTCATCCGCAGTGCTTTTTCAAGGATGTCTGTTTAATTAACTCGACTAGGTTAGAACAGAGGAACATTTTGCTGTGGCAGATGAGCAGCTTTTCTCTGAGTAAACATCTTGTAATTCAATTCACAGGAAATTCTTGCTACAGTAGCATTCAAAGCGATGCTTGTTTTACAAATGACTGAGACGCAGATCAAACTCAACTCAGTTCCAACACAAATATGAGTAGGAGAAGAAATGTTTAAATGCAAAAACTCAAAATAAAAAGCAGTTAAAGGACTGTTTAGGTTTGTAGATTTATAGTAAATATAAGAAGTCCACACTCCCTTGTTAGGATGACAGATATTTGGAGGGAAAAAATTAAACTATGATACATTTTTTCAAAACATTTTCTACCCTTTGATGTCATTTTCCCACTCTGGCTTCGCAAAGGTTCTCAAATCTATCGGATTTTGAACACGTCTCTTGTCAGCAACCTTCATAAGATTTAGTCCTGAACTTTGACCTGGCTATTCAAAACCTCTCATGTATCCGCTCTTTTGTTAATTCTGGCACGTTTGGTAATTGTGTCCAAGAGTTTAAGTTTGGTTTGATGAGACAGTAACACATTGTTCCACAAGGTTTAAAAGACTTAGGTCGGATCTGGAGGTTTTTTCGTGGGGAAGAACAGACTTCAGTCCTCCTTAGGCCAGACTTAAGTAGAACATATGGGACACTGGGTGCATGGTGAACACAACCAGTACCAACCAGAACCTGTGTAGCTTTTGATCTTTTGGCAGCCTCCACGAATAATTTCAGCCTCACCTTTTCACCAGAATATAGAGAAATATCCAGTTTTGGTAAAGCCATAGCTGTGTGATATTCTCTCTAATTATTCATTGTGCCATGTCTGTATACTACTGTGGATTTTTATTGCTCCTCTCCTCACTAATAACACATATTAAATAATTTATAACTATATATTATGTAAATATTTGTTTTTAATTGAAAAATACTTGATATACCACATTAAAATTAGGAAAAGTCTGATTTTTTTTATCACAAAAACCTGCAAAGGTACACGTTTTATAATAAAAACTGTTGCACTAACATGTCTCAGAATAATCTTATTTTGTTTCTTTTACATTTACAACACCTCCTTTTGCAACATTTCTGTAGATCACTCAGAGATATGTTTAATACTGGAACAGATTTAAGAAGATGAAAACCAATAGTGCTGTAAATCTGACATGAAAAGAGGAGTTTGTTAGCAGACAGTGGTGCAGTCTGCAGAATGGGAGCAGATCTCAGTGCAGCTGTTGTCTAGACATGCTGGGTGAACATCCTGAGGAATAAAAAGAGGTTTTCACGGTTCTCTTTCAGCTGCTCAGCCTTACTGTTCTCCCATGTCACACTGCTCTGAGAATAAGGAGCAAAGGATGAGCCTGAAATGCCAGATTACTCCCCTTTTTTCACCATGGGACTGAGATACACAAGATCAAAAGAACAAAAAACTGGGTTGAAAAGAAGCCAACATAACATGTACTCAATGCAAAAAGATGTGGCAATGAGTTAAGAGAAAGACAGGAATATTGCTCAAATCAGATGCCACATGTGGATAATGCACAGACACCCCCTGTCACCCCCAAACTGGACCAATGGCTACAACAGATCCCAGGAACAACATCAGACATCTGTTGTTGCGCAACACCCCCCCCCCCCCCCCCCCCCCTCCTTTCTGTCTCTAATCTCTCACTCTCTACTTCCTCTTCTGAGAGGGGAGATGTGCTACCAGCTCTCCTTCTAACGGGTTAATTGAGTTTCCTAAATCTGCTGGGATTTACCCTGCCCAGAACTGAAGTAAACTCTGTTTAAGCTGGTTTCGAGAAACGATTCGCCTGGTTTCTGACGGCCAACATCCAGGTGTCCCACCCTTCTTCCCCCTGTGAATTAGCCAGACTGAGCAGCCTACAGCCAACTAGTTTCACAGAGCACACCTGTTAACGGTCGCTCGTTCTCTATTTTACAACTTGCATTTGTTATTGAACCAGGTAGGTTTTAGTGACTCGGGCGAGTCCCAAGGATGACGTTTTAAATTTGGGCTACCAGCAACCTAAAAACATTTTAAACTTTTTCCTCTCCAGAATCAAACATCACAGCTATTTTACAACCATCAAAGAACTTTAAGGTGACTCATTAACTGAATGTCCACAACATCTTTTAGATTTTCTTTATGCTAAATATTTTATTAGTAAGGCAGTTTTGCAAGGGTCAGTACAGCTTAATTCAGTAGCAGAAATAATCAAATAAGTAAAATCAATCATCTAGTCTATCTTTCCCTACTGCTGATACTGAGAACTAAAAAAGGAACCTTTGAGAGAGACGGACGGAGTTTGGCGTTTCGAACCCCAGACCTGGCTTGATGATGAAGAAGGTGCTGCAGCAGGAGGAAGATGTTGATCGGCGAAGGCAGGGATCTCTGTGATGATTGAAGATGAAGAAGGTGCTGCAGCAGGAGGAAGATGTTGATCGGCGAAGGCAGGAATCTCTGTGATGATTGAAGATGAAGAAGGTGCTGCAGCAGGAGGAAGATGTTGATCGGCGAAGGCAGGAATCTCTGTAGGTCTGATGAGCTTCTTCTCCGCATGGATGGTGAGGTCACACAGGACTTGGTGCTGGCAGGAAAAAAGGCACCAGTTCTTCTTCTTTGTCTTTGCCTTTGTCTTTGTCTTCATCTTTGTCTTTGGGGTCTGAACCCAGCTGATGAGAGAAGTGCGATTCGAAGCCACAAGTTGTGGGCCTGACGGGTTGGTCCTCATGGCAGGACAGTCTTCGGCTCCGTGGCCCCGGCTCTTCTTCAGCTGCAGAGTTCTTTGTCCATCTCTTGGCTCGAAGCTGCCCGGAGGATCCAACAAAAGGTTCCTCTTTTGCACCCACTTTTTATAGGGTTTATCCACCCTTTGGTGCGTTTTCATTGGCTGTCTGCTTAGACAGATGACCTCACATCCATCACTGTCCTTCAGACATTATGTCCTGATGTCTGTGCTAATGTCTCAGGGTTGCTCAACCTCCTGTGTCTGCTGTCTTCACAACCTTTCACCTAAATAAGGCGTTGATCATCTCTGCTCTCCTATAGTTCCCCTTTTTCCCTTAACCGTTCACCTTTCACCTACTATCTACCTATAACATATCAGTGATGTTTAATTGCAGTTACACCTTTTACACCATTTCAAGTTCAATGTCAAAATCACATTTATATCACATTTATTTTCTTTAGCTTCTCTGATTTAGCATTCATTTATAATTTTATAACCATAACTTATATCACATTTATTTTCTTCAGCTTCTCTGATCTATCATTCATTTATGATTTTATAACCATAACTTATTAATTATCCTTATTATAATCCTAATGTGAGTTATTACAGATGTTTTTCTGAAAAGAAACCCAGAATAATCCATGATTCTAATTATTTGATACTAAAGTTACGGTTACTGGTTTTTCTTATAAATGTTCTCACAAATGTAAGTGTAAGTATTATTACAAGTAAACCAATATTAATATAAGCATTTTACTTTGAATCTTATCAAATTACTCAAATGTTTAGATTTCATTCTTTAAAACTTTCATGCTTTAACCTAAGGAATAGTCTCAGCTATTTTTATAAATCTGCAGGCTGGAAACTTCCTCTTTTTCCAGGAAACCTGCTTTTCCTGTTTAATGACTCTCTCTGACTGACTATGATTTCTTATGATTAGATAGAAAAAAGTAGAATTAAAGCAAAGTTTGCTTTAGACAAAAACAACACACACAACCAGATTTATTTTATTGACACCTAAGTCTACTGTTGGGCCTTGATGTCACTTGAGTGATTCATTTTAAAGATAACTTTATTTATTATTACTGTTAAACTAAAATCTCCAGCATGGGGAAGTGGGATGAGCTCGGATTTTCTTGACACATCTCAGTCCAGAAATGTGCAATCCTTGGCACAGCCAAGATACTGCGCAGAACCCTCAAGCTCCCAGGCCTCTGGTAGAGGACCCGAGCTCAGAGGATAAGAACCACCCGCGGTGGGTGAGAAGGGAATTTTTTTTATATATATATATATATATATATTTTTTTTTTTTTTTTAAAAAAGCCCCAACACCAAACAGGCTTCTGTCAGGTGTTCCAGGCGACCAGTCAGTCCGGTTTGGTCAGCTAGCTGAAAGCATCACGGGCCCCTGGCTGTTGTGAGACCAATCGATTGATAGAACTGCTTGTTGCTAAAAGCCACTGGAGCATGGGGATCCTGCACACAGGGCGCACCAAATGTCACCCGCTGCTGTTGGATGGAACAGGCTGGAAAGCTCTGTGTGTCGCAATAAACTTCAGGTCACACAACAGTGCATGGAAAAAGACTTTTGTCACTGAATTTGTGTGTAAATCAGTAGAAAATCCTCATTGTTTTAAGCCTGTGCTATATTCCGCTGCCATTAAAGAAGAGAGCAGAAGACGATTTACTGAACGCAAGAAACATTTTTGGAAAAGGTCAACTACAAAACCTTTATAAAAGAATCTGTAATTTTCTCACATATTTTGCAAAAATGTTCAAAAAGCCTTCTTGAGTACAAATACAGGTCTTGAACAGGAGCTGTCTGGAAAAAGTCTGTCAGTGAAACCCCAATTGGACTAAATGACAGTCGAGCAGTTCAGTGTCGACGGCAGCTCTGCAGCAGTGTGCTGTGACACTTTTTGAAGCTTCAGAGAGAGAAAACTCTTGGAAAAATCCCTGCAGAGAACAGGAGCTTGAAGACAAGAAATCCCACTCTGAATAGTTTATGAGAAGCTGGCAGGCTCAATGAGAGTGACTAAAGCTTCTCTATACTAATAGGCGAAAGAACATAAATCTTAAGAGTTTTGCTAATCTATAACACTCCTCTGTATATTTTAGAATAATGTGAACTGAAATATTGGTTTTCATTGATGTTCTGAAGTTTTAAATGTGACAAAATACCGGAAATACGATTAAAACATCCAACTTAAAATGTTATCAGATCTGTACTTAATCGTAACCTTTTGTTTCAGCATTCGAAATAATGATACTACAGTCATGGTTTTCAAGGACAAAAAACATGAAATGACAAAGTTGCCATGAATTTAAAAAAAATTAAATGAAAAGAATTTCGTCTTTGTTTTTGCAATATTTGTAGAAAATTTCAAAACTTTTCCTGACGTCCAGTTTTTCCCAACAAAGAACAGTGGTCAACATAAAGCAAGACATTCACACACGCTTGATTACACAGACAAAACCTGTCTGTTTTTACGCTCACATTATTTCACTTTTCTACTTCAAGAATCTTAACATTTTTTCTCACATCATTCTAAATGATATAGAGTGAAATTTATTGTGACCAACATCTGTAATATATTATTAAACAAATTCATCAACACCCATGATTATTCTGAACTCTCCCTCTCATTACTAATTTAATAAGTCTTGACTTATTAAAGTACATGATAGGCAGACCCTGGGGATAACAATGGTGGTGCGTCAAGATGTATAGAAAATTCATTATAGTGAGGGGAATATTAATGAATATGTCAATAATAAAAGAAGACTTAAGAGTTACTTTTGTTCTAGACCCAAATAAGATGACCTTGGCTCTTTTAATGAATAGAGTACCTAAAGCAAATCTTCTAAGTTATTAAAATGATTAATGAGAAATCCCCGTTTGTTACTGTAGGAAATCAATTTTAGTTTGTATAGCCAGTGACCTTCTCCCTCTTGACCTTTCCAGACGAAGTGACCATGGAGGAGGTGGGTCAGGCGACTCAGCTGAGGGCTGGAGAGCTCATCATCATTGTGGTCGTACTCATCATGTGGGCAGGTGAGAACAGGCTTATTTAACAACCCAAATCAACCATCACTGCTTCCTAAAAAAAAAATGGAACAACAGGCGCTCTACTTGTTTTCTCCCTTCAGGTGTGATTGCCCTCTTCTGTCGTCAATATGACATAATCAAAGACAACGAGCCCAACAACAACAAGGACAAAGCCAAAAACTCCTCAGAGTGCAGCACTCCTGAACACCCGACGGGGGGGCTGCTGCGCAGTAAGGTATAACCCACCCCTCTGCTCCCTCTCCTCTCCCTGGGTGCCTCCCCTCTCAGCGACTCTGGCCAGGTGAATGGTCCCGGCCACTTCTCGACTTATTTTCCACCGACACGTCATTAGCTTTCATTCGGTATCATCTGAGCATCAGCGCATCGCTGCTCAAACATGGTGGCATTTTGTGCATGACTGCAGCATTCTGCTTCAACAGGACTTGAGTCATGATTTCTAATACTGTAACAAAGTGTTGAGTCATACATCATTTCCAAAGAGTCAGACTTTCTTGTAATATTTTTCGTGCATAAGTAACCAAAAAAAAAACAGAAATATCCTCAGATTGTTTGGGGAACTGCTGATGAATATGACTTTAAAATTTTAACATTGATCAACTGTGCTTAAATACATTTGAGTAAGAAATAACTTTCATGATCAAACTCTTTGGAGAAAAATCCATCTGGAGCAATTCCTTCCTCTCCGTCAAACAATATTTATTTTAAATTCAATAAAGTAAGGAGAATCCAAAACCCCAGTGGTCTGATCAACTAATCAGAAGAAGGCCATATTGAGCTACACAGCCAATAGTAAGGATGGTTTCTACATTATTATTACATTGGTGAAAGTACAGAAAGACCAAGAAGGTAAATGATCTATCCTGGAAGATGAAACTAACTAGAACTGTTCTCACATAACGGCTTCAAAAATATATCCCAATTCCACAAAATTGCATTCTCAAGAGACATTAAACAATACTTCAAGTTAAATCATTTTTAAAATCTACATAATATATGAATTAACCAAAATAGGATCATTCATACAAGAGACACTTTTAACCTTTTGCTTTTAAGCAGAGAATGGCATAAAACTAAAAATCTCAGATTTCAGGTATTTTGGCCACTAAAACCAGTTGTGAGAAAGTCTGGCTTCTTGAAAGCAAAACATGCAGATTTTAGCTGCGATATTAAACCTTAGCACTGTCCTGCTTGGAACATTGCAGAGCCCCATATCACACTCATCTGTGCAGAAAACTACTGATCCAAGCAAATTCTCAGAGGCATTCTCATGCTCATTAAAGTTAATTTTTTTATCGAGTCTTTACTTGTCTTTTTTTCCCCTCCAACAGTTCCCCAAGAACAACAACAACAACAGGTTGCCATCTGTCAACATCATTGAGGTGTGACTGCCGTTAAGTCTTTTCTTTACTCAGAAGACTTCATGCAAACAACGAGCCCCTTTTAGGTCCATCAGCTGTCAGGATGACGCTGGGACAGAGGGACTCTAGGCGTGCAGGCGCCGCTTTCTCTTCTTCAACACCGGTTCTGGTGTGGAGGTGAAGCTGCAGGGACTCCAGAGGACGTGGCAGAATGAGGCTGAGTTCGGCCTCATTTTCTAGGAGAGCAGAAAGACTGAAGGAAGAGTTCAGCAGCAGGTCTGTGCTCAGTGACAGTACATTGGGTTCACGGTTATTAGTGTTGTGGAGAGACTGCAGACGAACCAACTCCAGGGACCAAGGCTGATCAAACAGAGCCAGAAACCGTTACCGGAAGAATTTGTACTTAACTTTTCCGGGTGGTACTTTAAACTTCTTTTAACGCTTATTTCCTCATGGGCTTACCCAGTATGTTTGATGTTTTGGTATCTGTTTGGGCTTTTTCAGTAAATCTCCAAGTGCAGAGACTCTTTGCTGTTCTGGTACATTTGTATTCCCCCCTCAGGGAATCCAGACTTCAGCCGGGTAACAAAAGAGCCATTTCCAGTACAGGCTGCAATGTCACCAGAGCAGCTTTAGAGGGATCAGTCGGCTAAAATCACTCACTGTTATTAACTCATATATATGGCATAGTTCTTCAAGTCTGGCCTGTAATTTCTCTCATCTTTTTTATTATAGACTTCTAAAATGTAACATTCCTCTCCCTCAACGAGCCCTTTAGTACCTCCTGGTGTCTTTCTTTTTGAGCGTGATGGATTTCACGTCATTTTTGTGAACAGCAGAACTCCCCTAATGGAGTTCATTCATCTAATTAATTAACTATAAATGGGGCTGGACTCTACGGACGTCTGAGGAGAATAGATCCCTTCAATCAGCAATAACAGCCCCTCCGAGGAAACGAAGGAAGTCAGGACTTGAACTCTGGATCCTCTGACACAGGAAAACTGTCAGCATGTCATAGATTAACAAACTGGACGTTCAAGTATGCTGGAATAAACCTTGGGTATCATTTTTAAGTGATCCTCAAAAAACCCTTTTCAGCTCTGTTGAAAAAATAAATAAATAAAAATATTTCTTTTGGCAAGCATGGAAAAAAATATTTTTTAAATCGGGCCCAACTGGGGGACCCTGAGACTTCTTTACAGCATCCTGAACAGATGTCGAGACAGAAGGGCTTCTTTCAAGACTTTTTGAATTATTATTACGAACATGCGTTTAAAGTCCATGGTAATGAGAATAGCTATTGTGGTAAGCGCATACATGATGTATTTGAGGGCTGATTTACACTCAGTAGTACTGCCTTAACACTAATTGTATCCCATAACTTATAAGATGTTTGGCTTTGTATCTCACTTTTGTGGCATTATATTTACCCTTCACCCAGTATTTAAATGTTTGTGCAAAGTGAAGGGAAACGTAACATGTGGTTTGAAGGAGTTGGCAAGTATCTGATATGTAAATATATTTTAAATGTCTTATTTAGTACAGTCAGTCTAGAGAGGCTTTGTGGAATAAGGCTGATGTAAATGTCTCAATTTGTAGGGAAGCTAGGAGTTCACATTTTTGTCAAAACTGTTGAGTTTTATGGAAAGCATTTTTCAAAAAGACAAAACAAAGACTTCAACTACTCTTATGAATTTTTATTATGTCACTATGCCTTTTATGTTCAAAAGGAGGAGTTGGTAGAAGCGAGTACTGAAAAAGAAAAAGCTCTGGCTTGTATAAATCAGAAAATGGGCTGCAAATAGTCCAAAACATGCCAAACACTGACGCCCCTTCAGTCTTGAGCACAAAGAAAAAGGAGGAGGTAAATGGAGATCAGTGAAGGTTACAGTTGAGTGGAGTGGACAGAACGATGACTAATTTAATGGCAGACTTTTATCACCATTATCCGGCTCTCACTCTTGCATCTTTGGCACAGCTCTTAGGAAAAAAAAGGAGAAAAAGTTCAAGACTGTGCTCCTCCAGTGAGCAGAGGCCGATGTCAGAGTGTGATTTTAAAGTCAGGTTCGTTGGGACTTTCCATCTAATTAAACTCATTTAGCGTTAGTCAAACTTCTCGGTGCTCTGCAGCCACATCAGCAATTCACAGCAAACTTAACACAACTCAAAGCTTATTTACACAATAACAGACACTCGGATGTTTACTTTGACTTATTTACCAGCATTATTTATTATTATCACCAATATACCACGACTACTTACAGAAAGTCTCAACTTTTTTAAAGGAGCACATTTCCTATAAATGGGGTCAACATCAGTGTACATCTTAACCTTTTGTGTAAATATTAAAATTCTATTTACTGAATTTGATGGATGTCGTAAGAAATGCTTTTTTGAAATTGTCCAACTTTGCGTAAAGTTACAAGGTGGAAGGTTTTTGAAGACGAATCTTTGTTACACCATCCTGTTTTAAGACAAACTTCCTTAAATATAGAAAAATAAAATCAATTTAATTTCCCCTGTCAATTCTGATGAATCATCATGACTAATTCAAAACAACAATTTTCCTCTTTCTTCATGTTGAGATGCATTTTCCCAGACTCGAGACTAAAATTATTCACTTTTACGCCAGTGGACAAGCTATATTGAAGAGGAAATGACAAAAGATGAAAACATGGAAAAGTGAATTGATAGTGGGGAAAATGGGTTGATGGGTGAACAGTTCTACTGGACTTCTAATGCTGGTTGTAAGTCTTTATTTACAAATATTTTTCAATTTTATTTTCTTGTTGAACCTGGAATATTCCTCAAATAAAATTCCAGCATGAAATTTACATGAGGTCAATTTGTAAAGTCGAACCACTATGAGTTTAAGCAGTGTCCAGAAACAGGAAATTAATAGAAATGGGAAAACATTTCCCATTTCTATTAATGGACTGGTGGGTGAAAGCAACTTTTAAAGGAGATGGGGAGCGGTCTGAAAATGCAGACTTTTCTACACTCTGGAAAATTCAGACTTGCATTTCTAGAATTTTCAGTAATTTTATCCTAAATTTAAGGCACAAATACAAAAGTTCATGATGAGCTTATGGCAAGTATTTCTTCAGCAAGGAAGATTTAATTTTAAAACAAGCAAAAAAAGACAAAAAAGTGAAAAGACAGATCATGGAGAAATGCATGAATAGACAGACAAGACTATATATTAAATCTTTAAATGACACGATAAAGTTTCCAGACTGTGGAGGAAACTTTCTGAAATGAACCATGGAAACATACTAAGAGACATCCCAACTCAGAGAGTCAATGGGTTGGTAAAAATAATTCTGTCATTAAAGTTATGAGTCCCGTTTGGGGCTTTTCTTTCCCCCATGATAACTTTTCACCATTGTTAGCATGCCTGTTTGAAACGTACTATATTAGACAATGCTTGTGAACTGACACTACTAAATTTGGATGCCAGCTTTGACCCACTGATCTTACTAACCTGGCAATTTAACGCAAAAAAAAACAAACACATTTCTAGTTGAATCGAACTAAACTACTTTACCGCTTTACTGATTTTTTTTCCATTTGATGTAATTGTGGACCGCCCCATAAATAACTCAAAAGATCCTCCATTTTTAAGCAGATTGTGAATATGTCAAGAATTTATAGCGCACACATTTCTGTTCCTTAACCACTCCACAAATGGTAACGACTGTAAAAAACAACATTCCAACTGAGCACTTTGGGGGTCAAACCACAGGTTTAGTTTCAGTGTGGCATTCGATAAGTGTACTGAACTGTATTTAAAATGTGTTTGGTAACGGTAGAAGACTGTGATGAAAAACCTTGTCAAAAATGACAGTGGATTTTGTCCCATGGGTTGTGTTTGGTTTTTTTTTTTTTTTTAAACAGGAATGAGAATCAAAAGCATGTTTTAGAAAAAAAATGAACTGCTTTATTAGTGCTTTCATATTTATGATCATTGTACAGCGGTCATGAGGGCTAGCATGGTTGAACTATTATGCACAATCTTTACACTTCAGTTATGAAGACAATGGTGTATGCTTACTTGTAAATGCTTAAATGAAATAAAATTCTAATATTTTCCAATCAAAAAAAGTTTTTAATGGGCTCTTAATTTGGTGCACACAATCTTTCTGGGTAAGAAAGTCAAGACTGTGACTCACTTTCTTTTTTTTTTTTTTAAAGGTAAACAGGTTAACAAAACTTTGATTAAAACGAAAGATTTCCTCTGAACTAGGAGAGTAATTAAATCTTTAAGAAAATCATCCAATATCAGAACCCAAAGCAACCTGATTTCTGGCTCATCAAGTTACAGAAAAGTCAGCAACTTGTAATAGAAAAGGTAAGTAAACTTCTGAAATCAATTTCTCAACATTAGAACCAGACTGAGCTTCAAAATAACACAATTCTTAGTATTAAGTATATTTTCCCCCTGTTTTTGGATACCCTAAACACAGCTATATAACTGTATGGCATGCCAGATCAACAACAACTCTTCTGCTGCAGTGATCCTGCTCATAAACAGGGAAGGAAATACACTGCTGTACTGTAAATAGCTGCACAAGTCTCGACTTAAACAGCATAGATTATTCAGTGCAGGGCACCCATACTGATAAGATTCACACGTCAAATCTGTCAGCATTCACCTGCAGAGCGCTCAGATACTACTGTAGGAGGAGAACTCAGAATGACAATCACACAAAGGCAGAGCTGCTACATGAACTCAACAGGCCAAACATCATTACTGGTCTCCCTGCCAAACAAAACCACAGCCCCCTGATTAATCCTTTAAATCAATAGCAACAGATGAAGAGTATTAAACTATGGTTGTTTCATTTCTAGTAAAAAAGAAAAATATATATATATCATATATATATATAACACATATATGTAGGTCCACCTATTTCCTGGAAACACACGAGATAAATCTTTACCATGAATAACATCCAAATCTCTTAAAACATGCGTTAATATAAGAAAGTACATGCAAAATATTAAGAAAAACAAAGGCAACATTTAAAGCCAACACACAAGATTACATGCAACAAAATCAAGAAAGAAAACAGTGCCAACATTGATATATAGTCTAATAAAATACAATACAGATTTATAAAGAGTAGAGCAAATACAGCGTGGTTATTCTTTAAGTGAACATTCAAGGATAGGGGCATCTTTCGAAAATTTTGGGGACTTTGGAGAAGCGCTTGTGGTGAGTATTACTCTGTGCCTGCCATTCACTCAAGGTCATGGTTGGTGTTTCGTTCCCAAAGCGTTTCTGGTAATTTCTGAAAAACAGCAGCATCTTAAATATGTCTATTACTGAGAAAATGTACGTAAAGTCACTGCAATATCGTATCTAGGCGGAAGTTTTTATAGGCAACTCAACAGGTTTTTAAAAGTGATGGCGGACAACATAGAAACTACAGGTCTATCTATTTGGGTTCTTGTCCATCTTCTAAGTTTTCTTAGTAATGCGGCACAACCTCAAACCACAGACCAATCCGGTGTATTTTAAGCAAAAGATGTGCATACCTGCATGTGAGGTCCGAGGGGTGCTGCCACTGAGAGCCATTAGAGCCCGTCTGACCGGCAACATGCGTCATCAAGTCCAGAAGTTCAGTCATGGGTCCTTCAGAACAAAAAGGCATTTTGCAGATCATGAATTATAGAGCTGTTATAATTCTATAATTATAACAATTTCCATTTCATAGACAACCTGAGAAAATACAAAATAGTGCCTAAATTATGAATTTTATTCATTAACTGAAAAACATGATCAAACTACCTGTGGAAAAAAATGCCTCTGCTCTACTTGTTAAAATGTGGATTAACTGAATAACCAAACTTTTTGAGAAGCTCAGTACATTTCCACTAGCCCATAAACAGATTGGGAAAAAAGTTATACTAGTCTATCAGCCGGGAGGGGACTTCAGAATCATTTCCATGGCTTTAATTTTACACAAATGGAGAAAGCATAAAACAGTGTTAAATTTAAAAAATAAAATAAATAAAAAAACAAGTGCCTGACCAACCAAACTGACTTCAAGAATCAATTACCTATGTCAAATTATTGTTGCGGTTAGTACTTGTATAAATTTCTTTCCTACTGCTGGTTCCATGAAAATAATTTTTCAGTACTTTTTAGTCATAATTTGTATTATTATTGCAATAAGTACCATGTTAGCTCCATATTGTCCTTGTTAATCTAATTTTCTTCCACCAGTGGGAACACAGATAAATGAATAGCTCCATAAAACTGGTAAATGTGAAAATGATCCTGCGGAGGAAACACCGTAACATGTAAGAATATTGGGTCTCTCAGGTTACAGTAAGTGCAAACTGAGATCTTTTAATACCTTTAGGAATGAAATTTAAGACCATCACAGCACATTGACAGAAACATTCAAATGATCACAACAACTGATGTGCTGTTACTGAAAACATTTGATATTTTACTGTAGATAAACATTTATCCTGAGTTGAACATTGCTAAAGCAGTAAGAGCTCTAGTAAAGCAGAAAGCAGATGTCTTTTTCACCAGTGCAGACAACTAGGAGGTCTGAAACAGAATTTCTTCCCTTCTCTGAGAATAGTTTCTTACCTTGAGCTCTACCTGGATTTTCAGTCATGTGGCTTTTGACAGAAAATATGTACTGATTTTTATGATGTTCCCATTCCATAGTGTTGTCAAGGATTTTGGGTCTGAAAAACAGAAATGCATGTACATGAAAGAAGTCACAGCTCCACCTAGAGGTCAGTTTAGATACTGAACTACCTGTGACCTCTTCCACGCTTGACAGTTTTATCCCTCTTTTTGTCTGCAGAGCTTGTTTTCTGTTCTGGTTGGGTAGAGGATGCTGGTTTGCAGGTCCCCTCACTCTGACCTGGAACCACCACTTTTGATTTCACCTTAATGGAGAGCAAAGATCATTAGAGTGAATACTACAGAATGAAAGGAACCAATCTTTATATACTAGAACAGCTGAGGCAACTTACCTGAACCTGTAAAGGCAATGTGGTTTCATATAAAGTGTCCACAGTGTAGTCTCCAGAGTTGTAGGTCTGGGATATGTTTACAGGCATCTTAAGAGCTTCTGACAGTCCACTTTTCTGCTCTACTTCAGCAGATGGATGGCATACAGAGGACTCAAATATTGGCTGTCCGATATTAAAAACCTCATCTTCTCCCTCTAAAAAGCTTCCATCACACTTAACAGGTCCCAGCAGTGGTCCACTCACAGTCTCGCTACTGTCCTTAATTAAAAAAGAAAAATGCGGACCACATGTTGAAGCTTGCTCGTGCCCCAGCTGCTCTGGTGGATGTTCTGTCTTGCATTCTTCTGAATGCAAGACAGAGGAAACGTATCCTCTGTCATCCTCCACAAGCCCAGCGTCAGGTTTTTCCTCCTTAATGGTTGGTTCTACCATCTCCAGTTTTGGTGGATTGAGGCATAAGATGTCATCAACGTCATTGTCAAACACAGATGACATGTTTTTGACGATCTTCTCAGTCTTCTCTACCTCCTCTTTGGAGCACCCACACTGAACATGCTCCAAATCCAGCTGAGAGCTCACTGTTTCTTTAGTTTCTCTCCTAGCTGGAGTCTCTTCTTTAAGCACAGGGTACGGTGCTGCAAAGGGGGATAGTGAATTGTTCCTTGTAAGAGGGCTAGAGTAGTCCATAAAGCAGCCAAGGTCTGGGGACAGAGCATTGGAACTACACTGCTTTTTACATGGAGTGTTGTAGTCATTGATCGTGCCACTATCCCCCAGTTTCCTTTTTTTCCCAGAGTCATTAACTATTTTAATTTTGAAGTTGACGAAAGGATTAGAAGGCTCCACTGGGGAACGAGGACCTTTATGTTGGTCACACGTGACCATCCGGGAATAGACAGAAAGAGGCTTCAGGTGGTTCGTATTTGGTGGATTTTGGCAACTGAATATTGTGTTTGCATTTGATTCATTGTCCATGTCTGTTAAGAAAAGGAAAACACATTAAATATCTAGTTTTCTTCAACATCATACAAAAAAAAACTGTATCAAAGATGCACAGAGTGTCAAATCAAATTCATGCCAGGCTATATTAGCACAGAAGGACACAAGGTACCCTCTCTCTCCCAGGGCCAACAATACAGCTCAATTATTCTGACTTATGCCATTTGGTCCTGCAGTGAGTCAACACAACCACTTTCTCTATTAACTGAAATCTGTTTACAGCCTTTGTATTTCCTACCAAATAAAACATTTCCCTCACATTACCGGAGTACATCAAGAGAGATATTTGTCAAACTTACTTATTTGGGAGGAATCAACCTAAAACAGAAAAAAATTACACTGCATTCCTCCTGATTTCTAAATTCCCCTACCAGGTGAAGCACCAAATACAATAAAAAAAAAGTTTGGCTTATTTTGGATGTCTGTAAGATAAATATTGAGCAGGCCTTTCATTTATCCATTTAATCTGTCTGCAATAAAAGGGCACATAGCTCTTAGCATTTAGTTGAGTTTGTTTTTTTTTTAAATAAGATTAAGGAAACTCTTTCCATTAACATGAAAATATCAGGAGAGGCTACACACTGATTTGCAAAGGAACTTTATTTACTATAGTTTTATCCAAATTGCTTTACTGATAAATGCTTTGTTATTAAAGTATTTTGTTTTTCCCACTTTAGGATGACTTGTGGGATAAAAAGGTTCCCCAACATAAAAAAAGTTCTTATTTCAAATAAAACAGAACAAAGAATATTTAAATTTGACATTAAGAGACTTTGTTCATGGTCACAGGATTAACTGGACTCATTTCTTCAGCTATATTCATGAAATATACACAGGAAATAGTACCGTAGCAGCATGATGATACCTAAAGAGCAATTAGCTGATCTCTCAGATACCTTGCGTAGTGTTTGTAATGACGCTTCTTTAATTTTCCATAATTCGTAACACATAGCCTAATGCAATTTACATATCCATATTCATATTCAAATAGACATTTAAAAGAAAATTTTGCAAATTGTAAGGTTAACAAAACTTTTAAAAAGGACCATCAACGCTTGGGGATCTATTTAAAAATTTATTTTAAAAAAGACTGAAATATTATAAGAATGTTTTGCATTTTGGAAACAAAAAATGTAGAAAACAAATTATACAAAACTACAATGAAGGCTGTAGGATTCCTTTTTTTTTTTTTTGCTAATCCGCACACAAACTTCTAATAAACAGAATTTGCAAGATTTTTCTAAAAGAAATAGTTAAATAAAGGAAGAAAATGAGTAAAGTATAAAAATTATTGAAATTTAGTATCTCAGCGGATTTGAAACAAAACACCACGAACTGCTATAAGTTCTACAAACAACAGATATTTTCACTGAAGGTATATTAAAATGAAGACGAGCGCAGTTTTATTGAAGACAACAAGGTTTTTTTGAGGCTCCCACCTTAAGGTGAAAAGTTCCCTCCATAAAACAAGACAGTTTCTTCGCTAATAATAGCTGAAATCGTTAAACAATTCAGGTGAAAAGGCAAACAAAACTTTATTTTCAAAATCTGTAAATGTGCAAAGCCCATTCCATTTTATCTCACGCAGATAAAGGAAACTGTAACTAAATGCTATTTATCCCCTGTGCCAAAAATCCCTCTTGGCGGTTATTTTGAACTAGCATCAGTTCTAGTATAGCTTCAGCTACAGAAGCTAACTTACGTTATCGTCTTTAAAAAAATTCAAAAGACTCAGCTGGAAAATTACGATTGAGCTGAACTGGAAAAGACAAACATTGAAGTATAACACCCCTGGTATGAAATGAACTTACCTTTTTTTATTATTGTTTTTGGAAAACCAACCAGACAAAAGTGCGAGCTACTGCTCAGCTCTGCCCGCTCCTGTTAGCTTTCTGACACTGACACGAGCACAGGTGTTCAGATGAAAATGATCACGCGTAGGTTAAAGGTTACAGGTTACACCATTTTGTTTTGTTTTGTTGTTGTTTCTTTCTTTTTCTTGTTATTTATACAGTCTACATTTATTATCATTATGCTTCTCATTATAATTATTTTTTGCTGTTTAAAGTTAAATCATAAAAAACTAAGACAGACAGAATATAAAAAAAGAAATCAGAAGTATACACACATTTACACAGTAGGCTATTTGGTAGCGGTCTTTAAACTGTATGATTTGTTTGAAATGTTTTACGTATCCACAAGCTTCTCCTAATAGTTTACTGTAATTCATGCCAATTCCTGCCAGAACTGGTGTAACTGGACAGATTCTCAGTGTTTTGCAAATGTATTTTTAAAAAAATCACATTTGCATAATTGTTCACAGCTTTTGCCCAACACTTTGTTGATCACTAACAAAGTACTGTTAAGTTCCACTGATCACCAACATAACATTTAGTTTTGGGTCAATTCTTGCATGGCAGTTAGATTACAGCCCATTTTGCAGTCAGAGATCTCCAAGTGAGACATCAAAAGTCAGAGATGAACTTTCATTAAGGTTTTCCTGAAAGCTTTATTAAAGCTATCAGGAAAAAGATTCCATACAAACTGCAAAGCTGAGTGAAAGCAAAATCTAATCAAAGCTTATGATAAACACTACTATTTCCTGTAAGTGCCCTCCTATCTGATCTCTAACTAATGCAGAAGTTATGTAAACATTATCACATTTTGGCGTGGTTCTGCTGTCGTGCAATCTTTACCCTGTCTGAGATAGAAGACACCTACAATACACAGTTTTACATCCTCTTTCTACATAATAAAATATGTGTTCATAACAAGACCCTCCCTCCATGATCAATTCAAATTAAACATTGAGTGGCCAAACTACTATAAATTTCATGTTCCTATTGTTACTTTTCACTAGTCTACATTCAGCATGCACACCAACTCTGAAACCTACCCCCACAAACATCCAGACTGTAAAAAAAAAAAAAGAAGAAAAGAAATCACATGATTCCTGCACCTCTTACAGTAACTGAGCTCAATTCCCAGAATCATAACCCCGTCTTCCAGTAAATACTGTATATGTTGCTATGGGAACAGTTGGTAAAGTTTTCACAGGAGGGACTTCACTTTGTTCCCCGTCATAATGACCTATAGTAACTCCTGTGTTTTGGGTATTTTCCATTCTCTGCTTAAGAACAAATGGAAAGCCTTTCCATCATCCTAGATGGTTTTCTGCTCCAGGTTTCTGATTGGTTCAAACTGATCACACCACACATAGCTTTTTAATAGCGTCAGCAAACTCAGTGTCAACAGCATTTTACAGTAGAATCAATCTATACTAGAAACCTAGTCAGCATCCACTATTATAATTTGTGATTCTGAATTGGAGCAGCTGGTTTATTTAGGTACTGGTTATGCATTGCTATATGCCAAACAAGTACAACCACACAAATAGTTGCACTCTGGGTGTCATGTTACGAGGTGATGTGATGTATTAAAGAAAAAAAAACTATTTCCTTTCAGTTTCAGCACTCTCTCATCACCCTGCTCCTTCATCCTCACTGGCTGAATACAATCATCCGACATTTAAACCCTGCCCAAACATCCACAGCCCTTACATCAAGACACCTTTTTTGTTTCAAGCTGATATTTATTGTCTTTTTTAAAGGAAGTTACACATAGATAGAGAAACAAGCAAGCATGATTATGTGAGGCACAAAGAGCAAACCGAGCAAGTGATCACAATAGAATAAAATTACATAGATTTAAAACTGCAAATGCTACTGCATGATTTGTACAGGATTATATAAGGCACAAAGAGCAAACCAAGCAAGTAATCACAATAGAATAAAACTGCATAGATTTAAAAACAGAAATGCTACTGTGAAGTTTAAGGTTATACAATACACTTGTATTTATAATAATTTATACTATATACTTCACATTAATGCTGATATTTTATTATAGTTATATCAGTATCATATTAATAGATCAATATCGGTATTGACTTTATAATATATGCTGATCAGGCATAACATTATGACCAGATCAAGGTATATAGATAGAATTATTCTAGCTTCCACAGCGATATGTCTTACTCCTGAGCATGTGTGTGTGTGAGACGGTTGCGGGGGTAGAATGGGCTTAATGAGGTCTAGGTTGAAATGTTTTGATAATGGGTCTCAGAGTGCACGCTCTGGTGCAGCAAAGAGGCTTCCACAGCCTCAATAAAGAAGTCGGACAAGTTCTTTCTCAAATATAGACCACATAAAAACACAGAATAAAATTTTGCTGAACAGATCAGAGCCTCAAATATGTTGAAAGTAATAAATTATGTAACCATCCCCCTCAACAGTCCCAAACACAATCAAGCTGTTACAGGAAATAAGACTGATACAATATATGGATGGAAATTCCTTTAAATGGTTTTTCTCCATCTCTCCATCTCCACTTCTTATCTAGACACCAGGTGTTGGATCAGGTTTCATTTTCCCCATTAGGTAACGCCCTCCACACTGGCTGCCGTTGCTTTTCCTAAACAATGGAAATAGAGCTTTGTTCAGAGTCTTCAGATGAGGTAAAAAAAAAAAAAAAGTTTTTTGAGTCAACATAAAAAAAAACATACCTGCACATTTTGTAGCACAGAAAAGCAAGACCTGCCAGCACAGGTATAACTATGACTGTGACTCCAACTGCAATCCAAATCTTTGAATGTCCACCTATTAACAGACAGCATTATAGGGTTAACCACCATAAAAAAAGAAAACATTTCTTTTTAGCCTGATACACTGCTTGAAGAAATGCTATTTTCTGATAATATTCTTACTCTGCAGCATAAAAAAATTACATTCTTTATAAAAAAATAAATTAGTTCTGACAGATTAATCAAACCTTACCCCTAACATGAGTAAAAATTAAGTAATACGGTGTGATACATTTTCAGCCACCAAATAACAAACTCACAACTAAACTGTTGATCTTTTTTCTTGGCTTGGTAAGTTTTACAGGTCTAGCTAAATTAAAAATATATATTTTCTATTCATTGATCAATATACATGGATTAGTACCTTCTTTTCCATGGTTGAAGTCTTTGTCAGAGCAGGTTACTGTAAAAACAAAGGATCCACTTCATTAAAATTATTGAATGAATAAAAATCATTTTATTTTTGATAAATAGGGGAAAAGTATTAACAGAGTGAGGAATACCCTTGCAGATGGTTCTGTATTCATCTTTTGCTCCAGTAATCTGAGGGAAACACATAACAGAGATAAATATTATCAGCACACACTTTTAATTTAGACATTATCTGAATGTAAACTAAAGTTCTTGAACGAAAGCATGCTGCATTGTCTTCCAATTTGAGTAAAGCTTACCTTTGAAACAGTGCTAACAATGCCCTCGAGACATTTTGAGGTATTTAGAGAGTAGATGCTGCAACTCAACACTGGAGGAATTTGTCCCGAGTTGTCAGCAATTGTGAAGTTCTAAAATCAAAAAGTATAAAAAAATATATATACATGTATATATATTGTATATATATATATATATATACACAATATTATCAAATGATAATATTGAACATGTTAGTTAATCAATTAAATTTTTTTCATTGATTTTTTAGTAAACAACAACAGTAATAACAGCAGAGCGGAGAACAGGTAATTTGAGCAGGAAGTTCAAATGTTGAAATTTTACTAGTCATAACTTACAGTTCCGTTAATCCAAGAAAAATCCCAGTTAGACATATCCATGTTAGGCGCACCAGGGTCTGGAGAGATGGTGTAAGTTGTCTTGTCACCATTGCGGCTGACAGTGCAGGTTAACTTGCCAGCACTGCTGACCTGGTAAACCAAACCTGCGAACAAACAAACAAACAAAAAAAGAAAATAAAAATCTTTTTATAGTGTTGTTACATTATGGCTGGTTGATGCTAAGGTCTAGGAATCAACAAAATACCAAGGCTTTTAGGGTTTATTAATCTTCAAAAGCAACAAAATGTCAGAGCAGAGCAGCAGTTCTCCATTAAAGAACAGGCAGCAGTGCAACAGCATTTGGACTCTTAAGAATCCTTGAACAACAATCAGATGTTCAAGGATACAACTGATTGTGAGATACATTTTCACTCACAAACTGAGAATTGAAGGATTCAACGAGGTGCAAATTAGTAGGAAGCTCCTTTAAAGGTGGACAGTGAGATTTCCTGAACCGCATAACAAAAAAAAATGCTGACATGTTAGCTGGAATAAAAACTGTGTATTGAAATACTGATGATCATATCTTTCAAATCTTTAACCCACTTGTTGACCCCTTGTTAGCAAACATGCTGCAGTGTTTCTAAAATAAAGTGCAAAAAAAAAAAACCTGTAATGATATCAGTTTACTGCTGCTCTTGGCAGTTAGCTTTGTCACTTTGCAAGTTTCATTTGGAAGAGGAGAATGGTTAAAGTTTTGTTTCATGTTATTACTGAATCCAACATCAAACTTCAAAACCTAAATGAAGTGCGCCACCTGCTCTTTTTACCCCAGTCACTTTCAAGAATAACGACGTAGTAAACATAGGAGATTCTTGAAAAACTCATCTTTTGGCTGTTGTTTTGGCTGAACGCAAAGCTTCATCAACTATAAGACTGCTACATTCAAACATGTGTAAACTGTGCATGATTTTTTTTTAAATTTATTTATTTATTTTTATTTTATTTTATTTTTTAAACTGTGCATGATCCTCGTGGAATTCCCCGGCTGCTTACGCAATGCTGATGACGTCACGACGTGAAAAGCAAAAGTTCTCTAAACCGAATAAATATCTCCTTTTATCTACTTCAAACGTTGTCAGTAGATATATTTAAAGGGGTTTTTGGTTGTAGAAGAAAAGCAGCAGAATTTCAAAGGTAAAGGATCGCCTGGGTGATATACGGAAATGAATGGTACCGGCACCCAGCCTCAACCAGCTGCGTTTGTTGTTTAAACGTTCATTTCACGATTCGGAATTCTATTATGACAGAAACGCCGCTAGTGGTAAAACACAAAACCAAAAAAATAAACTACAAACGGTGTCCCGTACGAAGAGAAACAATTCTGTCATCGGTACTCGAGTGAGTCACGTGATCTGAGTAACCAAATCTCAGTTTGCATAAAACCATTTGACAACTGATCATATTTGCAACAAGCAGGTTGTAAATAAATAGTTCAAAACCATACTTACAGACGACTACTATCCACAACACCTTCTCCATATCTGGTTTGAACCAGAGCGCACGACAGAGTAGTCTCTGAAACAGGCGGAGCCTCTATGATCCAACCCCCCTGGATAATAATAATAATAATAATAATAATAATAATAATAATAATAATAATAATAATAATAATAATAATAATAATAATTTTAGTTTAGTTTTAGTTTAGTTTAGTTTATTTCAGACAAACCTTTCACCGACAGTGTAAACGACACAAAGTACATAATATATTTCTTTTAAAAAAGAAAAAACAAAACAATAAAAAAAACACATCACATCGGTGATTATGAGTCTGAAAAGGAGTATGCTGAAGTATAACTTATGTAGTCATACCCCTTTTCCAGCTGTAATTTATCACAGTATTTTCAATGTCCGATATCCTTTCTGACAAAGGAAATAATAAGTATAATAAGATTTCCTCAGCTAGATGAAAATAGTGCATACACACACATACACATCTGTACACATGCATATATATATACTGCTCAAAAAAATAAAGGGAACACTTTAAGTGTTAAACACCTGTTTAAGTGTTCCCTTTATTTTTTTGAGCAGTGTATATTTACATATACAAACATATATACGTACATACACCCATATACACACCCATCTGCTTATAGACAAAATACACTGTTATTTTCATACCTTAATATATTTACCCACACCTGCGCCGACATGCCACCTACTTGATGACATCCTACCTAAAGTTTTGGTTCCCAACCAGGATTATCCCCCTTGTTCTTCCTTATAACTTTGAATAATAGCTGCCTTGAGACCTTTCTTAAAATGTCTCATACTTGGACTTTGCTTCAGCTCTTTAGAGAGTTTATTCCAGATCCTCACACCAACCCCCGAAATGCACAATGTTTTCATTGTTGTACGAGCCTTCAAAGTTCTGAAATTAAGGTTTTCTCTATAGTCATATCCCCCCACTCTATCGGAAAATAATTGTTGAATCTTTGCTGGCAATATTTTATTTCTGACTTTAAACATAATCTGTGCAGTTTGAAACTCTACTAAATCAGTAAATTTCAATAAGTAAGAATCTATAAATAGATTGTGGGTATGACAGTAAAAATCAACCTTATGAACTAAGCGAATGGCTCTTTTTTGTAATGTGCACAATGGTTGTAGTAACGTTCTGTAAGTGTTGCCCCAAATTTCCACACAGTAACTTAGGTAAGGTAAAATAAGTGAGCAGTACAGAATGTATAGGGCAGAGGAGTTTAAATATTTTCTAGCATTAGCAAGGACTGCAATACTTCTTACCAATTTAGATTGGACATATCTTATATGAGGTTTCCAACAGATCTTGTTTTGAATCAGTACTCCCAAAAACCTAATTTCAGTCACTCTCTCCACAATCGTATTATCAATTTGTATTATTAAATCACTCTTCTCTTTACACTTACCGAACAACATAAACTTTGTTTTATCTAAATTTAGTGACAATTTGTTAATATTAAACCACTCCTTCAGTTTACATAAGTCTTGATTCATTTCAAACAACATCTTTCTTAAATCTTCACCCGTGCCAAAGATGGTTGAGTCATCAGCAAATAGTACAAAGTTAAATCTCTTAGATATCTTACATATGTCATTTATATACAAAATAAACAATTTTGGCCCCAATACCGAGCCCTGAGGGACACCACAAACAATATCCAAGCATGAGGATTGGAAATTACCCAACTGCACAAATTGTTGCCTATTGCTGAGATAATTTTTCATCCAGTGCAACACTACTCCTCTTAGACCATAACATTCAAGTTTTCTGAGTAGTATATCATGATCAATTGTGTCAAATGCTTTTTTCAAATCAATAAATACCCCAACAGCATGTTTCTTTTTATCTAAAGCACTGGTCGCCTCTTCCATTAAATGCATAACTGCCATTGCTGTGGATCTTTGTGATCTAAATCCATACTGACTATCAGTCAGTAGATGATGTTTACTAAGAAAACTTTCTAGTCTGACAACAAATGTTTTTTCCACGATTTTAGAAAATTGTGGAAGTAATGAAACAGGCCTATAATTTGTGAAATCATGTCTATTCCCCGATTTATATAGTGGGATTACTTTTGCAATTTTCATTTTTTTTGGAAATATTCCTGTTTGAAATGACAGATTACAGATATATGTTAGCGGTTTAATAATTTCCACAATCACCTTCTTAATTATTATCATGTCGATGCCGTCATAATCAGTTGACCTTTTATTTTCACATTTATTTACTATATCAATAATTTTGTTTTCCTCCACTGCTGTAATAAACATGGAATCTGGATTTCTCACTAATGCATCATTTGATATTTCATGTCCTGTGGGCTGCGGTATTTCCTCCGCCAACTTTGGGCCCACACTCACAAAGTATTTGTTAAAATTGTGAACCATCTCTTCGATATTATTTAAATGTTTATCTTCATTGTTTGTGAAGTTTTGTGGATAACTGACATGTTTAATATTTTTTCTAATAACCTTGTTTAAAATATTCCAAATACCTTTAATATTATTTTTATTTCTGTCCAACTGTTTACTATAGTAATCTTGTTTTGCTTTTCTTAAAACAACAGTCAGTTTATTCTTGCATTTCTTATATTTATTTTCTGCCACAGTTGATCTATGCCTTATAAAATCTCTGTATAGCTTATTCTTTTTTTACAGGCATTTTGCAATCCCTTTGTGATCCATGGATGATCAAAATATTTATTTTCAGAAGGAAACTCTACAATCGGACAATTTTTGTCATATAATAATTTGAAAATATTCAGAAAATTATCATATGCTTCATCCACGTCATTTTCTTTTAGTACTGACTCCCAAGTTTGTTTAGATAAATCTTCTTTAAATGCATTTATAGTTTTTTCCGTCCTTAATCTTTTATTGATTGGATTATTTTTAGTCCTTACTTTCTTGTGGCAGATATCACAAACAACAAAAACAGGTAAATGATCACTGATGTCATGAACTAACAATCCACTTATGGTGTTGTCTATTAAATTTGTAAATATGTTATCTATTAATGTAGCTCTATTAGCTGTGATTCTACTAGGTCTCGTAATTTGAGGGAAAAGACTCAGACTACATGTGGTATTAATAAACTCTTCCATCAATTTGTGATTGTTGACATTTAGCAGATCAATATTAAAGTCCCCACAAATAAAATAGTTCTTTGAATTTATAGCTGTATATGTTTTCTCAAACCATTCTGTGAAGAGGTTCATGTTAGAACCAGGAGCCCTATATATACAGCTAACAATTATATTTTTATTTTTTTCCATATATATTTCAACTGTTAGATATTCAAAATGATCTTTAACCACATTAGTCATGTTTTCAATTAACTTATATCTGAAATTGTTGTCCACATATACAGCTACTCCTCCACCAATCTTTCCTTCTCTATTAATATAACTAAATTCATAACCCTCTAATTCAAAATCGGCTCCCTTATTCGAAGTAAGCCAGGTTTCTGAGATAGTAATGACACTAAAAGGCTGTTTAAATTGATTTAAACAATCCTTGATGTGGTTAAAGTTCGCATACAAACTTCTACTGTTGAAATGTATTATGGAGAATTTATTGTCTGTTTTAACTGTAATATTATATTGTTGAGTCGAGTAGTAGCAGCAGTTAATAATAATAATAATAATTTATCAATATGCAATTGTCTAAATCACTTAACTGAACATTTGCTAATATTGTGGCAATGTAACCTATTTATGTTTTGCTATTCCTTCCTTTTTTTGTAGCAAATGATTCAGTGTTTTTTGTTTGTTTTTGTCTAAACTGGGATTATGTAAGTAATATCAGTACCATACCAGTCAAAGCTGAAATTGCAGAAACAGATAATAATTCTCATACAGGAGAAAGGCTATTGGCTATTGCCATGGCAAAGTGTAAGGGAAGGTTACCCTCTCCTTTCATAAGAATCAGTGAGGCAAATTTCTCTATTTTTATATTTTTACTTTTTACTCAGACTTTCAGCTCCTCACATAGTGTTTTCTAGTTTTCTATGCCACACCAGGCTGATAATGTTAAGAGTTGGAGCAAGCAAATTAGCCCAGATATTGTCCTCTGGTACAACTCTGCTTGATTAAAATCTCCCTTCACAGAATGCTTTGCTCTGTAGTCCACTTCCTGCTTTTGGAGTAAACTTTACTTTTTCTGCCAATTGAATGACTTCTATCTGTTGTTTACTGAACCCCACTTATAAGTTCAGACCGTCCTTCTAGCTTCTCTTTGTCGGTGTACGATGGGTTCAGGTTTCCACACACTGGTAAAAGTACAGAAATTCTATCTTCACATAACCAAAATTAAAAGCAAAGGTATAAAAATGAATTTTCACTCTTTTTAAAGCACTTTTTTTTATTTCCATTAATCTATTTGAAAAAAATCAGAAAACAAATGGATTTTACATGTTAAAATTTACATGTTAAAATATTAATTTTTACTCTTAGTTTTTTTTGTTTGTTTTCTTGATCTTGTCACTTCAAGTCCTCCACTATATTATTTAAAGGGAGTGTCTTTAAAGATATGAACATGAAAATGTGTAGATCAACCCAAATAGTAGTTAATCCAGTCATTTACTTCTCTCACATTCAAATTTCATGGGTTTTTTTTTTTGTGGATCAAAAAAGTGACCTAGAGTAACCCTGACTAACACAAGATTCCTTCCTTTAGTTCACTTCCTGTCTGAAGTTGACTCAAACAGGAGGTGAAGCATTTTATCTTGAAATCATGTTGTGTCTGTTTGCAGAGTAAAGAAGGTTTTCTTTTTTTCCATTGCCTTAGCTTGCAAAAAAAACATCGTTTTAGCAATTTATACTCTACTGGTCTACACTTTCTTGCTTTTTAAGACTGGGATAAAGTGCCTACAATTAAGACATGGCACATTTGCTACAAAATAGTGTGCATCCACTGTGTCACAAAAGCTCTAGTCTACATGCTAAAGCATAAACATGGGCTGCATTATTCTTGTAAAGTAAGCTGCTGCAAATGTTTACAACTTGACACAAAAAGGATGTATAGACTGTGAAAGACAAACATGCTCACTTATCAACTACTGAATAAACAAATCCAACAGCTTTTATCGAAGTAGTTTGTATGATTTGGCTTTTGGAGGAAGAAGTTACGTTGGTGCTGCGCTTGGACCTTTTCTCCTATACAGTTTGACATTTTAAGACCTCACAAACGCGGTTTTGTCTTGTGGTTTGGGCCAATTTTATGTCACACCTTAAACTTGTTTGACTCCACACAAATTCTGCATCACATTACTTACACACATTCACTTTCATGTGATGATGTTACTGTAATATTTGCAGCTGACTAGTGAATGGATAATTCAAGAATCCTCTGAAAAAATGGCTATGACTTTGTGGAAAAAGTGTTCTTAGCGGTGGGCCGTGGTGGCGGAGGGGTTAGCGCGACCCACATTCAGAGGCGACGAGGCTGTCGTGGATTCGACTCCCGGACCTGACGACGTTTACCGCATGTCTTCCCCACCCCCATGACACAGTGACACAGAAGTGGCTGGGAGGGTTCATTTACACAATATTTAAAAATTTTAAAAAAGCCTTTAAACTTTGATTAAAGATTTATTATTCCAGGGAGGCTGGTATGGCACAAATATTCAAATATGTATGTAAACAGCTGCTGAGTGTTCCACTGCAGAAAGACTTGTTGAAAAACGGTTACATCATTTCCTGTGGAAAATCTCACACCACCAGAAGTTTTTAATTTTCATTGGCTAAAAAAGAATCTCCAGACATATGCTCCACCTTCGTTGCCTCACACATTAAGTGTAGCTATTTTCACTTTCAGCTTCTGCCTTAGATCTGATTTGATGTTTATCTCCCTTATCAGAAACGGCAGAGTTTATTTAAGCTGATCCTGCTTTCAAGCATTGCCCACAATTCTTTAATATAGTTTATGCCCATACTTTGGGAATATGCAGGAACACTAAGCTGTTGATTTGAGATGAACAATTTGAAGGCAGCTCTTTTCATTCATCATTCCATCCACTTTCTGTAAAATACCAATACTCTTAAACAGAAAACTGTGACCATGACCTTGCTTGGTGGTCTTACCAAACCGTGACCACCAAACAGTTGTGCTTTCCTTTTATCTGAGGATGGCAATTTTTGTTAGCTTGGGTTGAATTTGGACAAAATTGAGTGTTTACAACCACACAAACTCATCAAAATGGAGTTATTGAAAGAATAAATCAGGCTAATATCAAGATTCTTGAATTGATTTTTGAAAGTTCCAACTTCAACATTGTTCAGTAGAGTTGAAGTTGAATTACCCTCCATTAAAAGCGTAACTCTTAAAAGCTACGACAAAAACATAAAAACAACCTATTTAAGTGAACTCAGTCCCTGCTAAGAAGAGTGGCAGCTGACGGCTATGAAACACTTGGCCTGCAGTTTTCCACAAATGTCAGAGGAGGTTTATGTAAATTTAGAGCCGCATGCATAATTTTGATGTGGTTCTGAGGAAACATGCATGTGAGGTTTTTGCTCTTAAAGATCCCTGAAAAACAAAAAAAAAATGCATCCATGCCAATGATGAGTATATGTCAATGTTTCACAGCAAGCAAACATCTGCAAAAACAAACCACAGACATCTTATGTTGGCAACTGGTATAGTTTTTATTAAGCTGATTAAAATATTACACTAGTAAACAGTGCAGCTTATGAAAGGTGATACAGTGAAAAAATATAAAAAGTGAAAAAACATGATCTCATTTCACATAGTGAGTCCACACAGTACAGTATAGGTATAACACATACAAATCTTCTGTATGTATGTATAACATTAATTGCCCATTCGGGATTTGACTCTGAGATCTAATATTTTATAATCATAATGCTCATATCTTGCTGGTGTAATAATAAAAGTATATTACCGTATATGAACAGCACAGTTTTTTTCCACAGCTCCATCTTAGCCGTAGACTTTACTTTATCACGGTGGAAACCAGACTAATGGCACTCTAATGCTGCGTACTACAGACCAGATCACAAGTGGTCTAAACGCGCGAGTCAAATTTGGTTGTGGAAATACGGAAGCTCAAGTTTCTTTTTGAATGTCAAAGTAAATTACACAACGAGATCTGGAAAGATAAACTTCAGCTTTAAGTTCACAAAGCTAAGGTATATCATAAAAATAATTTACGGTACTAACAACGTATTAAAATTATGCACTTTTATTTCTCTTTTTTAGTGTTGTGACATTTTGGATTTGCCCATTAATCATAAACTGCTTTTATTTTGAAAACATGTTGTCACCGGATGATGCAAGGTTACACCGAGGCGAGGATGCTGAAGAAGCAAAAGTCATACAGGTCCTGAAGTTTTGCGTAAATAAATCACAAGAATGAAGTGATTCAGAATATAAATATTAATTATTACTGAATCAAAAAACACAGACACAATCAAATTAAAGATTAAATTAATCTTTACATTTAATTATAATTCGTTAATTTCCACACCTTGAGACAAGTGACCCAAACGGTGCACATGTTGACATGGGGATAGAGGTTTGGGCAAGAAACATATTTGATCTTGCTACGTTAATTATCTGATTTAGATTGCTATTATATTAACATTTTCAATGCATATCATGCACACCTACACACAACTTATGCTCGTAGCAATGTGTGTGTGGAGTGGCAGTAGCGTGTGTCGTTTTAATCTGCTTGCTGCCATCTACTGGCCAGTAAGATGGCAGCAAGCATCTGGATCTGGTGTGAGAGCATAAACTGGAGACTGGAGGCATAAAGGACAGATGGGTAAAAACTGGGTAAAGAAAGTAGCAGACAGATTGTTGGCTGATGGCAGTACAGGGTGAACAAGAAAAAATAGGACTTATTTTGTAAGGAGTCACACTATATAAGATAGCAAGGCCGTGTTCATTTTAAGAGATGTAAAAGTAAAAAGTGAGGAAAACTTTCTCTCAACAGCTAACCAAATCAGACTCAAAACTGAAAAATTCCAAACTAATTAATCTATAATGACCTACAAGCTTAAAAAAAACTGGCTAAATTCAGCAAAGAGAAACTGAACTTTTGAGAATGAACTGACACCAAACAGCCTAAAAGAAATCACACTGGATGAAATAAACATGGCTACAACCATAAAATTAACTCAGAAATCAAAGGATTATACAACTTAGACTTGTCTTCCAGGAACCTATGGCTCTGTTATGCTTAGGTGAAATATGGAGTTTATATATTTTATGATAGGTTTGGATAAACAAAATGTTGACCTGAAAGCTTCACACACTGCTCAGGAGAAAGTTTGACCGGTATTAACCCCTGCTCCATATTTTAAAAGCATTTACAGTTTGACTTCCTGCCCTGTCGCATTAGCTGAAATGAGTCACGCCACATGCCACAAGAAAACAGTTAGACAACTTTCAACACTTTCATATTTAACTACATGCATGACAGAGTGACCCTGAAGTGGAATGGCTTGGAAGTAAATAACTACCTTTCTAATCCTTCACACCTTTCTTAGAAAGTTACTATCAGTAGACATAATGGTTCAAATATGCAGGTAAACAAAACTGATGGATGACCTGATGAGCTCACTTCCTGTTACATCACCCTCACACCACTAACAGTTTATTGGTTAAATACATCTCACCACTCAAAGAGCCCCACCCTTTCTTTCTTAGTGCTTCTTACAATTTTGGTTTGAGATTTAAATACACTCAGCCTCATGACGAATGTCATCAACTTTGGGCTTTTTAATGATTAAATGCCTGTTTTCCAGGATGGAATAATTATGAGTCAAACTTTTAAAAATTGTTTATTTCAGAATTTCTTCAATTTTCATAGGGTCAAAGTTACATATACAGGTTAAAATACACACTTTCACCAAACTGGCATGTTATGCGGCTAACTGTAGTGCCTTGTATTCGGTTATGTTTCTACCATCATTAAATATTGGACAAGATCAGATATACTAACTCATCTTATTGGATTGGACCAGATAGGCCAGTATTCACTTCTCGGTTATTCCCAAGCTTTATGATGCTTCCGATCTCTGTTCTTTCCTTTGATATTTGACATATTCTGTACACTGCAGACCAGAAACACCCAACAGTTTCAGTTGTCAAACTCCCACAATCTGGGTCCCGTCAATCTCACACAAATGCTTCTCCTTACCTTTTTTTTTTTTTTTTACAGGTTTTAGTACATAAAGTTTGAGCACCAAAGTTACCTCTTGCTCCCATATATTGCACCCACTAACGGGATCCATGATGAGCAGATGATCTTATTCACTTTACATGACGAGTGTGCATGCTCCCTATTTCCCTATTACAGTGTTTCCCAACCCTGGTCCTCAAGGCACACTATCCTACATGTTTTAGAGCACAGGTGTCAAACTCCAGTCCTCAAGGGCCGGTGTCCTGCAGTTTTTAGATGTGCCACAGGTACAAAACACTGGAATGAAATGGCTTAATTGCCTCCTCCTTGATAAGTTCTCCAGAGCCTTGCTAATTACCTAATTATTCCATTCAGGTGTGGTGCAGCAGAAGCATATCTAAAAGTTGCAGGACACCGACCCTTGAGGACTGGAGTTTGACACCCCTGTTTTAGAGGTTTCTCTGCTTTAATGTGCCTGATTCAACTGATTGCAGTTCATCAAACGCCTGTTAATCAGTCACAAATTGAAATCAGCTGGACTGAAGAAAGGAAATACCTAAAACATGCAGGGCAGTAGGCCTGGAGGACCAGGGTTGGAAAACACTGCGCTATTAAGTACTACCTCAACAACATACTTTTTTTTTTATGTACACACTTCAAGTACAATTCCAGTTGGACAATTCACCACCTTTTTTGATAGGATTGGAATAGTTCATTTGAGTTTATTTGGTCTGGATTCGGGTCCAGGTTTCAACCATCTGACCCAAACCGCAAACCCCAGATGAACAGAAATAAGTTTCAGTGTTCAGGAACAGTCCAACAACCATCAAAGCTCAAGCTTTTGACCAGAACCTGATCCAGGCTAAAACAAAGCTCAGACACGTTATGTTTATAATAGCATAATTTATTAAAAGCCTTGGAATAATAAAGAGCAGTTCATGAAAGGTGGTAGTGAGGGGACATGATCTCATTTCACTGGAATGAATCCAACAGTACATTACAGCACATACAAACCTTTTGTATGTATAATAGTTCATAGTATATAATCATAATTAATGCTCATATCTTATTAGTGTTACATTAAGAATTATCCATAATATTTATTTAATGTGTATATACACATAATATATAATTTAATAAATAGGTCATAATGCTACAGGACGCTGAAAGAACACTCTCTGGTGCTGCATTACTGGTCTCCAAGCTTCCACAGCTTTAAGTCTCTCATTTCCACCAGGGGAGAACTCAGGGGGGGGGGTTTGGGGAGGTTACAGCCCTGCTAACGCCTCTCAGAGTGCACACACTGGTGCAGCAAAGAGGCTTCCACAGCCTCGGAAACAATTCATCTGTGCACCGATGCGTCAGACCTCATCAGCAGGGGGATTGTCATCAAGGCTAAGAGGCTAATTAAATTTAAAACAATAATAGTGTCGTGTGTGTGTGTGTGTGCAGCACAAATCTGGCATCTGGCTTTTTCTCAAAAGATGCAACCCAATCTCAAAGCTTAGCTTGCAAAAAAAAAAAAGTTCATGTAAGATAAATATTGTTTAAAAATATCATATCAATACAGTTATTACCGGTATATAAAAACCACTTTTGGAAATAAAAACAGCAGTAGTATGCAGATGGCAGAAGTTAGTAGTAGACAGAACTTTGGATTTTAGTGTAGACAGTTATTTCAGATATTAGTCCAATTGTTTCCTAAAGTTACATGACGTCTTCAATAGTAATAATGCAGGAGACAAATCTAGTGAATAATAGTGAAACATCTCTGAACTGAAATCCTCCACTTTACACATTGAAGGCTCCTGGTTCAATATTTTCCCTTTTCACAGCTCTGTACGCTCGTCCAATGAGGCTGCAGTGGAGGGTCCTGTCAATCCAAACAAAGCGTTGTCTCAGTATTGTCAGAATCAGTGATATATTTGGATATTATGGGGGAAAAAAACCAACCTGGGAATGCAGTCTGGAATGTATTTATAGAGCAGGAAAATGGTAAGTCCGATCAGCCCGATCACTACTGCGATTCCAATAATGGCTCCAATACTAGTGTTTGACTGTTTCTCTATTAACAGATAACAATACATAATTATATAACTTTGATTATAATCAACAAAAGGAAAATCCCACACTCTATTATTCTAAACTTTTCTACCATCAAGCATCATACGATGAGAAGTAAATTCAGGATGTTTCACCTTCGTCCTTAGGTTTAGTGGTAGGGCTGTCTCCATGAAGAGAGTTCTTGCTGGCACATGTTGCTGAAAACGGGAGACATTTTTAATCAGAAAAAAAATAATAAAAAGGAAATTCTGAATGAATTTAGGGAAATACTCATTTTATGTACAACTTGTAAATAAAAACTTTAAGGGTAAAAACTGCAGTATATAAAACTTACTGCTGCAGTTTGCTGAAAAATCCATCAGTCCTCCTGGCATCTGAGGGAAATAAAGAACAGAGATTGTTATACAAATTTTATGATATATAGTTTAAGCATACAGTATATACATATATATATATCACATCTGAAATTACGTATGTGGGGACTCTAATTTCAGTCCCTACATCTCAAAGATGTAACACCTGTGAGCACTGATGGGTCCAAGTCACATCAGGAAGGCATTCAGATGTTTCCAGAGAGCTGGAGTTGTGTCTCATCACCAGTGCAGTTTTGTTGTTACTGGTTGCAAGTATGATCTGAAATCAAAATACAAACAGGAAGAGATCAGAGCATCTTACTGGACCTAAATCAGACCATGAACCTTGCTTGGTTTGAACCAGAACATGGTTTTAAAAACAAGGACCACCTTGTTTTATTAACTTGAAAATTTGACATTAGCAAGTGTTAATTTCTTTTTAAATTTTAATAGAACATAAATGAATATTTGTATTTCTAAAAAGGGTAAATGTATGCTTTATTAATTTTCAACATAATTTATAATAGCATAATTTAATTTTCTAAACTTTAACATTTATTGAGTGTTCATGAGCTAAACTAGGCCTAAGGGCAAACTGTACATGAATTACAGCCATACACTGTTCCAGGCCGATTAGATGACATGCATTTCACAAAATGTTTATTTCAGTCCATAAAGACAGAGACTAGATATGGGTCTTGACTTGGACTTTAGAAACATGACTTGTAAACATCTCTGCAAGAAGAATGCACATTTTTCAGGGTAAAAACTTACATTTCCATTGTCCCACAAGTAGTCACACTTGGCTTCTACGGGATCAGAGAGGTTCAATATGTTGTAAAGCATCCCGTTACCATTTCTGGTGGGCTTACAGTCAAGGACGAAAACTGCACTGCACATCTGAAGAAGGAAGGCTGAAAAAAATAAAGTAATTAAACAAAAAAGATGCTGAAATACCAACTAAAATTCTTTATCTTTTAACTGTGGCTATTCTTCATGATCATTTCTAGAAAGGGGCCAACAGAGGCCAGTGCCCCTGGAGCATTGGCCCTGGCCCTTGTTATTGTTATTATAAAGAAAATACAAAATTAATTTCTTATGGGGATATGTGCTGACACAGAAACTGTAATTTATTTTTTTATTACCTTCACATTTTTACATCAACAATTAATTAAGTTCAGGTGTTGCATTTTTAGCTTGAGTCTATGGAGATAGGATCAAACGTTGTATCTGTTACATCAGCCGTCTGTAACAAGTAGCTATTTGACTCAATATCTTAAGTCACTAAATATTGCTCTGTTCATTTGGTTTTGGTTTTTGTTTTGATTCTTCTGGGGTGTTCACCGACTCCACCCTGAAAAACGTGCCGCCATTACACACTAAACTATTAACGGAAAAAGTTTAAACACCAAACTTTAACCTCTTAGCTGATAAGGAACATGATAAAACAACAAAGCGAAACAGCTTCCCATGTGTTATCACTAACATTTTTGCGGCGTGAGTAACTCTGAATTGTCAGGCGGCTAGCGGTTTGTCGGGCATGACAGTGCAGTAAAGTATTACGCAAGAACACACCGTCTGAGATCTAAACAAATTGTGCATTCCTAGTAAAGCTGTTCATCATCAAACAGCCTAAACGCTTAGTAACTATCATAGTTCAAAAATAAAGTACGCACAAAGAAACACTGCAGCTCTCCATTGATTCCACATCTCCTCCACGCCGCTTTTTCTGTAGCCCGCCAAAATGGCTGCTCTACATTTTCAGACAATGAAAGCTTCAAAATAAAAGCCTGCCTGTTTTAATATGCTGGAAATAACCCTAGCCTAGAAATAATACAATTTTAGGTTTACACATCTAAATTCTATATGTGATGAATAATTGAGCTGCTGCTGGAGCCTTTCTAGGATGAGTGCATCAGTTAGAAAACAATGTTGATAATAAATTGATTGATGATCTAATACTAAAACTGGAGCTAAAATCCAGAAAAGGTGAAACAACAATTACTTACTAGACCATTTTTAAAGAAATGGATTAAAAGAGAAAACAACTCTTAACAAATGTATTCCATGCAAAAGTACAAACCTATCTTACAGCCACACATCTATATTTTATCAAAAGGATATGTGTTGGTCTTGCATGAGACTTTGTTAGTAATCTCAAGTAAAACAAATGCCTATGTCGGGATCTGTGTTTTTCTGTGTTTATTTAGAGTTTTCTGTGTCTTTGAGTCTCCGTGTTGTCCTGTCTCCCCCATGATTGTTCCCAGGTGTGTCTCGTTCTGTGATTACCCTCTGTGTATTCAATGCCACCTGTGTGTCTGCGTCTTTGTCGGGTCCTCGTCTAATGTGCGTGCTGCCTGTTGTTTGGACTGAGTTTCTTCCATTAAAATTCATTATTCATCTTACCTGGGTCCGCTGCGTCTGCCTCACCACCCCTCACCGCACCACTTCGTGACAGCCTATCCATAATTATCTAATTTCATTTATCTACATCAGAAAAACAAGAATTATTCTTTATATAATTATCGCTAAAATGATGTGTCTTTATTGCCTTTATTTGATACAATACAGAAAACATTGAATAAACACCAACAATTTTTTTTGCAGTTTAGGGCAGTGGTCCCCAACCACCGGGCCGCGGACGGTCCGCGGACCAATTGTTACCGGGCCGCGCAAGAAATAATGAACTACTTCCGGATCTTTTATTTTGAAAATCCTAAACCGGATTTTACCGGTTACGTCTTGCGCGTCAAAATTGAGCCAACTTGCAGCAGAATGAGTAACAAAACAACATCGCAGTACTGCAATGCTCACCTTATTTTTAAAGGGATTTTCCATGTTGATGAAATATTTGAACAACTGGTAAGGTGAGGCTTCATGTGATGACACAATACATGGTAGGCACAGTCCATCAAAGCCAAATCACCATGGCTTATTTCCTCCAAGAAAAAATGAAATAACTGAAAATGAATATTTTTAGCCATGAGTGTGAACGCCCCCATAATGTGGTATGTTTTTGGCAGTTTGTTGTTCTGGTGGACATAGGTTTCTTTGAGTACAATAGCAAAGAAGAACATCAGTAATTTCCTTTGTTCCAACTGTATAAATTTAAAAATCTGGGAAGGATTGTAAGGTCTTTCCTTATAATCTAAGTCCATAATTTTATAGTTGTTGTACATGGATTATAAACAGTTAATAATCGTCCCAAGAGTGGACATCCCTGCAAATTCATCTCAAAGTCAGAGCATGACATGCTTACAGAAATGATACAGTGACTAAAAACTTCATGAGCAGGCCTCAGTGTGTAAATGTGGCAGTTCCTAAAGACATTTAGAAATGATTGAACAACCATATTTCGTAACAACATGGCAGAATGGCCTACAGCATGCTTGCAAAGTATCATGCTTTGTGAAAGCTAAACACTGAATCAACATAAACATCTCAAACTGCAGTGCATGGTAATGGAGTGCTGATGTTTTGCAGTCGTCAGCCCAACCATAAACTCCTCTGTATACCGAAATAATTTGGAGTGAAAGTTGAGGCCATCTGTCAACTGAAGGTTGGATCATCAATAGGTTTCAAACACAGTAACACTGCTACAAATGAATGATTGAAAAAGAAAAGGATTAGTATGTTGCAACAGTCCAGTCAAAATCCAGACCTCAACCTGACTGAAATATTATAGTACAACTTCAAGACAGCATGATGCTGCCGCTGATTGTAGTGATGTGGTTAGGATAATGTAAGGTTTTAGTTTTCCTCCACACATTGTGATTTGCAGGTGGGCAGTGCAACTTAATCTTCCTCCTATTTTAGCAGGTTTATTGAGTTTATTTAGCCAATAATAAATAAAATACTAAAGTTCATTACTGACAAATCAAGATTATACATGTATGTTGGAGGCAAATGTTTTTTTAAATGTATTTTCTTCCTAAAACGAGAGAGAAAAAAATCACACACAAAAAAAGATAATTAGATTTTTATTAAAATTTATGTAATTTAAATTAATGCATAAAACAAACACCAAAAATAACACTGGGAACAGTCCCTGTGGGGGGAGAAAATTAAAAATAGTAAACTGAATGTCACTGTAACATATTTTGACAAATGGCGTCCGAGTGCCAATAAAAGCTCTTCATCCTCTGAATGATCTGTTTAACAAGTCTGAATCCAAGAGTTCAAATGAACACATGAGAGATTTTCAGTAAAAGTAACTGATTGCCAGCTCCTTTTTCTTATTACAGCCTTGAGCCTGTGTGGGAATTCTGAATTGGCAATTGCTTTTAATAAAACTGTGTTACACACAACAATATCAACGTATCTGTCCCACAAATTTAGCTCAGGGATTCAGAGTTCTTGAAAAACAATTTTTCAAGTTGAGGAGGAAAAGCAGTTAATGTGAAAGCAAAAAGGTGTTCGACATTAAAATCCCCTTACATGAATTCTGTGCTTTTAAAGATGAATGAAAGCGGAGTGCAAAAATACACTCAAAAATACACTGTTTTGCAGTAGAAGAAAATAGGATTGTCACTCTGTTGAACAAACAAATGTTGACACATTTTTTAAAGCTTTTGTGCCCACTGGAGTTGTGACACGCATATAGGTAGTAACTTTCTGCTGAACACAGTATGGATCTAGCGAGTTAGCATCCAATCTACTAAAGAAACAACAGCCTACCTTGCGGTAGCTCTCACATGCTTTCTGCGTCGCAGTGTACACATACATAGGAGTGATAGGTAAAAACAAAATATAACAACAGACTGACTGTAACAAAACATGGAGTGGCTGCATGTTTTTTTTTTTCTTCCATTGAAAGTAAAGGGGTGAACTGGTTTGTATTGCTTTGGCCTGTTGTGTGAGCAGTCAGCTCGTGTTGTCCTTCTCTGCTCAGGTGGATTCAGAGCCGTCAGAGATCCAGACGGTTCGGAAACGTGGCAGCAGGGAGAAGCTGGGAAAACTTACTGATTTCACAGGCTTCTGTATCTATTCTACCAGCATTTTGCCTTCTTTTTTCCCCCTGGTTTTCCCTTCTTCTTGGCAGAGGCTTTACGTTAGAACTCAAACGTGTCTTTTTGTGCAGCTGAGTCTGTCTCTTCTTGGTCCCATTTGCCTGTGGTGAGGCACTCTTCATTGTTCAAGTCCTGAGGGTTTACCCCAATGTCCAGGACCTGGGGGTTAGTGCGAGACTCAGCGAGTCTGCAAAAAGCAAGAGAAAATGAGACATTTTAAACTTAACTTAGACCTCTGTACGACAAAAGACACAATGTTTACTTCACGTGTGGATAAAAAAAAAAAGAAAAAAAGTACAGTACAAATATTTGTAATCATTCGTAGTCTCATTATATTTGACTTCCAATGAACTGCAGCTGCTCCTGTAATCTTCAGAGATGGCACCTGTAAAACTATATAATAATACAAGTCTCAACAGTGACACATCACAAGCCTTGATGTTTCCTGATCTGTGTGCTGCATTTGATGTTGATCATGAAGTTGATTAGACTTAGAACAGTCTGACAGAATATTAAATATTGTGGTAAACTGATTCAAATATTACAGGTTATTTTGGGACATACATTTGGCAAATATACATTCAAGCAAACAGAGATCACACAGGCCTGGAGTTCCTCAGGGCTCTAATCTCATCCCACTTATATTCGACTTTAATTATTCGACTTTAATTGTGTTAATCAGATTTTTTTAAAGAGAATTTTGTCATCTTTGCAGCTTTGGTTTTGTCTGTAAACATTCAAAAGCTACAAGTACTAATGTTTGGTTTGGCCTCTAAAAATAGAACCAAAAGTTCAGTAAAATGTTTCTAAATGCCAAAAAGCTGTGAAACAGCCCCTTTTATCTTTTCCAAATGAATGTGTATTAAACTTGTAGCTTCTAAGACACTAACTTTTTTCCATACTCGACTTCATATTGTTTTTAATGCTTGTGAAGTCGTTTCAGACAGAGTGAGAACTCTGAACATCTCATACCATCTGTATGCTGATGACACACAATTGTATATCTGTGTTTGACTACATGACCACAATCCCCATGCCTCCACAAGAATTGTTTTTAGCTTTTCTACAAAAGACGGAAGTCATCATTTTTACTCCAATTAAAAACCAATATTCTGCTAGTCTCAGGAAGGGTTAAAACTGCAGGGAGCCAAAAAACACTGGTGCTGTTATGGACTCAAACTGAAATTTTAATCAACAAAAAGTCCAACACAGCAAAGTACCAATGCCAAAAAAAGGTTTCTTATCAAAACAGAGAAAAAGCTATGACATACTTTCATTTTCAGAGTAATAGTGTTTCTATGGTCTCAACAAAGGAAAAACACAACACAATACAGCAGCTACAACAGTTAACAAGGTGAAAAAACACTTTCAAACAGGCTGGAGAACTACTGATCTAAAGCACTTAAAAGATTACAAGAAAGTCTCACTGCTTGGAAGCAAAATATAAAGAAAGAATGAATGATTGAAGACTTTTGCACTATATTATAAATATAACATGGGCATTCTGTTTATGATAGTGAAAGGTGAAAATATTTCAAACAAACCAATTACAGCAGAGTTAATTTTATCGTACTGTACCACAATCTGCTCTGTTAGCGCTACATGTGAACGCACAGTCTGTGTCAAAGGTGCAAAAGTGATGGATGTGATGCAGAAAAACAAGGTCGTACATTGGTGATGAAGACGTGGACACGGCGGCTGAAAGTTCCTTAGGTTTGAGTCGACTATGTTACAGGTGTAAACTATTTCAAAAGTAACACAAAGCTACACGCTGAAAATGTTCTGGCTGAACACAGATGAGCAGGCTGGAACGGTGGGTTGATGAGGAGGAAATGATTCATGACAATTGTTACCTGAGTAGGATTCAAAGCTATCCAGACTGCGGCTGAGGGGTGCAAAGGAAACATCACAAGTCAGGGAACAATCCAGCTTACAGCTCCTCTGAACCTCTTCCTCATTATGTTATAAATGGTCCATTTCTTCTAATGTAGTTTGATTTTATTGATACAAGTTTAAATAAGACCAGAGGTTTTAAAAAAAGATTTAGATTGGTTTAACTTTTCCCTATGTTGTTACATTATAACCTCAAACTTCAGTTTTTTTATTTAGATTTAATGTGACAGACCAACACAAAGAGAAGAGAAGGAGAACCTGTTATTGACATATGGTGGGGTTGTAGGATCACCTTCCAGCAGGACGATGTCAATGGAAGTACAAGCAGATCCGCAGCGGAGCGCTTTGGAGCAAAACATCTATGTGTTAGAATGATCCGAGTCAAAGTCCAGATCTAAATGCTAATGGGATTTTTGTGACAAGGCTTGCAAACTGCTGTACAGCCACATTGAAAGGACTCTGTGTGTGCTTCAGCTAATTTGTAAAGAAGAATGAAAATAAGAGACAGTTTTATATGTGCAAAGGAGGTAGAAATACAGAAAGACTTGAACCTGACAGGAAAAAATGGTTTTGCCAGGGACTTGTAATCCTTAAAAAATGAGGGAAAGCGCAACTTGGACAGCTATGTCCTCCTTAGTGTTGGTCTGTCATTTAAAATCAGAATAAAATGGGACACACTGTGACAAAGTTTAAGGCTTATCCTCTAGTAAGACACTGAATTTATTTTTTAAAAATTAGGGTAATGCACATAATCAACCAGCAGATGGCAGCAAAGATTTAGACTGCAACAAGGTTGGACTCAAACATCTGAATTTGATACAAAATATTGCCTCCAGAATAATCTCTACTGAGTTCAGAGAGACATCAAATACTCCACATCCTGGCTTTAATCCTTTATCTCTACCTAAAGTTCAACTGCAACAAACACAATCAGCGCCCAGCAAGCCGGCCCGATGTGCAGCCCCATCACTGCTTGCACTGTGAGCATCCTCATTAATCAAAGAACTGGAGACTAACAGCGTCACCGTGTAATTACAGTGTGTGCAGACAAATAATCATCTGATAACGGGTCTGAAACGGCCTGTCAGAGTCTGATTAAAAATACTCAGGATCCAATTCTCTTTAGCAGGACAAGACAAAATAAAATGCACTAATATTAAAAGGAAATAAAGCCCAACCTGGCAGGAGATCAACTTATTTCAGAATGCTCATTGAGGACAGGATCGACTTCTAAATATTTTTACGTTCTGTTTTTCTGTCAGAATGATACTTTAAAATACTTTTTTGTGGCTACTTTAGAATTATTCTTCCTTTGATTTAAATTAAAAGTACAAATTGTGCCTCAAAACAGAAAGATTTGTCGATGGAATATAAAATCACTGTGACCTGAGTCATACGGAGCATGACTCAGGTCAAATGTTAGCTAAACTGGAGCCTCTTCCTGCCTCTCCTGTCTGCTGGAGGGAGAGGCTGCATTTTATTATTTGATCAGGCAAGCCCGAACTGAAGACTTGGAAGTCTTTGTGCCTGTTTAATTTCAGGAAACCCTCCAACCTTCACAGCATCACTCACCTTGAAAACGCCTCGTCCAGACCGTCCTCCAGCTCCTGTCAGACACAACACAGAGAAATAAAAGGTTTTCCTGTGAAAACATGCATGCATGTAAAACTAGCCTTTTCCCCCTATTATCAAAAGTCCCACACCCTTCTCTGCCATGTGTGCATTAGATAAGACTGCTTCTGCTCAATAGGCTATTGTCCACCTCAATGTGGCTGCAGCACAACTATGGTGCCCACATTGACCGCAGCAAGTAAAGTACATCACTTGGTAGCATTTAATCAGTATTTCTATGAGGCATTCTTCTTATCAAACCCCAGCAGCGGAGACATGTTGGCCAACACCACTCTTGTCTTACCCAAACGGTATTGTTGTTCTCCGCCGCGTGATTATGCACCATGAAGGAATCCGACTCGGCCGGCTTTGTTCCTGAGTGGGCCTGCGCCGCTTTGGCTCCCTCCGCGAACTCCAGGAGAGTCCCTGTGGCTGCATCTGTAAAACACAGGAAAAGTTCACTCCATTTGAGTGCGTACTATTGCTTCATACTTCATAAAGCAGATATTAGTTTCAGGCATGTGTGAAATCATTAAAGCAGCAATGGAACTTATTAATCAACGATCTGCTGGCAGCAGAGTGCAACCTCCTGACTTTCATACCCAACACCCACAATGTTTCTGGTCTGCAACGGGATTGGTTTGTAATAGCACACATGGTGATTAATGTGCATCAACGCTAATCTTGGTCCAGGGCTAATGCATGGGTCAGTGTGTGTGATTTTTAATATCCGTACCATCCAAATCCAATATGAGAGGCAATCTCTAGCAGAAAGTAATCCACAATACAGATTCACCTGCTGCTGCAAGATCTCATGACAACTCAAACATGTTTAACTTTACAGCATTTTGCCCTGTTAGAATGTTTTAAGTTGCGAATTCAAGTACTGCGTAAATTTGTTTTATTGTTGTGCTGCATGTCATATGTTGCAGGAGTTCTTTGGTAAAAATGTTAACTTTTCCAAACCCAAGCTTTTTACACGTTTCCCTTTCTGACATTTTGGACATCTGAGAAGCATTTAGTTTTCTGTTCTCAGTTGCCGTTGATGGAGCTACAGCTGCCAGAAAATAATAGTACTCCTTTTGTCTTTGTTCTCCATGGAAAGCTCCCCTGATCTAGTTCTTTTGTGTGTACTCGTGACTCTTTCCTCAAATGTGCCATTAGGTTTATGCCCTCCTTGTTTTTGGTCCACATAGAAAGTGCTCCTGGTCCAAGTGAGATTGAAACAGGGCACATACCCGCTAAACCTGCTCCTATTGAAGGTTTCCACTTGGTGACATGGGAGATAAACCTTTAAATAAGACTTTTTTTGATTTCAGTATTTGTTTTCGGGGTTGATGAAAAGGCACAAAAATAAAAATAAAATAAAAATACACACACACACACACAAAAAAAACAATGCACCTGGTTTGGCTATGTTGCTGGATTTTACATGGATTGGACCAATTTGTCTCATTAAGTGTCTACCAAAGACATTTTTTGGGAACCTAGTTGAATTAGGTGGTGAAAATGAAGCAGATAACAGGCAATGACAGTAAAAACCTGTTTGTTACATTCTCAGAATATTTAAGGATGTTTCTTTGGCATCTGTGGAAACTAACCTCATATATGAATTTCCATACAAAACATTATATTAAAAGGAAAAAAAATCATTTTACCGAAAGAGAGAATGCAAGTGTTAGTTGTAGTTTGACATTCAGCCTTGTGTAGAGTTAGACCTTTGGTAAGGAAGATGATACCCCAGCAGGAAAAATCCCCCAGCGATCAGGATGGGCTATAATTTAGAGCCGCAGTAAGAGACGCGGTTCCAAGAGAGAGTTGAAGGTATCGTGTCACATCAATAAAGCTGACTCACCTTTCAGCAATGCCGCTGAGCCGTGACGTGCTATTTGATCACAGTGAAGGGTACAAGAATGTAACCTTCTTATTAAAAAAAAAGATCTTTCTCCAACTTCTATTTCAGAGGATTGTTCTGTCTTTTTCCCAGAAGCACTCTAAAGCTTCACCCCACTGTACAATTATGCCAATTTGCCTTGAGGAAATTCCTTTCCTCTGGCAGCCGAATGACCCAACAAGTCCAAACTTGTTGACACAGAGCCCCTGCTTTTGCAAGACTTGCTTCTCTGAGGATTATCCCCAAAAAACCCCACGTGTCATGAAACGTTTCACATCCAAGGCCACATGTAGTGTCAGGATGGATTTAGAGAAGAGATCCCTGTCTGGCCTGAGCCCAGCTGGCTGAGAAGAGGATGAAGCTCGCTACAGAGTGGATGTTTTCAGATTTTCACAAAATTCAGGCTTTTAAAAAGATCAGCAAGAAAACAATGAATAATGTAGTGTATCGTTCTGGTATCAGAAACAGAAAGGCTCTCTGTGAGCGAACCCTGCAGCCAGTTTAGAGAAATAAGAACAGGATTTTATATGGATGAGTAGATGTCGACATGTTAATGGCCGTATCATCTTACTAATTCAAATCTAACACAGTCTTATTCATGCTTTTAAACTAACTGGGCTCCACTGTATGATAATAGCTGTTATCGCAGATAGTCACAGGGATTACTGAGGCAGGATATATTTCGGCAGATCACAACGCGGCCGAATGCTTCTAAATTAAAGAGTCGATTATCATCAAACACGATCATCTTAAACTGTCACTTCCTGTTCAGATTAATGACGTCTTACTGTGAGAATCTAGCCGACCTGCAGCTCTGATGTAGGCCAACCTTTTAACGAGTGGCCGAACACGCTTCCTCTCCCCCCCGAGGATATGACTGCTGTGACAGCAAGGGTGAGAAAGACGTGATGACGGGTGACAGGACTCACCTCCTCCCTTCAGGCTGCCCAGGCTGGCCGAGCTGTTCGACTGAGAGCTGCTGGCTCCTTCGCCATCTGAACCCGACTTTACTCGCTTCTCTTTGTCTGTGGACGACAAGTCAGCACAAAGAACAGCAAGTCAGTGAAGGTCAAGAAGGTGTGACCAACTCTTCTGCAGTGCACTGCTTAAAGTACTGTTATTTTTCTAGCAGCTGAAAAATAAATAAAAGTAACATTTTTGACAAACAAGTCAAACTTAGCTGGATTTCATGTCTAAAGCCATTCATCATTATCCCTCTACTTCATAGCTATTCACTAGTTTACATTAGTCCATCGCATGAAATCACAATAATACCCTGACGTAGTAATGCAAGGAAATGTGAAGAAGAAAATAAAGATGCAAGTCATCAATTGATGAGTTAATATAAAGCTGATTGATCTCATCGCTCGACTAACAATTAATTGATAAGTGGCCATTTTCTTAAAAACCTGACTTTTTTTCTCTTGTATCAAGAGGGCCGACCGTCTTTTCATTAACAAAGATGGATTAAAAATATAGAATTCAGCATATTTTTCTCAATATGTTGAATAATAAAAAAAAAAAAAAATTTCCACATTATTTTGTGTCAGTTGTATTATACAGCTACTGAATAAACAGAAAATGTTGTTTTTTCTCACATTAGACATATTTATAAGATACACCAAAACAGGGACCACTTAGGTTGCTGAATAGAAACATAAAAGATGAAAAGAATAAACGACGCCCTCTTCTAGATGGTGACCAAACTACAACACTAAAAGAAGGCTTAGGTGGATGTTAATCGATTGGAACCAATTTTAATCTAATCATTAATCATCAATTAATCGCAAGTCAATTAATTATTTGGATCCCTAATATGAATACAGCAAAGCACTGTAAGAGAGTAAATAGGAGATGTTAAAGTGGCTCCTAAAACATCTGTTGGCTTGAACCTACAGGAGGGGGCCGTCTGCACCTCTAGAGGCTTCTCGTGAGTAAACACAGTATCAGTAGGTGAGACGGATGGAGAGCTCTACCCACGGCATCCTGTTGAGACAGTTTTCAATAAAGTGCAAGTCACACAACACGAGCAACAACAGCTGGCTTTAGACTTCCTGCAGTGCAGCGCTACTGTAGCGCCTCACCTTGCAGAGCGATTTCTGGGCCTATATTTATCACCCTTTCACAGAACGGCTGGTCTGAATGGCACCAATAACTCAGCAAAGGTTGAGACTTCTCCCTCAGAGGACAAAGGTCTATTCATAGGACAAAGCTGGACAATGCATTTGCACAACACTTCACAATGTCGACTCCATGACAGATTATGTATTGTTCTCTGACATTCTGGTGGGGAAATCTAAAGGTCAAACAACATGGCACCAGCTCTCACGTTTTAGGAGTGAAAGGTGAAACTAACTTTTTAGACTGTCTATTCTAAAATACTTTTATGATTTTATGTATGCAATTGCATATCTGCTTTTCATTTCAGCGACAAAAAACCTTAAAAAAAAAAAATGCTTCTGCTCAGTTTTACTACACATTTCACCAGGTGGGACAGCGGGATCATCACTCAGCCGGGCTCAGACCGATTTTTAGTGGACATGTGAAAAAAGTGTACATGCCATGTTTACTGAGTATGTGCGCAACTGCTAACCAATTGAAGCAAGCTCAGGTACTGCAGCAATAACAATGTTATTCATGTTACGCTGCGTGCACAATCTCTGCACTGATTAAGATTTATCCTCGTCAGCGTCCTGGAAGCCTAAAACTGAAAATGAAACTGACAGCATGACCTAGTTTCTGATCGATTTGGCTGACAGCTTTACAAATCAGAGAGGAAATCAAAGAGGATTGAACTACCAAGAGCTCAGTTGATCCTGACATAACAGTCCTAATGTTGCTGAAAACTGTAAATCCACACCCTTAATCTCAATATATGCTCACTGTTAAAAAAGAAATTCATAGAAAACAACAAAAACTTCATATATGTGACAGAATTGATGTTACCCTTTCAAAAAAAATCAGCCACATATCCTTTTGTTAGGCACTTTTTTTAATATGCTACCATACATGGCAAGATGGATGCCAAAATTTGAGAAATTAAAGTTGTCACAGTCAGCCTTTCTTATAATGTTATAGCATTTTTTAAAGTTAAACAGTTCTGCAAAGATTTTCATGTCAAATAGCACTTCTTCACCAACATTGGTGTTTCTTTTTTATCTCAGTGTGTGCAAGGGTTTTTTGTTATTACAGCCCTACCCTAAAGGACTGGCCTACTGTAAGTAATGGTCCTGCAGAGTTACAGCAGGAAAATATTTTTTATTTCATCACCACCCATCATCTATTTAGAAAAAAAATCCAATCTCCCAAGAGTCCTGGTAGCTTAGCAATGAGAGAGAGCAACGAAAGTTTCCCCCAGGCGTCCTGAAGCTCACTCCGGCTCCTCCTAAACATGAAGCCGATGTAAACATACTTCCCTGCTGTAGTGTTTACAGTGAATATTCTATGAGAACAACTTTAAGAACAAAGTTGGGAGATGTAATATACGGAGGAATGTGGGTCAGGCATGTGTGTTGTACTGAGGAGAACCACAGTGGGTGGTGCAAGAAGAGCTCCTCCAAAAACACAAGAAAACCAGACGGTGGATCTCATCTTCCTGCCTGCCTTAATCCTGAGGGGTCCAGACTCGGAAGATTGCTTTGGGACTCAATTTCGAAAGGAAATCTGTTTAGAGAAAAAATATATATACTTTGCCTCTTCTGAAGTTTCAAGGATGAGGAGAAGGATAACGTGAGCAGAGGAAGGGAGCTTGAGTGAAACACTAAAAAGGTTGCATTCAATTTTAAGTATTTAACCGAAAGCGAGGAAAATAAAAGGCCTGAAGAGGTGTGAGGCGAGGAATCCTTGGCCTTGGTGTAAGCAAAACAAAACAAAAAAAATAGATGCCTTCCATAGAAGACAGAAGGAAAAGCTGGTAGAAACGTTGCCTTTCGTCTGGTGCAGACGTGCGTCTCTAAAGGACTGCATAAATCAGCCTTCGTGTGAGACGGCATCTGACATGGCACTGACATTGAACATGTCATGGGGCTGAGCTTCAGCTGACACAAGCGCACAATCATTTTCCTTTCTCTCAGCAGCCCTCTGAGCGTCACCCTTTCATGCTTTATTGCCCCCACACCCTACCCAGTTGCTCCCCCATTCTTTATCAGTCCTTGTAGCGAGCACCGAGAGACGAGAATTATTCTACGTTCAAGCCGCAGGTGCAAAACAATGCAGGCAGCAATTGGACAATCAATGAATTCAAAAGACCACCAACAAGGCAGCACACATGTAAAAAAATGAGTAAGGTGGTGGTGAGAGGAGAACTGGGGATGCATGAACTAATATTATGTGGTAAGATATGCTCATTTACAGAAGAGTCAAACATGCAGTAAATTATACACGCTCTACTGAGTTTTAAAAAAAAACAACAACAAAAACTACTGCTTGTGTTGGCCACCCTCCTCACACAGCTGCTCCGACGGTCTGTTGTCTTCAAAGACATACATTTAGGTATATTAAGTGGAATATTAAAAATGCTCAGAAATATCAAAGTACCAGCTAGACTCATAAAACACACACACGAATGTATAATAAGGGAAGGAAAGCACTGTGTGGTTAAGGATGCAGTGAAGAGAAAATGCACATTCCCACACATCTGCCTCAGGAAACACTTAATTCCTTCACAGTCTTCATTCACTAAAATCTTACAACTTCCAAGACTGAAATGTCCAGATTTGTTGGGTTTTGATGTTCAGATGTGTGCATCACCAGTAAATGTTTCAAAAATCCAAATCTTCTCTCCAGAGACCCAGCAAGCCCCAGTTAGCATATTAAACAAAATAATGATGGCACAAGTAGAAAACAAGCAGGGCTTGTTTGGAAAGGCTGAAAGAAGAATAAAAATATGGCAGCACAACTTGGATTTACAAAGTTGGCTCTGGGTCAACCACAAGACTTCTGGAACATGTATTAGAAGAACTGGTTCAACAACTGGTGAACATTCAGGGGAAAATAGATGGGTAGAGTTTGGGTTGGGTTCTACAGTCAAATGTAAGAACGTGTCCAAAAAGCTGACGCTTGACCCAAACTAGGTCATCAACAAGACACCAAATCTAGAACAGACTAGCTGAAAAAACCTCAACCTCAATAAAAAGCTGTGGTGGGTTCTTAAGACAGCTATGAATACATGAAAACCTGCATAGTAAATCTGAAGCAATGCTGCAAAACAGAGAAAAATTGCCTGCTTTTTTCATTTTGTTAGAATGTATGTTAAAGACTAAATCATATTTAACACTTTAGGAGATTTTTTTGACAAGGTTGTGAAATAGTGTACTTTCTACAGCTTATAAATACGAACGATCAAAATAATGCAGACGGTTTTACTTTGATCGACAGAAAAAGGAAATAAATCACTAATGCTGACTAAAATACAAAATGATCTCAGATCCTCTTTTGCATCTTCATGGACTGTAACTTAGAAAGTTACATTTGCATCTCTAGATTCTGAGTTAGTAGTTTTTAATTTTTAAAACACTGATTCAGCTTAAACGGGCCTAGAAGATTCTTAGAGGTGATTGTTACAGTCAGCCGTCACTAAACTCAAACAGCTCTCTATGCACTAATTGATGGTTTGGTTTAACTAATGTGGCTGTAAAATTCCTCTGAATGTGTGAAAATAGCTACACAGTTTGTCAGTATTTCATAAGGTGTAGAGAACATAATCAAGGAGAAGTGGGAAAATGTATTTTTCTGTGTTGACATGGCAACCTCAGGATAAAGAAGAAAGATGAGGGATGTGTAGGCTGTATGGCGAGTTTCCACTCATCTGTCAGAGGGAAATTGCGGGGCGGGGCTGGGGCGACCATGCGTACCTTCCTTGGAAGCTTGCCAGAACTCGAATGCCACTCTGAAAGCCTGAGCCACCGTCAGGGTTACGGCCTGGGCCTGTTAGGGGAGACAGATGTCAGTCGGGGATGAAAAATACCGTCACGCATGTCAGCGACAGGAAGGCGAGAGCCGTCGTCCTGACACAAACAGGAAGCGACCGCAAACACAGGAGGCTTCGTCTTAAGGTACTTGAGGAGAGGGAAGAGAAACCAGTGGATTACATGACCAGTTGTTTGTGCAACTGGGAGGATACGTGGCCTTTTAGCCACAACTAAATTAGTGGGAGGAAGGAAGAAAAGGGAGTGGCTCCGTCATTCAGAAAACCTCCAGGGATGTGAGAACGCCAAGAAGAAGAATCACAAACTCTTTGACTTCCTTCTTCTAACTTCACATGTATTGGTCTGCATGAATAAAAGTCAAAGTATTGCAGCAGTGAATGGGTTTTCTGAATGTTTTCCATGTTTGTAGCACAGCTAAAATTACCTCTACTCCATGTTTACGGCTCTGTCCACATCATTTCCTGTAGCCCTGGACATCATTTCAGAGCGATCATTCCCACTGAGGGTAGTTTGTTGACTTCCAGGGAAAGTCAACAAACTTTCTTACTGTCAGTCTTCACATGGTAAGAAAACTCATCATACTATGGATTTATGAAAAGAGATTTTCGGAACCTGCACAACACAGGCTGAATCTCAATAAATCAGATCAACACTGAAAAGTAAATCTATTTTAGTAATTCATTTAAATTCAAAACTAAACTAAGACTCCTATTACTCTCCTTCATTACACAAACTGATGAATTTCAAGAGTTAATTTTTGATAACTGTGGCATTTGGTATTGAAAGAGGTTTGAATATTTCATAAGAACAGTAAAAATTTATATTTCACACTTACTTTATCTACACTGTCATAAGAACACTGGTGACATCACCCACAAGGAGTGTAAACCCCACAATGTTATCGACAAAGAAGCTGGCAGTAGGCAAGGTGCTGTACCCAAGCATTTTCATGGAAAGTTGATTGGAAGGAAAAACTGTGATAGAAAAATGGGCATTGAAAAGAAAGCTATTACAGAGTTGGGATTGGAAGCAGTCCTTCAAGAGCCTCTATGCACAGAGGCTCTTGAAGCCTCTGTGCATGTCCTGATACATGTATATCCAGAACTCGATACATGATATATCATGTATCAGGACATGATGTGCATGAGTCGAGTTAAACCACATGTGAAAACATCACAATTGCCTTACCTTGGGTGAACAGCACATAACTGTTGCTCAGTAACAAAGTCCTAGTTTCACATTTGGGTCCTCTAAGTGAACACAGGGCTTAAACGGTTACCATTCCCGTGTGGACGGGATCTTATTATTACTCACCATTTTTCTCTTGGAGCAGAGGAAGGCGTGACACTCGAGAGTCTCGTTGTGCTGGCTCTGGGCGATGTAGGCAAACACCTTATCGTGCATCTTGTCCGCAGTGCAATATGATATTCTGAAACAAACACATATGCAAGCACTTTAATCCAATTACAGAGAAAGCAGGATCATTATCCGTGCCTGCGATATCTATGAGGTCACAGTTTTTGTATGGGACGTTGCTTTTTGTAGTCTCTCGCACTTAAAAGTGAAAGGGAAGTAGAAAGGCATCCAGATGTGCCATTCCTGTGTCATGTGGCGGTAATAAGTCCTGCTCGTCAGCCTCAGGTGCAGAGGAAGCCTTTAAATCAAACTATAATGACCTACAAATAGCTTTTCTCCTCACTTCAGCATGCTGTCATTATTCTAATATCAAAGCCATGAGCAGGGATGGACAGGCAAAAACAATGATGACTTTAATGAATTTCTGCCATCTGTCCTCTCTCTGCCCTTCTTGCAACTCTGAGCATCATCTTCACTGTCCAATCATCCTGGGTCATATTATCTGAGGTGGGGTTTGAGCAACAAAGATTTACTGCAAATATTTGGGTGGGACGCCATTAGAGAAACCAGAAGTCAGGGGAACTATTTGGTTTTTTTCTCTTAGCAGATGTGTGAGGAACAAAGCTGCATTCCACTCAGAGCAGCTGCTTTAGGTTTCTGCACCATCACAAAGTCACTGTTGGACTCAACCTGAAACAATCTGCTTGGAATTGTGTTTAAAAAGGGGTAGCATTTCTGAGCAAATGCAAAGTGACAAAAACAACACGGGAGAATGTGGCACGCTGGAAACAATACGAGCCATTAGCTGCCAATGGAGATGAAATAATGAATACAGAGATTTGCACACTGAGAGGTTTAAACAGCAGGGGCTTCATGAGTGGAACTGATCCGATTTGTGGCCAGTGGGTTTTAGAAAGCTCTTCAGGATCTTATACCAGCAATTAGTGCTTAATACAGCGAGGTTTGTGTGTTTTCAAAGAAAATCCACACCAAAAAGATTTGTCTAAGCATGTTCCACAAAAGCATAAAACAGAGCAACTTTGCTGCAGTCAGTTTGTAAGTGTTTCTCTCGCCCTCTCACAGCCTGAATCACCTGAAAAAATGTCTGAACATGTTCTAGAAAATACCGCCTGGGTTTCTGCAGCTACTTAAATCTGTGCTTCCTCAGAGATTCTTTCTTTTTTAACATAAAAACAAATGGATCTGACTTTTTTCTAAGAAACAGAGAGTAGAAGTTGGTGCAACCAAGTATAAAGGTGAGGTGTGTTCACTGTCACAAAAAAAAGATTGGATTTTTGAGTTTACAACAAAGCTGATCAGTAAGAGCCAAAACATTGCCCCTTTCTTCTCAACAAATTATTTCCTTATCCATCTTAAAATAAGTAAAGGACAGTTTTGTTCAAGTAAGAAAGAAAAGCAGAAAGAAATCATTCGACATTGAGGCAATTATGTTAATTTATGCTCAGATGTAATGTGACTTACACCACAGTAAATTAATATGCTTAGTTAATATGCTGGGAGGTTATATTATGCAGTTTTCATTTTCCACAAATGTATCATTTTTATTTCGGTCTTCCTCTCACTGTTAGGTTGAAGCTGACCTTTATTTTGACTTCTTTCCAATTTTACTTTTTCCCTCTTTCAATAAACTTTGTGCAAAAGAAAATAGCAGATGAATGCACATCAGTGAAATAACCATAGACTTTCACATTCAGAGAGCGTGGCTGAGAAAGAACAAAAATATAACTTCAGAAACCCGTAAGCTGTCTGTGGAGCGTTTATGGAAAAGTCCCATCTCTTCTTGATATGCAGCCCAATATAAGTGAATTAAGTGAAAGGTGAGTCATGCCGGGCTCATCGGGTCATGAACTAAGCTTGCAGGCTGAGGCAGGTGAGGTTTTAACAAGAGAAGACAGATGTGGCTCCCTGTGACACCTCGGGTAAAAGCTCAGACTTACAACAGCTGCGGCGTTCCCAAAGGAGTTAAGATTGATGAGAAAAACAGCTGAGAGGGCGACTCGTTTTCCTCTCCCTCACACAGATATACCACACATCCACAGAGTGATAAATGAGAGCCAGGCAGGAACAAGAACTTTGCTTTAGTTCGGCGTGATCAGGTCGAGGTCGGTTTGACAGGATGACTGACCTGTATATGGAGATATTTTCTATCAGCTGGTTTGAGGCACTGTCGTAAAGGATGATTCCACGAGGCGAGACCGTTAGCGTGACTTTCTGGAGCTTTTTCCCGCTGGCTTTGGCCTGGAAACGAGAGAGCAGGGAGAGAAGGAAAGGGCGGAGGTCACAGAGGAGACAATAGAGGAGGGAGTGTGAGAGAAAAAAATAAATCTGCATTTCTAAATTACAACCTGCGGAGCTAATTGGTGATGTAATCAGACAATGAAAAGTCACCAGTGAGATGACAGAGGGCTACTAAAACTGCCATGTTTCATCAAGCCTTTCATTAGGCTTTCAGATATATGCGAGACCAAACAACAACTGCAGAAAGAAAAATCAGGCATATAAACAGCCCTTCACATTTTCACAAATGATCTTTCATTGCAGAAGCAAAACCCCATCAAAGTTTGGTTGAATTTTAGTAAAATAAAGTCTGTTTTAAGATGAGAAGAATTTCTACGAACTTTTTTTTTTTAATCTGTAATTTTGGAGTAACATCGCGCTGAGGTCCATTTGTCTTGGCTATTCTTCAAAATCGGAAAGAGCTGTTAAAAAAGTATAAAAAACAGAAATCAATACAGAAAGAGTTGAGAAGAAGAGAGAACAAGAAAGACTCCGGGACTCTGGTGATCTACAGAGAATGTGCAAAGAGGAATTGCCAAAATATAAAATGTTATGGAAGACCAAGAGTATCTCAGTTCATAAAAGAGAGTAATAAGTGCAGGACTGTGGCACCAGAGACAAAAACTTTCTCCAGAAAATAAATGTACGCAAATTAAAGGTCGCACTTTTCAAAATTTTCAGTACGAGATTACAGCACTGCAATAAAAGCTTATTTTATCTTAAGGCTTTTCACAAATATTTACCAGCACTGAAGGTGATGTATATCTAAACCATAAATTAACTGAGGCAGTTACGTAAAACAACTCCATAATGCCTATAATCTCACTGCCCAAGTCTTGCTATTCATCAAAATGTCAGAAAACATATCAGTTTAGCTGTAATCCGCTTTAGAGCGGACACCAACAGATTAGACTAAATCAGAGCCTTTTAGTTCCCCCCTCATTCATCAGCGTCTCTCAAGAATCCCACCATTGTGCCGTCTCTAACTTCATTATTCAGCGAGCTGATGGATCCCATAACATTAAGCCGTTTCTACCGGAGCCACAGTCTGAGTAGCAGGGTCCACACTAATTGTGTCCTCTTCTAAAATGTCAACGATGCGTTTGAGGAAGGTGGTCGGGGGAAGCAGTGTGATCACATTTCACTGAGGTGCCAGTCAGGTCATAATCATCGGGAGCGGCAGAGGTGATGATGTGGAGAAAATATTATAAATGCTTGACAGGAACTCATTTTCTGTTGGTAGGTTATTTACATACAGAGGAGATTTGGGTGTTTAAGCTAATTCAGGCTGTGTGTGTGTGCGTTTGTGGTGTTTTACCGTGGCTACTATCCTTTTGACGGCAGCCGCAGAGAGCTCCTCGCCTTTGGGCTGCTCCACCATCGTCACCCCCAGGTATTTGAGGTGAAACACCATGCCCTCCAGCAGGGTCTCCCTCGTGTCCGTCCAGTTCTCTGGAAGCTCTACAAAAATCACACACACACACACACACAGCAGTGAAACTTCTGAACACAAACAACCCAGCAAATAACATCACAGGAATGTCCTTTCAGATTGCAAATAAAAAGCTTTCTATGAATGAATAGCTTGATTGGGATTACTAGAAACCAGCAGAGAAATGAAATATTCTGACAATTTTCCCATGATCATTTCTGACCAGAGGTAGCCAGAAGAATCTGACTTATTTCCTATTTATTACATGAATCAGAACATAAAAACTTCCACTTTGTGGCCTATAAATGCATCAGCAAACAGAATGTCCTGTGCTGCACTTTTTTTTGACATTAATAAATATCAGATAAAAAAAGTTAGGGACAGAATATTTAAGCATAAATGGGAATAATATTTTCATCCCTTCACTTTCTGTTAGATTCAAAATCACTACCAACATCAAGGAAGCTGCAGCATATTTATTTTCTCTATGAAGTTTATACAAATGGTCAAAATTGTAACTGGCAGGTCTAAGAAATAAAAAAAAGTTTTCTGCATCTTTAATTAAAGCCCTAATGTCACTTATGAAAAACATACATACATAAACACATAACTTTGAGTTAAAAAAAAAACAGCCAAAGGTTATAAACATGACAAATTTCAATTCTTCATAGAAAATTTAATTAAAGATGGGACTGAAACTGAGACAATTTTCCCATTGAAAAAAGTAATCAGGAACTCAGTTGGTCAAATGCTAATAAAGGGTCGCCGCATCGACTGCTGGACAGTGAGGCGGGTCTGTCAACACTAAGGTACGGCATGCTGTGTTTTGTTTTTTTTTCTTGGATTGATCTCCAGCACCATCATCTAAACATAAAATAAGATTATATCTTTTGGAAGAAGCCGTGCCTCTTAAAGTAATCTGGGGATTTGTGAAATTAAGGCCAAGACAGTCTAAAGCCAATCTGGAAATGTCAGCTGAACCAGAAGCTCAAATATAATCTAAAAATCTGAAAGCTGTAAAAACAGTTGCTTGAAGTTGAGAACGGTCAAGAGATCCAGATACAAGCTTAGTTTAGCTTAGTGTGATTGAATTTTTTAAAATTCAATTCAAAGTATGTAAGACTCTAAAACAATCTTACGAAACTTGCTCTGGCCAATATTTTATTAGTTCATTTAAATCAAAATTTCTACATTACGTGTATTGTTACAGTGTTCATAGTATTTTTTTTATTTGTTTTATCTTGGATCCCAATGACACAACCTGAATAAATAGAAGTCAAATAAATTAATAAATGTGGATTGCTCTGCTTTATTTTTCTGTTTTAATAAACATTTGGGGGGTTAAAATAGATTGGGACCATAAACCTCCTCTGACCTTCTTAGACAAACACTTCAACTTTATCCATCCCGGTTTAAATCACTACTTCCTCTAATCACTCCATGTAATATGCTTAGTAAACATCATCAGAAGCAGCACTGGGCTCTTTTAAACCATCAGAAATCCCAAGACTTCAGTTCATTTCCATCGTCTGAACACAACTACTTTGCAAAGAGACATAATTCAAGGATTCTTTAAAGCATCAAGTCAATTTAATACAAGCATGAGTACTGGATCATGTTAGAAGCATTCTAGTGGTCCCTCATTTGGTTTATGCGAAACCAAAAACTACTTCAACTGAGAGCTCAGCTGAGCTAAAATAAAACTAGAAACAAAAAGATAAACAAAGCTAGTAGAAGCTAGAAAGAAAACCTTTTTCCTTGACGCTTAGAAAAGGGTTCCTTGGATGTTGTGTGAGTATGTGAGAGGGAAATCCATTTGTCTCTTCAAGAGTCCCATTTAAAAAACAAACACCACCGTCCGCCTGCCTGTTTGGCCTGTTGGAGATCAGTATTTTCAAGGTGTAATATCACTGCTATCAGTAGGTTTTTATCAAAGGGATTCAACACAAAGTTGATGTATTTAATGTTCTACTACTGAAAAGACAGCAAGCAGGTAGAAAAAAAAACAAAAAAACGGGCCTTTGGTTTCTACTGTGGTGTGCTCCAGCAGTCCACCTGCTCCTTTCCCAAACAACCCCACCCTCTAATCATCTCCATCCCTGTTAAGTGCCTTGTTGCAGTGTTTGTTCTTCTTTTCTTTCCTGTTTAATTATTAGCTCCATCTCTCAGCAGACGGTATTTTTTCCCCCCACAATCTGCATGATGCAAACAGTTCTGGCCTATGATAACACAAAACCATTTGCTCTGGCTGTAAAAATGCATAATTATGGTCACCCGATTGTAGATATAAGAACTCGTTAAAATATGGACAAACTTGTGTCACTGTAGAGAGACACCTTTTGCTCGGTGAAATTATTTTTAGTTACATATCTGCTTCTGCGTCCCATTAGAGAAAAACAAAGACATGTTTTGCACATATTAGCACCCATAAATACCTTTATGAAGTTGCCCCCAAGAGTTTTAGAAATGCTTTTCAAAGTGGAGATTTTCAAAAAAAAAAAGTGGTCTGTGGTGGATCTGTTTGGACAAGATATCTAAAAATTAGACAAAAATGCATTTTTTTCTGTTTTTCTACCTCATGTTTCACTTTGCCCTTCCTTGGTATACATTAAAATTTAACATTAGCTAAGGAAGTTCTTTGCTTTTATTGTTTTTAGGAGGGAAAAATGTCTATCCTTTTCATTTAGGCTCCAGCATAATTGCTTTCTGAATAAACTCACAGCTTTATTCTCTGCAACTTAAAAAGGTTAAAACGATAAAATTGTCTATTTGAGACCATTTTGATCTAATATAATGATAGTGACATAATAATGCCCACTCAAACCAACTTTGTACAAAACATGATCAAAAATCAAAAATAAAAAGGAAATAAAAACCACATAAAACATAAATAAAACAAAATTTGTCAACTCTGTAAACAAAACTGGCTTCGTTAATCAGACAGAAAATGATTGACCTGTTTAGTTCATCATGTGATTAATTGAATAATTGCTTATTGCAACAGGCTTATTTTTGTGTGAACCTATATTTGATGCGACTATTACACCTGGATTTTCTATCTATATTCATTCTATTGTATTAATTCACTTTGCGTTTCATCATCTGCATTACTCCGTATCCGAATATAAATGACATCAAGTGTGCTTTCCATTCAAAAACTGCCAACTAAAAATGTAACCCATCTCGTACTGTTTGTGAATATTCATATTGCAAAGAGTCTTTACTTATTTTAAAAGCTTTCCTAATGTATTATTTATTGAGTGAGAATGCTCTGTCATTTAGAGTGCAGAAATCATTGGTTTTGTGGCAGCAAATTAAAACCTATAGTATTCCTCTCTTTTGAAGCCAAACCAAGCCAGCTGCACATGGGTAACAAGGTTAAAAATGGTCTAAATGGAGCCACAACCAAACCTATACTTAAGTAATGAGTCTGACTGGGAACACCCGCTGCAGGGTCAAGGTCTTTGTGCTGGGAACAAAGCGGATTTTTCTCTGCTGCTCCTGCAGCTACATTAAAGGACTCTGTAATTGAACCTGTGGCAAAGAATCACAAGCTGCCATTTATGTCTCCAGTTAACTTACAGAGAGGACTATAAATATCCTTTACAAGGTGGAGCCGCTTTAGACATCCAGACATTCAACACTTAAGGATAATATTTAACCTTCGGTGTTCGCAAAAATGGACAGTGAACCCTGAGTGAACTGGACACTCTGTCGACCTGCGGAGCTCCTGGGAATTTTGACAAGACAGATGTGCTTCGAGAGCGCTCGGCGAGATTCGAGACGCGGCGACGGCGTCGGCAGAAATGCACTGCTGAAGGAGCTTCTGCAGGTCCAGAGATCTGAGGAGCACCTGTCTATAGCAGCACTTAAAGATGACCCGCAGTTCACCCTGATAGTAGAGATTCAAGAAAAAAAGAATCGCTTCTTTACACTAATTGCTCAAATAAAGGATCTGCTGAATGTGAGAGACTTTTTAAAAACCAACATGATGCCAGTTCAACTCATGAACCCAAGCTATTTTTAGCCTAGTGTGCACACCCAGCGTACCGTCCACACTATTAATCCATTTTCATACAAGGCACATTTTCATTCACATAACAGTCACCCTCCTTCTTCCCCCCCTATTGCAGACAGGCACCATGGCAGCACCTCTCTGCAGCTGTGGTGATGATCAGAGTTAACTTCAAAAGGCTTCAGGGTTGCAGCTTTGGTTGGTCATTGGGAGCTGTTTGTTTGAGTGACGGAGATTAGAAATCGATCTAACTCTGACAACTCAAGACGAGATGATGACACAGGAAGTAATGAGAGGAACAAAACAAGAAGACCAAAGCTGTGAAGCTCACATAATCTTGAATTAAGATCAGACTGAACAAACCTCTGATTGTCCCACATAAAAACAACAGCAAAAAGATGTTTTGGGAGGGTTTTAACTCTGAATGGATGAAATGTCACTGCAACAGGTCATTAGAGTAAAAATACCTCTTGAAAAAGCAAGAAAAAAGAAAAAGCCTCCTCTGATCACGAGTCATGATGAATGTACAGAATTAACATATTTTAAGTTCCTTAATCTTGTGGTATTTCGTAACGTTTCCATTTTAAAAACTACTTTGCTGAAGTCATACTAAGATCCATGAGCACAAGAAAAATACCATTTTTAGACCATTTTACTTCTTCAATAATTTACTTTAAGTTTTTTAAGCTCAAATTTACATAAAAACATTAAAATATTCACACTGCTAATGTTAATGTTCTCCAATACATTAACAGATGTTGATTCTGTTTCAGGGGTGGATTAATACAAGGAAGGCAGCAGTGGCAACCCATCTCTTTATTATGTCAATGTGGAATGCCTTTAGTCAGCATCTTATGAATCTATTCTAAATTCTTCCTATTACACTTTTTCCCTCCATTTTTTTTCTTTCTTTTTTTCAGTGTACAATAATAGCTTGAAATGGTACACAGTAAGTGGTGAACTGCCAAAGGTTAAAAATGGGTAAGGTTACCCAAAACTGAAAAATACATTTCAAAATGACAAAATTAATGTAGTGCATTGTTAAATGATGAGAAAAGGGTCATTAACAAAAATGAAGGTATTCCTTTGGTGAAATTGCAAAGAAAGTCAAGGCGTCAGTGACGCCTTCCTTCGCCATCAAAAAGCTACTCAGAGACTGGGGCAAGCTGACAGGAAGAGGTCTGGCAGACCAAAAGCCACAACTCGGTGAGAGGACATGCTTCTGAGAGTTTAGCAGCTTGCATGATGATGTCTTAACATTGATTTCACTAAGCAAGTCTCAGAGAAGACTGCGAGGTGCAGGCTGGACAGGCCGAGTCCATGGTTGTTGACTTGCTCAGACTGAGAGGCACCTCGAACTAAAGCAGCTGACACAGAATTCTGAGCCACCAGGCAACACCGCCGGGGGTCCAACCCAAACATAAGTCCAAGGTATGCCAGAACTACTATAAGAAAACAACTTTAACTCCACTGAGCTGTTTGGGATGAACTGGACAGAAGCATGAAAGCAAAGCAACCAATCAGTCCCACACGTTTATGAGCATTTCTGCTACAGATATGGAAAGACATTTTTGATCAGCATTTAATTTCTATTGTGGAAATTAGCTGTTTATCTGCCAAAGGTGGCTAGTTGGAGTCAAAAATTAAAAAATAAATTTTGGTCTAAAAATTAATTCCATGACTTCTTTTTCATATCCTCTTTCTAACTTGTACTACTTGTGCTTTTTCTTTCAGGTGTAATGAGACATTAAAGTGCATAATTTTCAACAAGAAACTTGAGAAATTGGGGTGTTGTAAATTAATTAAATAAAATTAATTAAACTTTATAACATACGAGTTTCACTTCTAGAATTGGGTTGCTACACTAAATTGCGGTGATATTTATAGAGCATCAAAATAGATAACATAATATAATGGAGTTAATCTATGGAGACCAGACTGTTGACACAGAGATCTCAGTGTCATCAGCCAATCTGCAACCACCTGTTTCATCTGTTAGATTTAAATGTTCTGCTCTGAGGTGATTGTTTCTTTTCCCTTTAATATTCAATCATTGGAGTCAACACTTTCCATTAAATTTTAATGACAAGAAAACTACAGAGAGAATGAGCTTCCTTTTGATGCTACAAGAGATTCAGGGAGGCGAGACAGTGCAGAGGTCTTCGGATTTATAATCAAAAGGATCTCAGAGTAGAGGCTGTGCAGAATTAGGGAGAAAAGAGGACTGCAACACATAGTTTTGGTGGATGTTTTTGTCAAAACCAAAAATGGAGAATCTTCTTATCAAATTAGAAAGGTTTGGTAAAGAAAGGTTCAGAGAGGATCACAATCGGCTTTTCTTGTCAACAGACAGTGACGGTAATGAGGCAAGAATATGTTCAGTAAGAACAGAAAGTGGAGGAAAAGAATAATTGTGAATGATTTATAAAGATCAGAGTAGAAAAGATGCAAACCAGTCGAAAAAAATGAACACAGGAAAAAAATCAGAAAGCACCCAATACACAGACTCTCAGCAAAACTAATAAGAGAGTTAGGGAGAAGCAACAGTTAAATTACTGTAGGAGCAGCAGGAGCTTTCTGCTGTGCCGTAAACTCTCCATCATGCTGTTAGTGCTAGACTGGAGAAGAGCAAGTGAGCAGTGATAAAGGCATTTAAAACTAAAGTCATAAATCAGTGTCACTATGATGGATCCATGGTTTCATCACAGCAATCTTTTCCACTCGAGTGTTTGGATACTAGACAATGGATGTGGCTCTCTCTAAAGCAACATGATTGTGTAACTGAGAACAAACCAAAAGAAAGATAAAATACGTCCCTCGTCTTAACCGTTTGTGACATTCATCTCCACACTAAACAAAACCCAGAAACGCCAAAATAAAGGACTTTTAGTTTGACTGACTCAAACCCAGCCCCACTTCACAATAATTAGGTATGCGTCAATGTTCCCACAGGAACTAGGAAAATACCTTTAGATCCTTGTTCTGAGAAAAACTGCAGCCATCAAACACAGTTAGTCGTAACTTTCATCATTTGGAGCTGTACTGGCTGGAGATGGAAAAGAGCAGTCAAAGTAGCAGAACTACAGGTCCAGTAAGGTCTGCACGCGTCGACTAATCAGCTGGTGAACAGAATTGGATGACTGTTAACTTGATGAGCCAGTAGGGAACATCAAATATCCCATGTTTTCTAAACAGTAAAGTCACATTTGTTTCTAACACCTTTGAATATGGATGATGTCACCGAAGGAAGAAAATTAAAGTTTAACTCTTTCGGGCCCAGAAAGACATTTAAAATGAACTCGGATGGCATGTCATATCCCAGAAATACACAAAGACTGCCATTTGTTTTGAAAATATTAATGAAAGCTTATTTAAGAGAGACTTATTTCTCACACAGTGTGACATCGCCTCCACTCCTAATGAAGGCTCCGTGGCAAGAAGGCTAGAACGACATCAGCAGGTTTTACAAAGTCAGATATGAAAATACATTCGCTTACATTTTAAAACTTTAAATCACTATGGCACATTAAATATGGCATTTCATCCTCCTTTATGTTTTCCCAAATGCAGCTTCATTTGTGTAAACTTTGTTTTAATTTAGAAATGATTTTAAAACATTGTCAATTAAAGGGAAAACGTGTTCCCTGAAAGAAGTAGTAATTTTAAAATCATCAGAAAATGAAGGCTATTTCCATTTATGCATCAACTCTGAACATAAAGTGCATCAAGAAATACATGCTGTTTGAGAATGCATTTGCAGAGTGAGAACAGCGGGAATTTTCATCGCTAATGCATTTAAAGAACAGGCAGCCTGCTGTAAGTAAAGAAGACCCTCAGCATAACAAAGTGATCTGAAGAGAGTCTTCAGGCTCTGAGAGCTCTCTCCGCCCAACTTATTGTGTGATGTGAGCAAATTTCACTGGACTCATCTGAACCCACTCAATTTCAAACAGTCAATGACCCACTGTTGTTCTGGTTTTGCTGGACTAACTGTAGCTAACTTGTATACTTTCTCCTGAACACAGTGGAGAATAAAATGTCCGGACTTGTTAAAAAAAAAAAAAAAAATCCTTGTCTGGGACCAAAGAACGTACACCAGTCTGGAACAAAACAGGGTCATGATTTTTTTTCTTGGTTTGGAGATGTGCGTCACCCTGGGAAACTGGGAAAAGCGTGTGTTTTCTGGCTGCTTTTTACATGGCCTCCTCAGAGGTTTGGTGTTTAACTGGGGGCAAAGGTATCACAACTCACGGCTCTTCAAGAAGGGAGTTTGTCAATGTCAGTCTGAGGCAGCCTGCCATTTAAAGCAACCCTAAAAGCCATTATTAGGTAGTTGTCTGTATTTTTGCCGTTAAATAAATCACGTAAAAGAACCAGCAGAAAATTAAGTTGCTCCATCTCACAATACTTTTTCTTATCTTTACTTATTTTTAATATTTATGACATTTATTTCACTGTTGACATTTTTACTTTTACCAGAAAGGAAGAAAGCAAGAGCATGAACGTAGAATGAATCAAAGAGCTGTTGAAAAGAGGAAATGGTCCCAGTCTTTGGTTAAAGAACTGTTGATTGTTCCTTCGCAAGAGGAAAAACTGGCTCCTGCTCTGAGTCCAATTGAGCCAAAGAAAACCTATTTTCAGCCATTTTTAATTTATATATTTTCGAATGCGAGAAGAGCCAACAGGATTAAACTGTCCAAGAATCACTTTTAGCACCAAGGTTCAGAGGAAACGGTTCAACTGTTGATGTATATTTAGGAAAAACAAACCCTTCAATAGGTGTGGCTCGTTTATGAGCCCAGACTTTATTAGTTTATAGCTCAGAACAAAAACACACATCCGCCTTTATCATCACAGATCATAACTGAATGTAGACACAGCTGGTTTAGGCCTTTTTGGTGGATTTTTTATATTTACATTGAAAACTTAATGTATCCCAGTTAGTTTGAAACCGCTAAAGTATTCAGATGTGTCACCACTGAGGTCTGGAAAGAGACAAAAACTGAACAGCAGGAGGATATTCAGGACAAACTAGGACCAGTCAAAGCTAATATCAAAAATTTCTTACAATTAGGGCAGTGTTTAGCAATTATTTTAATAATCAATTAATGTACTGACTATTATGATGATTAATCAGATTACACAAAATTCTGCAGTCTGCATATTTTTCATTGGACCACTTATGCCCATTTTTTTCAAACAATATTAGACGTACATTGAAAGCTGCAAATAAATAAAGAAATATTTTTTTACATAATAAAATAAACATTTCATGGCTTGAAATGTAGTAACATCATTCCTTTAGTGAATGTTTGATCACTTGTAGCAAAGGATGCATTTAACATACTTCCGATATCAACACGTGAAAAGCTCTGCACTTTCTGCCTCACCACGGTTAATCTGATTAACACTTTCGGCTTTAATAACACTTGTCAAGCATGGTGTGGATGCATCATACGTTCGGATTGTTTCATTCCTTACAACAGTGATGGATAAAAAAAATTAAAGACAAACTATGCATTTTTCAGGTAAGTTCTGAAAACAGTGCAGATGATGATCCCAAACGTCAACTCTACCAAGCTGTGTCCATGCAACGAGACAAGAAGTGTCTGAATAATGAATATATTCCAGTTATTTCTTGTTAAACTTCATTTCTTTCTTATCTTGGCCTATTTGGGCCCTCAACTGCAATGCTTGAGGTGATATGAACTTAAACCAATAAGGAGAAAGCCTGTTTAAGAATTAGATTCCTTTCAGCACACTTTGGACTAATTTAGAAACTGCTGATTCAGAGGAGAGAAGATGCCTGAAGGAATGCACCAATACTTGCCTTTAGCATAACAGGAGAGATATCCACATCCCAACAGCACCAAAAAGAATCAAAGCTTTGAAAGAAAGTTAGATCCTTTGTGTATGAAGAGAAAAAGTTCTTGTCTAAAGAAAGAGTTTGGCTCCTCAGCCTGATGCTAACACAGATCCATAACTTTAATTTCTGTGGGAAGTGTTTTGCATGTTATTGGAGGGTCAGGGGTAAAGTTCCCTACGCATGGCTTTAATATGCATCAGCTTACCATCATTATAACAGAAGACACATCCTGTCCTAAATATCAATGTTATATTGACCCAAAGATAAGGAGGATGCATTGCAGCCGTTGAGATTTAATTTGAAGACCCTTCAAATTAATTTCAGAGGGGTGAGGGAAGGGATTTAGCAGAGGATAAGTCACCGAGACATGTGTCTTTCAGTATCAGCTAAATCCACTCAAAGAAGGAAAGTGAGTGGAGGGAGAGAGGAAGATGACTGGTCATAGCAGTCGGGGGATTAGGGCTCATGACCAGCTGAGTTCAGAATGTACTCCCAACAAGAATCTGGGTTATGAAACTGATCCTCAACACGCTCCGTTGGCAGGCTTGCCAAACAGGAGGGGCTGGGCTGTGACAACTCTGATGAAGCACAAAATCAGAATGCATTCTCTAAACAAGGGCAGGAAACTGAGCTTATTTTTAAAACAAACATTAACCGGCCCGGGATTTTTTTTCTTCAATCCGATCTATGAGAGGCAGGAACAACTGGTGGAAAATGAAGTGATAATTAGAGTCATTCAACATTGACCAGAATAGGACAGCCACCTCAGGGCCGTTAATAATCAATAGGCTGCAGGCAGAGTTGGAATCATCAGTCGATTGGCATCAGATCACTCTGTTAGCCAACTGGCATTACACGTCATTGTTATATTTTAAGCTAAGATTCCAAGAACAGCTGATGGAAAGTCACCTTAAATATTCTGACATAGAGACAGATGAAGCAACAGATGAAGTAGATATGAAACTAGTGATGATGCTCTGGGACTCATAAGCAAATTGTTTCTGGTATCAAAGGTCATAAGATTTCATATTTATGTCACCATAATTTTCCAGAAGGAAATCTCCAGTTCTCGTATGCCAAGTTTTCCATCACAGGGCGACACAAGATACACACAAAAGCTAAATGCCGCCTCTTATTGTGTGCTTCCGGCCCTGGGAACACAAAGTAAAGAGGTCTTTGTTGACCTGAGGGCTCTATTGGTTCATACCTACCAGCAATTCTCACACTTTCAGACCAGAAACCGCTCAGTGTTTTATAGACCGTCAACCAGATTTTACGGTCTACACTTTTCCAAACTGGGACCCACTGCAGAGATTTAAGGTTTGGTGTGACATGTCACAATGAGTCTTCCAGGGTTTGAAAATATACTGCATCTGTCTGAAGAAAAAGTGAAAAACTTTAAAAATAAACTAAGAAAGCAAAGTGATGCTGTAGTTCGCCACGAACACAACAGCATCAACAATGTGCTTTGGTTTGATGAGATTAAGAATGAGCTTCCTAGCAAACAAATATTTCAGGTCAGTGCATAAAATATGTGGGAAAGCACCCATATACATAGTTAATTTATTGCAGAATTATCTGGGAACTTCTTCACCTATCTGTTTGTAGGTGAAGCTAGTCAAACAGGGACTATTTCCCTGGATTAACCAGTTGACAGGAAGGAGCCCAGATCTACGTCTATGTCCGTTTACTAATCTGCTCATTCATGCTTGTGTGCATCTTTACACAACTTCTGCATGCCAAAAAACACACAGATTAAGGAAAGGAAGAGAAATCTTACAGAAAAAAAAAAATCTGATTCTCATGATCCTCGTATAGAAGATTAGTTCAATATACAAGTCAGTGGGATTTCCTCCAACTTCTAGACTACTATAGAGAGGGTTTCACCTAAATTATTCTGATCAAGGTTTGGGCAGATGAATGGGCGCTACTTTAATAGAAACAACCTCAGGATAGAACCAGTTTGTTGAACAAAAACACCCAGAAGATCCATCACAGCCAATCAACGCACATCAATGACGACTGACTCTGCAGGAAATATACAGTTGAACCTTTTTGCTTTGAACACCTCTAAAGGAAGGATGTATAAATATGCATTACAATAAGTCACCAACACTATGACCACTTCCAGGATGCATTCACAATATTATTAGTAATAGCAAGTCAGGGTTTCTGCAAGTTTCACCAACACAAATGTAAAATTTCTTAAGACCATTAACAGAGAAATTTAAGACCAATAACACAGCAGAAATGTACAAAAGAAAATTGCATTTTTATAGTGTCAATGGTTAAGCTTCTTAGCCCAGAATGAATGCAGCATTGTACGGGTTGGCAGTAGAGCCAATGGCGAAGATGAATGTAGTCCAACCAAAAGACGATAAAATTTACACTTTACCTAAGATTGATGCAAAAAAAAAGCTAGCTACGTAACCAGTTAGCTAATATAGTAGTACATTAGCTAGGTATGACTCAAACATTTGTCTGACAGAAAAGTCCCACAAGAAAAAAAAGCTACATACGACATTAAATAGTCCCACCATGACAAAATTTACGACCTGTGATTGACATAAGGCCAACTTACATTTTTTAATGAGTTTAAATTTTTTTAAGGCCTAATTTTAGATGGATGAATTTAAGACTGTTTTGTTTTGTTCTCCTTTGTTTTAATTCCTTCTACTGACCAGGATCTCCTGACACTGAAGCCGATAAACTCGGTGAGCATATGCCTCAACATATGGCTAAAGAAGATTACATCAATTATTTCTCACCATGAAAGAGATCTGGTGGACCAGTCTGCTCTCTGCCAAGTTTACTGGAGGAAAGAATGTGTAAACGCAGAGCACATCAAAGACGCTCTTACTATTACTTTGGATATTACTTTTTCTTTTTCTTTTTTAAAGGGTTTCTTCCTTTTGGATCACGTTCAAAAGAAACGAACCTTCCAGACTCCACAAGCCAAATTCAACACGACACAGAGATTAGCTGCTTGCCTCATATAATTACAACTGAGTACCCTGGCTCTTATTATAAATGCACTAAAATAACTATTATGACATTGTGGAGTGTTATGTTTTGGCAGCTGTGTCAGCTAGAACCAGAAAAAGCTAAACATCCATTTTCCCCCTCACTGGATTAAAACTGCCCTTCAGGAAAAACAGTGACAAAGCAGGATTGTGCCGCCCCATCTCCACATGACACCATCGCTGACTCCACACACACACGGGCAGCAACACACTGACACACAGTAACCAACAGTGCTGTAAATCAGTAGGGATTTTACTACACCATAAAGGAATCCTGCAGGAAGCAATCTCCATTACAACATGTCAGATAACCCCCCACCGCCCATCACCCACATTGGGTGACTTTGTACAAGGGACACAGAACTGACTGCCCACACTGCAGGGCCAAACAGGTTCTAATGGAAAATACATAACAAACATGAAACACAAAGAAAGATGTATTTTTCCTTTTTATTCATGCTCCTGATATATTAAAGATCACAGAAAGAAGTAACCAAAAGGCTCATGGGAAAAATGGAGGAGGTTTAGAGCTTCTCCTCGGGTGGGAGAATCTTTTCAGAGGACAACCGTCAGTATAAATAGCAGGAATATATACCTTGATTATCATCAAGGTATTATTTAACACAAACCCAACGTAATAAACTGGTGATGCCATCTGAATACTGAGAAAAATCTAAGTTAGTTGTAACTTTGATCTCTGGAAACAGCAAGGTTTGTTAACAAGGTTAGACCAAAAATGTGAACTGATGAGCTGCTGCTTCAACATTGGCATCACCAAAAATACCACTGTGTGACTTGGAAAGAGTGACAATAATGTTTCTCTTCCATGTAAACGGAGATTTCTGCCTACCACCACTGGAAAGTTAAACAACTATAATGACACTCAGCCATTTCCCCACATATAAAAAAGGATAATTATTCTGTCAGTTCAGTAAATAGTCTTAAATAGGAGACAGATCCAAAGTAAGAGCCAAAAGAAAGAAAAACAAACCACCACTCTTACTTTAAAAGGTGAGGAAAAATTGTAGTGACCTTTCTAACAATCAGGAAAATTTTAGCAAGCATGGCATATCTGTATTAAAACATGGTCAGTTTTTAACATATTGCTACCAATCTAATAAGAAGAACTTGGTCAATATTAATAAAGTGCTTATTTCCATCTTGATATGTGTGTGTGTTTTGGGAAGGAAGAAAAAGCTTGACTGAGGCATCAGAATTAAGCTTTCCTTGCTTCTGATTTAGAATTGCTGCATCTTTAAAATAATGCAATCTAAAGCAGAGGGCATGGAAATAAATCCCAAATCTAAAACTGGGTTGCATGCAGAAGTCAGGATCCACTTCAGGAATCTGACAACAGGCTGAGACTGGCAGTCGTTTATTTACAACACTGTGGAGCCTGCAATTACATTGCAACAATCAAAAAGAAAAAAAAAAAAAGAGGAAGATCGAGAGCTCATTGATTAAAGGACAGGACCATGAACATCAGATTAATGTGCAATATGAATGATTGACACAGTCTGCTTAAATGTCAACACCTTTAGCTGCTGACAGGATGCAGAGTCATGGCACACACTTCCAGATCAGGATGAGATCCCGGCACTACATGCCTCTCTCTCCTGGACCAAAACAAAGCATCAGCTGCGCTCTGCAACACACCAAGCAGCAAATTGCTCTTTTGTCTAGGAATTAAAAGATGAGAGGGACAGTGAAACACTGGCCGTGGGCATCCCCCCTTTGTGGAAATAAACAAATGAGACCAGGGTGCGTGTGAAACCCCACGCCAGTATGTAGAAAGGTTAAAGTCAAATGTACCACAGGAGAAAACCCTGATGGTTCAGTCGATCATAAACGGGTCAGAAATGTTCTATATTTGCAGAATTTACCACCAGTCCTTCTGGCAGACTCGTGTTTTTTGTTTCACATTGAGTATCTCCATAGCAACAGGGCTGCCACGAAGGCGAAGCACATTTCTCTCTCGGTGTGGCTCACAAGTCTGAATCACGGGAGGCTGGAGCTCCCCGCTGAGCCTCTGTTAAACACTACCAACCACGGCAGGCTGTGGAACCTGACGTGACGGGAAAACTATAGGATTTCCTACAACTTTGTTGCTGCTTCCCTCAGCCCCATCTGGGGTCACAGGCGACTTGTGGAGTTCAGGGAGAAGCTTGCAAAACGAGTCAGCTTTGCGATTAAGTGTCAAGTTCATGTTTCCTGAAGTATATCTCTGCTCTGCTGGGCTTGTAACTCACACGCCTCCCCTTCGCGCTGTGAAACATTTTAAAGCCGCCAACTGAAGTTGTGAGAGAAAACACATCCTAGCATGGTTACGGCGCCAGCTAACGCTAACGCACAAATCATTGTAACACGTTGAGCAACACTTACTTTTATGTTTGCCTGCTCCCCACGACTGTTTAGCAATGCTCGGGCTCCGTATAATTGCCCTTCCAGCGGATTTCAAAGCGTCCATATCTTAAAACACAAGTGGGGCGAAGAGCCCACCGAGCGCGTCTCCGTCTTATCGGCTCTCCTCCCTTGATTTTAAAACCCACTCACACGTGAAAAACTTTTTAAAATATCAATATTCGGCTGTTTTCTTCTCCACTTCGCTCAGCTCGGCTTCACTCGACGGTGGATTATCATGCTCGTCCCCTGGGCGGTGTTATGTATGCAAACTAGCCGGATAACGTGCGTGAGCTACGCCTGCTTTGTGGCGTTACGCAAGCGGTTGTAGCGGCAGCGGCAGAGGCGGTAATCGCGGTGTGACTGTAGTTGTGACTCGCTGCGAAAGGCTTCGCTACGGTTCTGCTCCCACCCAGTGCCTCCCGAGACAAATGAGCCAAACAGGTTGGTTTCCTCGGGTCCCGGAGACGTCATCGGATACGTCATAAATGTAGTTGCCTCACCTCCGCAGGTGGATTTGAAATCTAAGGTGAAGCTGGTAGGTGCGGTGAGAAGCAGGGAAGAAGAGCTGGGTGGGATCACTACATTTATGTGCTATAATATGGTAGGCAAGGCTTTTGGATGTGTGCACTGCTGGAATGTTTGATGATATTGCAATGAACTACTGGTTTATAAGGTAGAAAGCTTTCTTGCCATCCTTCTGCCACAAATTTTCTGTCAGATTCTGTGTGCAACTCCAGAACATGTTGATACAACTGTATGGAGCTTTGAAGATTTCATCTGCACTGTATTGGAGTATTATAGTTTTTGTGCTTTCATGAAATGATGTTGTAAGTAAAAGGTAGATTAATATGATGCCATTTTTCTTATGAGGTGCATCTGATGATGCTTCTGATGTATAAACATTCTCTTAAAACAGCCTTTACAGTACAGGAAGGACAATCTGGCAACCGTATCTTTGAACAAAAGTCATTTCACACTTCCTCAAGTATGGTTAACAGTAAATGTTTACAGAAAAGTATTACTCAACTTCCAAATGCCGTGAAAGTATAACCATCAAGTATAACTTCTCCTTGACTTCAAACCAAAATAAGCTAAAGAGGCACATTTATAGTTATACCTTACATGTATTAAGAAATGTTTCCACTCTGTTGGATTTTCCTCTGATAAAAATGGTTACTCATGCCATCTTGGGCTTCTAACCAAAAATATTTTAGTTGATACCATTCTACCATACTGCATTACTCTGAGCTTACATCATTAACCTTTAAACAAAAACCACTCGGGAGAAAAGCTTGTAAAAAAAAAAAATCCAGCTAAACCAGACTTCACATCAGATGACAAGCTCAGAGACATAAGTTCAGGGGGTTAAGACATTCCTGGGGACACATTATGCAACATTATGGATAACAACAGATTGGATCTAGGCAAGAAGTGACCTTTTTTTGCTTTCCCGTCTAATATAATCAGACCCCGTGAGTATCCAAAGCAATTTAAAGAGCTTGTTATTCTGCTTGGTCATATAGAGTTTTTGTAAAGTGCTGCTGCTGCTTTTCAGCCGGCTGCAGCCTCAGAGACGAGTGAAGTGTGGAAAATTATGCCTTGGATTTTAGAGCAACAGCCTGGGGTAAAAATTATAGAGGTGTACGTGAACAGGTTTACCAACTTGCAACATCTCCAATTCTTCCCTTTACACACCTTTGTGAGTTGCAGCTGGAAACATGTTAGTATTAATGCAGATTTACCCGGCTTTCTTGATTTTCTGATAATTCCTAAACTAACATTTAGATCCATTTGTTTTAAAATTTTATAGATTTGTAACAAAGCATCACAAATCACCAGCACATAGCTAGTCAAATGCTTCACATTTGTTAAAGCATGATTAAGAGGGAAGGAATGAGGAATTTCTCCCTCAGTTTTCTCGCTGTGCCGGTTTATCAGGTGTGCTTCAGCATGGCTGGAAAACAGCAGAATGCTGAGCTGAGGGCTTCTTTCATGCATTGTTCTTGTTAGGAAGAGGCTCCGTATCCTCCTGAAACGGAAGAAAATATGTGCTGGAGGAATTATCACTTAGATCAAAATCTCCCAGTAATAAATGTCTTGTCTTTTCACAACATATCTTGGTATAAAATCAAACACTCAAAAGGTCAAAATCTAAATATGAAACGTAAAAAATGCAGGACTAGGAGGTTAAAAGAAAACCATATTCATGTTCTCCATGAAGGCCCCTCATCTGCACCACTGCTGTAGTCACAATGCACTAAATAATTGTGCTCAGTAGCACTCAGGAAGATTTTATTAATTTTTTTTTCCTTTTGTTACCGTTAAATGGGATTTTATGGTCTTAAAAAGAGAATAATGGGTCTAGTCAGAGTTAACAAGATCCTGTGTGAACAGTTAATCTGTTTTGATTTGCACTGCCTCCTAGTGGTGAAAAGAAGATCTTGCACTGTAGAATCAAATATTGAGTTATTTCAAAAAATTGTTAGATTTGTTACACATGAAAGCAAAGAGAAGAAATCTGCAGAGAAAAAAATATATATATATACACATCTATAAATATAGAACAAATTAGTTGTAATCTTACCATTTATTCGCTCCATAATGCCTTACAAAATGTTCAGCAAAATGAGTTAAACAAAACCAACAGGTACATAAGTTTGCAAGAAAATTTTTTTATTTCCTGTAAACCTCACAGAGCGAGAGCGCAGCCAAGGTCAGACCTAGGAGAGAACTTAACTGTGACTGTGGGCATAGAAAACAAAAAACAAATAAAACAAGACTTCTGTTTACGTTCACCCATCAGTTGACTGAACAACTGACTAAACTGTAATTTTCACAACATTTTTCCAAGAAGCCGACAACTGCAGTCTGAGTGGGATAGCAAGGTAGCAAATGCTTCTCCGTATACAGTAGGTGAACAAAACTTTGTGTGTGTGTGATAATCATCGTTTCAGGCAATGGTGAAACCACGTCAGACTCGAGCATATTTCTCGAAGAATGCCAGAAATGGGAGTGAGGTGGTTACCCAAGATTCGCTAAAAAGAAACAGCATTTCAATTTGACTACAGAGTTCACAACAGAACAGGTGACCAAATCCTCTGCCTGGTGAAGATTTCACTGAGTGGTATTTAACTGGATATTGACAAATATGTGAGTGCAAATGTATTTGCAATACAGTTTTGGAGCACATTTAAGAAAACTAAGTCTAAAGTGGAATTATATTTCATTCAAACACTGTCCTGTCCGTCATTGTGGATGTTAAAATGGACTTAAAGATTTGGGGTTTCAGGCAGCACAAATGAGCTGTGGTGCTTTCCTTTTCATTTTTTTATTTAATTACTGATGAATCTGGTTAAAGAACAACAGTCCTTCAAAACTGGTTAATGGAATTTCCTCCCCTGACTATGCTAAGAAGAACATTTCCAGCTTGTTAAATATGTCACAACTATTTTAAGAGCTTTTTGGGCCGTGCTTTGTCCTCACCTCGATGACTTCACGCACAACACTGTGAAGTCATCATACAAGTAAGCGTGGACCAACCAGCACTCTGAATGAATACTGAGGTTTTCAAATTCACCCCTATGGAAATATTTTTGAGGGAGAAAACTTGGATGGTAGATTTGTTGCTTTTTTTTCCTAATAAAAACTACTTGCATCATTTTATACACGCAACGTTTTTGAGTAAGTACTGAGAAACCATTGCATTCTTAGTCATACTGTAAGTATCTCATAAAGGTCTGGTTCCGATGCAACTTAATCTGCAATTTATTTCAAACTTTGCTTGCATGTCTTTTAGCCATTAGCTTTTAAAGAAAACAAGTATGGTGAAAGAAAACAACTGTGTCTGGTTTTGCAATTAGAGAATTCGTTGCTCCATAGGGAAATACATTCCTCTGGTTGTACCACTGGTGCAAATACCAAGTGCCAAACACATGGAGCTATGAGTCAGAAGAATGAAGCAAAAGAAACTCATCTGCCTCTCTCCGAAAGCTGGTAGAAGGCAGCAGTGACGGAGGAGCTGCACCCTTGAGATGAAGATACACACCTGAATCTGTGAGGTTTCACTAGACATTTAAATAAAAACAACCAGGGCTTCCTAATTTTCCAGGGGATGTCAGTTTTTAGGTGGTTTTGGGTATTTTTTTTTTTTTTTTTGTCTTTTGTTTTAACTACAACAAACACAGTCACACAATACAACATCCTTCTGACCTGGCAAAAAGAGAGAACAGAAGAAAACTTGAGTTCTCAGCCGCGACATGACGGGGTCTGCAGGAGCAGTAAAAGTGTAGAGAGGGCAGATGGAGGAAAGGGAGGGGCAGAACGGAACAGAAGAGAAAAGGCGTTCACTTTTTGAGGGGCTGGTAAACAGAAGCGTTGGGGTCCAGGCTGGAGGGACTGGTGTCCATGAACTTTGAGGAGTAGTGGGGGGTCACGGGAGTCATGCTGCTGGTGTCGGCCGTGTAAGAGATGCTGGGCATGACGGCCATGACTTCTGCTATCTTCTGCTTCAGGTCTTTGATCTCTTGATCCTTCTGAAGGATCTGACCTAAAAAAAACAACAACAAAAAAAACACGATTCATTTACTTCAGTTAAAAAAAACAGTATATTAAGGTTTTATTAATGGCAACATATTGGGAAATATTTTTGCGCACCTTGTGCAATTTCCAGCTGTCTCTTGGCATCTCCAAGTGCAGAGAAGAGGTCCAGTTTGATCCTGGTCTCTGCGCTCAGGCTGTTTTCAAGGTGCTGAGTTTTGTCCTGCATGGCTGACAGTGCTGACATCAGCACCTCTGTGTCTTTTTCGTTTTCCTTATATTTATGAAGTTCCTGGAATATAAACAAGTTATGCACACAAGTTCAGACAATCACCCCAAGATATTTTGTGGAAAAAAATATTAATTTATCCAGTGAAGTATTTGTTTTCACAAACAAGAGGTAAACTGATAATAAAAACAAGAGCAGGACTGCAGAAAATAAGCAGTTTTTAAAAAGAATACATCACAACAGAATTCAGCAGAAATGAATATGAACAGTTTGCAGTTTTTGACATATTTCTAAGATTCTGAAGCATTCAAACTGCAAATTGTTTAACTCAGTGCTTCTCAATTCCAGTCCTCAGGCCCCCCTGCTCTGTATGTTTTAGATGCGTCTCTATTCCAGAACAGCTGATTCAAATGATTGCATAACCATCAAGCACTGCAGAAGGCTGTTAATCACCCACAGATACAATCCAGGTGTGTGGCAGAAGGGAAACACCTCAAACATGCAGGGAAGGGGTGGTGTGAGAACCGGAATTGAGAAACACCAACTGCACATGTTTGAGCCAGTTTCACACTACTGACTCTAAAGGCACGATAGAGATTGGAGCGAATGCAAGGTTAAAACAAACGGTAACTATGACAGTGAAAGTCTTCAGAACTTAACCTGATAGATGTCTGTTTATATGCCTGTTTGAATTTTTCCATCAGATTGGTTTTTGTGCTTTTTCACCAAATGATTCAACGTGGCTTTCTGCCTGAACCAGTTAGGTGTTTTTCCAGACCAGTGACTAAGCGTACAATCTGACCTCACATTAGCTGAAGCTAATCCAAACACCTTCTCTCTGTGCTCAACAAGATTTTTCTTACTTCTTCACTGTGATGTTGACTGGAATGATTGTGATGGTATAGACCAGGGATCCCCAGAGTTGGCCCTCGAGGGCCGGCATCCTGCACGTTTTAGTTCTCTCCCTGGTGGAACCAACAACCTTTTCAGCATGTCAGTTTTCTTCTTAGGCCTTCTAACGAGCCATCATTGGATCCAGGTGCATTAAACTAGGGAGAGAACTAAAAAAAGCAGGATGCCGGCCCTCGAGGAAAGACTTTGGGGACCCCTGGTATAGTGTACTGGATTTTAGTGATACAGCACTGTAGTTCGTACATGGATGAAAGTAGATTTTTATCTTGATTTGACAACAACAATTTAAAACAAATAGAAAAGCTGGCCATAAAATCTTGCTTTAAAGATGACAAATTACATCTGAAGTGAGTTTAAGTAATTTCTCACAAGGGGTTGGTTAATCTAGACTGCTTATTTGCATAGAATAATACAAATAAAAGAGAGAGATGGATGATTAAAGGCTCTTGCATCGTTTTCTAAATCTGTAAAATAATGGTAATTTCAACATTTTCTATTTTGTTTTTTGGACTCAACTTTGTTTCTATTGATACTGTAAGCTGATGAAAATGCAGAAAGAAGAACTAAAAACCAGCACTTTTAAACAGATGAATTCTGGCTTCCCATAATCAAACAGGATAATGCAACAACTCAGAACTGCCAGAGCTGATTATACTCGAGACGGTAAACATGTAAACTGAATTTCCTGCTACCTCTTGGCACTGAGTAATGCCTACCTGAACTTTTAATTCAAGATCCCGTATCTGCTCCTCTTTCAGCTTGATGTCCATTGTTAATTTTTTACCCTCTGCTTCTAATTCAGAGATTCGCCGCCGCAGCGTGTCTGTGCACTCCCCTCTGGAAAAAGAAACAGAAAAAAATTTTGTGAATCTCAGGGATAAACACTGGAGGAGAAAGTGAGATTGCAACATACCTAGATGCTGCTGCTAGCGCCACTGCTCTGGCCGCTGTGGCCTCCTCTAATTTCTTTCTCTTCTTTTCTTCTGTGAGCTGCTTCTCTGCCGTAGCTCGGGCCTCCTGTTCTGCTTTGAGCCTCTTCTCTAATTGGCCGACTGTCTGTTTGTCCTTTTGTTTCGCCTGCACAGCATTGTGAAGCCTAGTACATTGAAAAACACAGAACACATTTGGCAACGTGACATAAAATACCCATTGTCCACAAAACATTCCTGCAATTTCAGAACAATATTTCCTAACTTTTTTAGGCCTCACTACCCTAACTGTTTACAGATTTCGCAAAGAGTTGTGCAACTTACTTGTTCTGCAGCAGCTCGTTTTCCTGGCGCAACTGGCCCAGCTCGGTGCGTATGGAGCGCTCAGCGCTGCCCAGCGAGCCAATCTGGCTGCGGAGGTCCTGCTCAACCTGCCGGCTGGCCTGCAGGTCCGCCTTCAGCTTTTTAATGTCTTGCTCCAGTCTGTGGCAGGTGGGGGGTGAAAACAGAGAATATACTTATTTGTAGGAAACTTTTTTTTTTTTGGTAAACATTGTTCCTCCAGAGGAGTTGATGTTCTGGAACATCAACTCAGAGTTGATGATTGTATTTGATTGTTGGTTTTTTTTTGCAGGTCTGTCTAAGGTTTAGTGAAAACGTAACTGTAAATATCCTGCAGATATTTTTACATCTCACTTTAAAGATGGAATCTACAAAATTACAGACATTGAAAATATGGAAGATTTTAGAAATAGGGCAGTAAACAGGACAGTCTTAAAAACCAAACATTTTTCCAGTATTTGTTTCATTTTATCTGCTGTCAGCTGTTACCCAGATGCAGCCTAGGTATCTACAACCGTCCCATCCTAAATGGCATTAAAGAAAGAGATACACCAAGCAGCAGGTTACTTCAGAAAATAAAAGAATTGCAAGATTATTGCCATTGATGCCTATGTTGCGCCAGAGAATCAAGGTTCATTGTGTAGGTTGATGTGTTTTGAGTGAAGGTGGTGTAGATTTTTTTTTTTTAGTCTTGGTGAAATATGAATTGGGGAAAAAAAGTTTCTGGTCTTCAATTAGAGGAAATAAAAGAGAAGCTGGCTCATTCCAATCTATGGAATATCCAATACTTTTCTTTTTCCAAGAAATGTAACTAAACAGTTAAAACTTTCATTCAGCTCTCTGCTCCAACAATATTAAACTCTAACAAACAAAAAGTGGGATTTATTTAAAAGTGGACCACACTAAAGGAAAGGCCAGACTGAACATCCATTTGTCTGAAGCTCAAAACCAACATTGTACTAAAGATGGCAAACATTACAAATATACACTTTGTTTAATAGCATAGAGATATAAACTGTTAGTGGGTGGAAGCGCTTCATACCTAACAAGTGCTTCTGGCTTCTTCAGCTCGTTGTTGGGGATGCAGTTGTCGGTGGGGTCCCTGTGGGAACCACCCGACGTCCCTTTCCCCACCGTTAACTTGTGCTTCTTCTCGTTCTTCCCTGCAGAAGACGGCTGTGCCGAGGTGGGTACGCTGCCGTTGGTGGCGCTGTGGCCACACGGCAGGGAATTGAGCATTACGGGGTTGGTGTTAGTATTTTTGTAATTTTTGGAGGAGTTTGACGATGAAGATGAACAGGAGGAATTGTTGTCCTCTTTAAGCAACAGGTTCTCTGTGCTGCCCAGCTCTGTGGTCAGTCTCTTGTTGTTTATATGTTTCTCCATGTACTCCACCTCCTGCAATTTAGAGTCCACCGATGACGGCAGGATGCTGTTGTGTTGCTTTTTCGTATCCCCGCTGCTCCTTCCTTCTTTCCCTTTTTCTTTATACTCCAGTTCCGGTAATGGCACAGATGTCTTTTTATTGGCCGGGGTGCCATTCTGTGACACTTGAGGTGTGTCCACTTCAGATATTCCTTTAGTTGCTGTTTCACAAAACAGGAAAAGATGAGAAGATAAATATTTGACAATATTATTCATATTTGTACTGTCATTTATCATCTGTTTTTTTTTTCTTTAAAAAAGATGCAGGTGTCTTGCATCTTAAATAACCCTGATCAGTGAAAAATGTTACACAAATTTCCAGTTTTGTATGAAAACAATCATATCACTTTTATTTATCCATCTTATTTAATTAAATGAGTACTCATGTTCAGTATGTGCACAGTGTTTGCTTAAACTGTGCAGCAGGTGCACTTGCAACCACAGGTTTTGAATAGAAAAGGAAGGCCCATGCTTCAGGTATTAACATGCACATTGCTATGGGGAAAAACCTTCAGAAAGCTTCTGTTTTCACCGCCTTATTATATTGACATGTTTCAGAACATTAAACAAACTTTGATATCAAGGATTATCTGATTAAGTGCAACATGCAGTTTACAATGAAAGAATTTAAATTCATAAAGGGAGTAAAAGCTATCCAAACCAGCCTGCTCCTTTGTGAAAATATTTGCTCTGTGTATCTACAAAGGAGCTGCACAATATTTGCTAAAACCATGTTGGCCCTGAATTGTTAAGCAAAGTAAATGCACTGATTCATGCAAAGGTAAACTAGCGCTGTGGCGATTGCACAGTGTCTGTGGGATCAGATGACTGACACACACCACTCCTTGCCATAACAAAAACTGAACAGGTTAAAAAGCTCACTGGACTTAACCCTGAGGGAATGGTGACCCTTCAAAACAAGGCATCACAGAGCACTGCAGGCTTAGCCCTATAGAAAGGCGACTGTCTGATACACAGATTATGTGTAACACTCTACATCAGCTTAATGAGCTTTATTATCAGCCGAAGGCAGGAAGAAGTTCGGAGGGAGGCTTGTGTTTGTTGATTTAATCAAAACATTTTTGTAAAATAAAGTTCTCATCTGTTCCTGACTGAAGTGTTGCTCAACATACTTCATGTTGTCAGGCATACCCTATTTAAATGATATTCAAAATTTGCTTGGTGATTTCAAACATTTAGTAGCAAAAGCAAAAACTGAAAACAAATCCGCAAAAGGGACAAATACTTTTTTATGGCACATTTTATTACTACTTCCTTCTGAACATGTTCAAACTGTTAAGCTAACAGGTAACTATTCAATTTCATATCGTAATGCAGACTCCAGAATGATGCTGCATCAACATTCCAAGAAAATCTGTTTTTATGCATCAGTAACACTTCTGAATCTGGGAATCTCCCATCAACACAAAGAACTTTAGGTCAGACTCTTACTTTCTTCTGCTTCCCTCTCTTGCCTTTGAAGCATCTGTTGCTCCAGAGGAAGAGCCTGCTGTAGAAGTTGCATATAAAACTCATTCTCCTTCTGCACCTCCTTCTGCTTCCGGAGACGCATTTTATAACTGACGTAGCTCTTGAAGCCGAAGCCCAGCGTGACTACGGGATAGCCAATGCTATAGAGATGGATGCAGAGAAGTCTTGTTTAATTCAGAGCAATAATGACTCTAAACACACAATAGTATTCATATCACTTGAACTTTGTAAGATGCTGTCATAAAGCAACCACAAAACGTAATTAATCAACACAAAATAGTACGCAATTGCGAAATGAAAAGGAAATAACCCTTTGTTTTCATAAAAAAAAATCTTCAGGGGTTTGTTAGAGAACTTCAGCAAACAAACAGAATTATGCAGACCAAGGAACACAGTAAAGAAGTCAGGAAGAAAGTTCTGAAGAAATATAAAGCAGAATTAGGTTATAAAACAATATCTCAAAACAAAAACAATAGGCTGACTACCTTGGTCAAATATGTAAAAAAAAAAATAAAATAGACTGCAACAAACCTTCTTTCAAATGGTTCAGAAAATATAATTAGAAATTGTAAATATAATGTAAAATAAATAATAAAGCACAAACCATAGAATTAGACTTTATAGATCTACCCTTATGGGTCAACCACATTTTATCAGTACCCGATCTAGAATTGTTTTCAATATTGGGACTGATAAAGATATTAATATTGGATCAGTACATCTCTACAACAAACCAATAGTATAAAAGTTAATCCACAGTAAGAAAACAAATAAGGAAATCATTGGTTTCCAAAAACCAAGCCAAACTTTTTTTTTCCCCAAAACAGCTGACGAATATGTATTACACTACATATTTGTGGCCAAAAAAGGTATAACAAAATGGCCCATTAAAATCTGCATAATTAGTATTTACAAAAATAAAAGCACCAGCAGTATGACAGCATTAGAACATGATTTTTAACTCATAAGGTACACTTCCCGTTGATAAAAACAGAAGTGACGCTCACCAGTGTGCAGCAAAAGGACGACATAAGTCCACATGGAAATTTTTCAGGTCTTTGAATCTGATGGCTGCCTCTATGTACACAAATAGTATCCATAGAGACACAGTCGGGAGACACACACCCCTCTCTGCATCAAGGAAACAAAGCACAACAAGTGTCAGAACCTCATTTTAAACTTGAGGGATTAAAAGTGGGTAAAATTGTTTAAATAAAAATATAAACCTGTTAAATACAGCCTGATAGGATTTTCACATAAAAAAAAAAACATATGTAAACATTTTTGTAATACGGATCTATAATTTGTCTTCTGATTTCCATCACTGCACTATTATTAGTAAGGATTTAGTGTGCCCTGAAGTAGACTCAACCCATTGTTTCTTAACAGCACTGCACTCCAAACATTCAACACCAAGCTGTTTGGTGCAACAAGATATTTATACTCCTATGACATGCTGAGAGTCTGAATGTCACTGGCGAGTTCAGAAAGCAACTGGGAACCACTGCGTCCCTCCCACCAACTGGCTCTTGGATTTCAATCTGACACCTGGCCTTCGGTCAACTCAGGCAGACGCCACTAAATCAGTCTGACAGGTAATCTGCAGAGCGTAGCTCGCTTATACACACCATTCAAATTTTTCTGAAATAAATCTTGTTTGCAAGCAAGCAAACACAATAATGAGCAGTGGATTTAAACAATACCCACTTCTCTTTTTGGAAAGTATTCAAATGAGACTTTGATGGGAAACAAGAAAAAGGATGTTTAGTACATCTCATAAATGAACTGATATTGTCTTCCTTATTTTTACAGCTAAAAAGAAATGAAAGTCTCTGCCAAAAGATCTGATTGACAGAAGAAACCTGGCAGAAAAAAATCTGAATTTCTTGAATTTTCACCTGGGTCCGATCCAACATTGAAACTAGGAAATGTTAAGAAAATCAAAACATGGAGAACACTTACCTGTATGCCAAACATACTGCACCCACACATAGGTACTGGCAGCAAAGAATAGCCATTGCACCGGGATGAAGAGGAGGCAAATGATGTCCGAGGTAAACGCCACACAAACAAAGAATACTGAAAACGCCTGAGACAGAAAGGAGGGGTGGTAAGAAAACAGACAAAAGCCTTTTAATATTTGTAATCATGCTTACAGATCTAAAGGAGAATAATTAAATTGTTTTACAAAAGGCTTAAAAAGTGGAAAAGATTATTTCATTGATTTTTATAGCTCTGAAAGAGATCATTTAGTTAACCATTGAAGCTTATGTACAGTAAATGCAGCATAATATCTTTGGTTCTCTGTCTAGCATCATATTGAGAAACAGCAACACAAACAAACACCTACACAAAACATTTTAACAAGAACATGCTGTACACGAGCTTAATGCATCAAAGGCAGAGTAGAGCTAGTATAACTCTACTCTGTGTATATATATTCACATTATGAATATATAAACATGACTACAGAAGTGCAGCCCTGGTCAGAGCTAAACTTCGTCATCAGATAGGAAAAGGCAGCGAATGAGATTTATAAAAACAAAAGCATGTTTTTGAGATTAAGTGAATTTAATTGAAATTACAGCAACACAATCAAAAAAATGCTAAAAGTAATGATTATGGAATTTATTGTGGTGGTTCTTTTTTTCCCCCACACACACCCACAGCATACGACAAGAAATTTGGCACACCACATTTGGCAAACAGCTTTTCTTTATTTTATTTTTGTAGTAAATAAAAGCTAAAATTTACGCCAGGCGTACTTTTGGCCATGTCTCTACAAGTAACGCTATAACAATAACAAAGGTTTGTTGAGATGTGACCGGGTGCATGGGTGAAAGTGAAACTCTTTCAGATAACTTTTGGTACAACTAATTCTCTATCTAAAATTCCCCTAAGCACCAGAAAAGGAACTCAAGAAGATGTTCATGCAGAAAGACAACAAGAAAAATTACTTTAAATTCAATGACCTGATAAAACTAGCTGGGTTTCCCCAAATGCATGCTTTGAATGTGTGTATATCACTGGGCTGACTTGACTTTATATTTCTGCATATAAATCAGATCTATATGTCTTGCAAAGTGCCTTGAGATGGCATTTGTTGTGAATTGGTGTTTATAAATATTAATAAACTGAAATCTTTTAATTGATGTTAAGGATTTACATGGTGTTGCTCTCGTTTTTTGCTATTTTGTATTTTATCTACTTATGTATCACTTTGTACCCCAAGAGAACATTTTGAAGCTACTTATTTTCCTTTAACCTCTTTGCCGTTTGGTCTACTTTAACCCATTTCTTCAGGTTCAAAATGGATCAATCTGTTCCACAATGTTTCATCACAGCTATGAGTCAATACCCACCAGCCAGTGAGATGCTGTGAACTCAATTTGATTGAGAATTTAAAGTAATTTTCTATAATTTACTCAAAGTCTATTGAAAGGAAATGTGGTTATATGACTCTAATGGTAATATCATAAACTGGTACACAGTGGTCTATCCGTTTGTTTAAAATGGATTTTAAAAAATTGATTGTTTTCTTGCTCGAAATAGAAGGGAGGGACAAAGTGACCCGGAGCCTATTTATAACATCTATACTAAATGTTTATGCTTGTTTAATGTCTGCCAAACATCCAGTTTTTAATCCACCAGGCTGACACACTAATCTGAACATTAGTGTCTTAGTTGTGAGAGTTATTTATCGTTTCTCAAAGTCCTTTGTAAAATTGGTTTTCTGGGACCATACCAAGGTTGAGTTCATGCTTTTCATTCAGTTTTATGTAAAAAAGACAAATTTGCAAATCCTAATCCAGAGCAACTCACCAGTCCCTGGTATCTGAAGGAGTCGTACACACTCCGCATGAAGAGCCAAAATGGCCAGAGGTACTCAAACCTGAACTCAAGCACAAAGTCTGCCAGCAGCACCAGAGCCCACACAACCAGGAACTTCAGGTACAGGAAGGTACTAAAAAAAAAAAAAGGAGAGTCATATTTTAGCTTGAAAACACACAACATGATTTTGAACAATGCTAATAGCAATCCTAGACTTTGGCACTTAAAACACTGTAGTTCCCTTATGTTTTTTTTACTTGCATACCTAAACTTGGCATCATGTTAAGTTCTTTTAATGCGCTTTCAAATCCTATTGTCTTTACATAACTACTTTGAATGAATACATTCATACTGACTCGTGTGTATGGGATGAAGCCTGGCAGAATAATTTAAGAGATGCACTTAGTTCAAGCATCTTATGTTAAATAATATATAAAATACAGACATACTAATGAAACCTTCTAAGAGTTTGGCCAAGACATGTTAACGATTATCAGGGTATGACAGGGTTACTTCTTGAGGGTTGTCCTAACTCATTAATGCTGTATTTTTTTCGCCTTTTTCATTTTAAAAAACATATTTATTTCTATGACTAAAGCTGATTTGTAAGCCTTTTACTGTTTCATGATGTGGGCACCATCTCAATAATTTAAAGGCTGCTCCATATCTCGATGCTCAACTAGCGGCTGTTGACTGATCAGGTATAAATATAGGAAGTCACACAAAGGTGGAACCTGTCAGGTTCAGTTTGGACAGCTCAAGAGACCTACAAAGCCCTCCTCTGAGGTTGCTAAACAGGAAGCAGCTATATTTGACAGCACCAAGGGATGAAACTTTAACATTCAAAACGTTAACCTGGGCTGTTCGGTTACGATAATCTACATAGCTACAATAAAATAAACATAATGACATGGCTCAAAACAGGCTGTACTGGGGCCTAGCAGCTCAGTTAGCTCAACTGCTAATGTTACCTGCTGGTGTGCAGCGAAAAAACTATAGCTAGCTTCAATAACAGCCTGTCCCGCCGAAGTAGCTCACTCTACGGAGACCAAACCTCGCCAGAGTCGTGGTGGAGACTTGTTCGGTATAAGTTACCTGCCGTATATCCCCTCGGCGATTCGGTTCCGTTTTAACGGCCGTCTTAGTTTGCTGCAGTCCGCATTGCGCCGCTTCATCCTCCTCCCCTTGGCTTCGGCCTTCGAGTAACAGCTGTAATCTTATCCAGTTTTCTTGCGTATACTGACAATGATAATAGATAAAATGCCTGTGGTGTGTGTTGCTGTTGTTATTATTATTCCCCCCCGCTGAACACAAAGAAATAAATAAAGGACTCAGTTCGGGATCCTCCTCTTTTTCTCTTAGCGCACGCTCAATAAGCACAAACCGCGCTGTGTTATACATACGTGACGTGGACAGACTTACCGGACATCCAATCAGCATTTCCACCGAGGCTTTCTTGTTTAACTGACGGGCCTGTTAGCCAATCACATTTCACCAAAGAAGCTCGCTCAGCTCTCTTCTGTCACAAACAACGGTGGCAAGCCATGAAAACTGCCTTTGGAAGGTCTCGCCAATCAGCCAATCACATCTTTACAAATAAATCCGGCATAGCTGATTAACCAACCAAATACTGGAAGGGGCGGGCTATTTTATGGAGGCTTTTGGGTTTATTATGAGAAAAATATGCAGTCTTTGGTACAAAATTCTCTTTGTGTGACTTACAAAAAACCCCATTCCAACAGTTGGAGCTATTTATATCAGTGCCTTTGTGAGCGGGTCGTTGAGGGACTGGGCCCAAGGCGCTGAATGCCTCTATGCTTTTTGAAAGGTTAAAAAGTGTGCACAGAGAAAACAAACGTGTCGGAAAAGAGGGGTAATTTTTATTGCCCGCGAAAAACAAGTGAGAAAACGTTCCTATATGTAATAAAGGGCAGATGGTGGGAATTTTCCATTTTGAAAATGCTTAATTAAATTAACTCTTCTCAATGAATCAATTAGTTTTTGTAATCTGTTGATTTAATTATTGAAACTGATTAATATAATTGAATTGCATATAATAAAGAAGTCTTTCACATTTATTAAAAATGCTAAGAGTGTTATTTTAAATTTGAAACATTTATTGAAAGTAAAAAAGAACCAAAGTATTTTATTTTTGTAAAATAGTTATTGCAGCAGTTTGTATTAAATTGCTCATTTTTTTCAGAATTGATTACGTTTATTTTTCTTATTTGAAATACACTGAAGATTTTTTCACTATTAAAAAGAAAAAAAAAATAGATACAGACTGTCTTCCTGCCCAGCAGCTGATAAAGAGCTGTGCTGGTTGCGCCCAGTTTCAAACCGTCGAGGCCACCGATTATGAGTCTGGCCTCGAAGTGAAGTGAAAGAATTACGCAGAAAACAAACAGCCATCGCCCAAATGGCTCCTCAATACGCTCCTAGTCTGCGTTCCCGTTTGGCTCCTTTGCTGCTTATTCTGCAAACTGGATTCATCATCATAGCTGCACTTTGCTTTGAAAACAAAGAAACCAACAAACTTGACAGGAAATCCTTCTTCCACTTTTACCCAGGTGAGTTTATTTATTTCTTTGGGAGCAAGAATAAAGACGGCTTAGGTTCCAAATATTGAATTTTATTTCAATTTAATCAAATAACATATAATAAAAATAGGATTTTAAGAAACTCTGCCTGCCTTAAAATGCAAAATCAACTTAATAGATCTTGCAAATGTGATTGATGGGTGGCAGCATGGATAAGTTTATTTGTTACACAGTTACTAATTATAGTCCATTTATTGGATTTAATAACACAGGGTTTCTGTTGTCTTCCAGAGTTCCAGGATGTGAATGTGATGATGATTCTTGGTTTTGGCTTCCTGTGCACCTTCCCAGTGCGGTATGGGTTCAGTGGCTCTGGGTTCAACCTCCTTGTTGCCATCATTGCCACCCAATGGGCTCTCATACTGAACGGCATCGACTCCTGGTACAACACCAACATAATCAGAATTGATTTGAAAAGGTACAGTATGGTTAGTGGACTTGTTTTAGTTATTTAATTATACAAACTATATTAGAAAGATTTATTAAGCACTATATTTCAATTATTTATTTCAGTTAATTTTCAAGATTAGGGCTTACAGCTCACGTAAATTCCTTTCATTAGAAAACTACAATATTATTAACTAATTACTGTACAAAAAAAATTTTTTTAACATATATGTTGACAACATATTGACATGTTGCCATGCCATGTTGACCTGCGCAAGCATGGTAACTTCATGTTTCCCAGTAGAGCATCCCTGCTACCTTCAACATAGCCTACAATGGGCCCAAAAGATCATTGCTAAACAAGTTGACTGTACACAGAGTGCTGTGCCATAATAATGGAAAGTTGAGTGGAAGGGAAAACAATTGTAGAAATCAATATTCATATTGTATTAACATGTTTCAGTAATATCCTAACTTATTTACACTGCACCTTTGTATTAAGATTTGCACCACTCTAACCTTTGTACCATTGATGTTTTCGTGTAGCATTGTAAAGGCAGAGCTGTGTGCTGTTTCTGCACTCATTTCAATCGGATCCGTACTGGGAAAGACAAACCCAGTCCAGCTCACCCTGGTTGCCCTGCTGGAAGTGACAGGATTTGCCCTGAATGAATGGCTCCTCCAGACGCTCCTGAAAGTAAGATTCTGTTCTGAAAATCTTCAGTGTACTAGTATATTAAATCTTCAGTGGAAGGACTTAAAACTGTACCCAAAAGTCAGATTCCTACAGCAGCTCATATATTTTGAACACATTCTTTACAAAAGATTATAAAGGTCGTCATAAATGAATGATATTTTCTGGCTCCAGGTCCGGCCTCCGAACAGCATCATGCTGCTTCATGTCTTCGGGGCCCTCTTTGGACTCATGCTGACGTGGATCCTGTACAGAGACGGCTCAAAGCAGGGATTTGAGAAGGAAAAATTTGACAAGAAATCAGGATTGTTCTCAATGTTGGGTGTGTAACAAGACTTATATTGAGACATTTCAGTATGTCACATTGTGGCATATAAGTCACAGCTCTTGCGTCACAATAGTCAATGTCTAATTGGATCCATAACAATTAACCTTTTGATTTTTGATTCCAAGTCAAAATACTGAAGATAAATTGAACTGTGCATTGTCTTTGCTCTCCAGGCGCTGTGTTTCTCTGGATGTTTTGGCCCAGTTTTAACTCGGTACTGGTGGGGGATGATCAAACCCGTCTGGAAGCGGTGTGCAGCACCTACCTGTCCCTTGCTGTTAGTGCTGTGACAGCAGCCGCTCTGGCTGTGCTCTCCAGTCCCAGAGGAAAATTCAACCCAGTATGATGTGATCCTTTGTATGCTCATACATACAACTATTTTGTAACTTTCTGTAAAGCTTCAGGGCACACTTCTTGAGCTTGTTTTTGTACCGAATATAGGAAAATAATTAACTTGGCCACTATATTTGATTTTTTTTTGCATAATTTCCTCAACCAGATCCAAATGCAATCATGCATCCTTGCTGGCGGCGCTGCTGTTGGGGTTTCTGTGTCGGTAGTTCAACAGCCGTGGGAAGCCATGGCACTCGGATTCACTGCTGCCATATTGTCAACCCTGGGATACAGATATCTTAAGGTCTTTATCTATCTTTACCAAAGCACTTTATTTTCTAAAATCTACACTTTAAACCTCTGCTCAACATTTTTTTTTGTTTCAGACCCACTTGCTGATTGCATTTGAGTGCCATGACACCTGCTCTGTTCTGAGCACACATGGACTTCCTGGTCTATTGGGGTGGCTTGCACAACTGGTCCTGCAGATTAAATACTGTGATGACCACACTGTGTAAGAATGCACTTAGCAATTGAAAAGCAATAAAAAAATGTAAAAAAAAAAAAAAAGAAGCACCACAATATAATTTTTTGTTTCGTTTTAGGGCTGTCCGATTTGCTGTGTTTCACATCTGCACTCTCTTTACTACTGTCTCTTTAAGTTTGTCCATGGGAATCATAACAGGTATGTTTGTTCATAAGTTAGTTATATAGTCATTACACTCAATGTGATTTATTCTAAGCTCATTAGTTGGGTTGATTTTGACGATATGGCTTACAGCTAATGAAAACCTAAAATGTAGTTTCTCTAGCTATTAAGAGAATTACTTTATTCATCCCAGCAGGGAAATTATTTCACAGTTACAGCACACGACAGGAGCTGCGTCTGCAGGCAGCCAGCTGAGCCGGCGCCATTTTTGTAGGAGGACATGCCGGCAAAGGTCGTCGGGACCGGGAGTCGAACCCGCGACGTCCGCGGGTCTAAGGCCTCCAAATGTGGGGCATGCTAACCCCCACATTTGGAACATTAAGGTTTAAAAAAATGTTTTTTTGGACAGAAGTGTGCATGTAACATGCAGCCTATGCACTTAGCACTTGGTTGAGGCTTCATTTAGCGTGAGTGCAGCATGGCACGGAGGCAACAGCATGCGACTCTGCTGAGGTGTTAAAGAAGTCCAGTGTGTCTTATCCACATCCTTCAACTCATTTGCTGGTCTCTTATTTCCTTTTGATAACAGACCAATGTGCAGACCAATCGTATCCAATCATATAGTCATTAAATCTGATCCAAGAAGCTTTGCTTGTGTCCCTCTCTATTCTTCTTCCAGACTCTGGGGCATTGATTTCCAAATGAAATAACAATCCGACTTTCATTTGAAAACTGGACTTTGGACCATTGAGCAACAGTCAGGTCCTTTATCTCCTTAGCCACAGTAATACAATACTGATGTTGGCTCAGGTTCATGAGTGGGTTGACACAAGTAAAGCAACAGCTGCTGCCCAGGTCATGGATATGCCTGCGAAGCATCTCTTGAAGCACTGACTCCACAACTTTTGAACTTCCATGAAACTTTTTAATTTACTTTGCTTCACAACCCTTACATGACTACTTTATCTTGTTCTTCCATTTCTACCAAATTTTTTCCTTCCACTCAGCTTTTCATGATCAGGTCTGGGTACAGCCCTCTTGTTAGAATCTTTTGGGGCTCACCCTACCCTGGACAGCGTCAATGACTGATGGACAACCACATCAATCATTGTGTGGGAAGTTGATGGTCACAACATAACATTTCTGTATAAGAAATACTTTTTTTGGTCTGTAGTTTTCAGAGAAACTGACTTTTCATTAGCTGTAGACTATAGATTATTTAAATGTTCAAATATTTGAACAATGTAGAATTAATATACATATTATAAGTTGAATGTTTTGATATGAATTCATTTTGAATGACATAATTTGAGATGGCCCTGACTAACATTGAAAAAACTAATTGAAAGACAAATGCCAACTTAAAATCAAGCTTCAGCATTTTTAAGCTAATTTTAACCAAAATACTTTCTGTCTTAAAGCCTTTCTTCTCAAGTGGACGTTTTGGAGACCCCAACAAAACAAAAAATGCTTCGATGATCAGGCTTTCTGGGAGGTATTCACACATAAATCTCAAAGAAAGAAAAAAAACAGAAACAATAAAACTATTACAGAGAATCACCTTAATTTCTATTCAGTGAACTCGATGTTTTGTGTTTTGCAGTTTCCCAACCTCGTGGTACGGAAGTGAGAAGATGAAGGAAAAAAATGATCAGCTCTCATCTGGGATATGGCTTTTCTACATCAATCTTTGCTATTGAACATAACTTTTATAATTTTGTTTTTCTTAAGAATAGAAATTAGATGTGTTTGTGCAAGAGAAATAAAAAAAGAGGAAATGCTGGATGATGAAAAGACAAAAGCCAAGCTCATTTACAGCCCAGTGTGTTTAATGATGCTGTTATTGGAAACTGACTCAATGATTTACAGGAAAAACAAAACTGAAACCCAAACCTCTGTTAAAGCAACACCACCATACAGTTCTGAAACCCTCTATTGTGAAATAGTAAAATTCAACATTTAATCTAACTTAATATAGAGCAGATAACCCGTTAAAGCTGAAAACATTTTTCAAACCCCATATGGATACATTCAGTAAAAATTCAAATCATTCTAAAATGTTACCTGCAAATTGCACCCATTTCAAATTTCCACACAAACAGTTCAAATTAAAAGGATGATGTGTTAAAGAAGTGAGCCAACCCAAGGGAATGTTGCAGTAAAGCCCTGCTATGTACATTTTGGTATACACAACTTGTAAACCATAATAAAAACATGGATACAGTCTGAGTGCAAACACACATTTAAAGATGTGCCACCTTTGAAAGTCCTTAAACTTCACAGAAATCTATGACAATTTGTGCTTAGTTATGATTTAGCTACAATTCAGCAAAGAACATAAATTACACATTTTAATGTAAAAGCTAAAAAAGGTTTATATTTAAATGAATGACAGCTAAAGAATATTGTCTCGTACAATATAGAAAGAGTGTTTAACCATGGACAGTCAGTGTTTTACTGCCAGAGATCCTCTGTGCGCCCAAACTTGAAGACCAAACCTCTAAATTAGAGAAAGTAAAAAGATAATGAGTATCATGTTTCTTTTTGCTAATTGGATTGAATAAAAAGATACAAATAATTAATGACAAACTTACCCGAAGAAAATGAAAGCATTTTGGAAAAAAATGGCAATACCAGGATACACAGCAGGCTTCTCTGCAAAAAACAACAATTATATCAAGATTATCAAACCGTGATACTTTGTGAAGTACAATTAATGTAAAAGTCTTTAACTTTTACTAAGACCTAAGCACTACCTGCTACACTATATGCCAATATCACAAATCCTACTTACGAGGCACTACAAATCCTCCGAAGAGAATCCACATGGAGGCAATGAGGGAGCCGAAAGCCAGCATGAAGCCAATGAAGAGCCAAACTCGAGCACCTGCAAAGAGAGATAAGGGGGGGTGGGTTATCGAGGGCAACATGGTACAGCACTTCATGGTTAGACTAAAGTAGCAGGGAGAAGTTTAGGAACATTAAAGTGATTGGTTTGGGGCTTTTAATGACTAATCAGAATTGTTCTTCATCACAAGTGGAATGACTATAAAACAAATAAAATGACTTTGAAAGGCAATGTTTTAATTCAATCTTGAGGTTTCCCTCTGCCAAACAGGCTCAAGGAACAGTGCAGATCTCAATAGTACTATTGTAGAGTTACAACTGGGAAAGTGATCTGGAGTCATTTCTAAGCAGCAGTGGTTTGATCAGTTCTAACTACTGTAAGCCAGCACAAGTCATCTAAACTTGTCAACATCTCATCTGGGCCTGTAAGAAGATCTAGAGTGTCACCTTCGAATGAAAGGAAAATATTTAACATGCTCACTTCTAACTAGAATTGAATGTGAACACATGCAATCAAGTTTAAACCTGCCAATGTGATTGGACTGTATTGAGTCAAGTATGCATTTCTGGATGTTCATTTTAGTAAAGGCCTTGAGTCAACATTCATTGTTAGTCAGAGCTATATATATATATATATTCTGAATTATTTAAAGATTACAATAAAAGCTGGTAGTTCGCACACCAGAAAAGCTGCAAAAATTTAGAATTCTACCAGAAATTGTATTTAAAAATGCAGTAGATTAAATGTAGTAAAGATATTATCAAATTCATACAAGAATTCCTACTAATAGTTTACTCAAAGTTGTTTCCCACTCACATTTACATTAAAAGTGGGTGATAAGCAAAAAAATATGAAACCAAAAGAAAAGACAAGACTTGAGTTGCAAAAAAAACAATACAAAATGACTCATCCATGTACTAACCTGTCTGTCCAAGGCAACCCTCGCTGTAGCTGTCCCCCCTCACTTGGCCGTTAGAAACAGCATTTATCCTACACAAAGCAAATAGAACGAGAGTTAAAGACAATGATCTCAGCCGTCTTTAAAAATACGTAAACATGAAGATTTCAAACCCAACCCGAAAAATCTGATGCCAACAAATCTCATTTTTGGATGTTTCCGCCTAATAGAAAGTTGCCCTGGAATTTGATTTAGTTTTCATAAATTTTGATCAAAGTGGTGAGAGATATCACATCTATACTGTTCATGACAAACAGCAAAGGTCTTTATCATTAATGATTGTAGCAATTTGCATCTAAAAACTAGGTACCCTGACTAGAGAAAAGGGTTGGGGGATACACAAAAAACACATACTAATCACATGACTGAAATTCCAAAATGAAGTCATGTGATGAAAGCTACCACTCATCCATGACAATAGGAAATAAGAAAGTGCCTAAATAAAAGGAGATTCAAGCTTTCAAAACAAAAAATAATGGAGCTTTGAGAGATTACTTATTTTCTGCAGAAAGTGTGAAAAAACTCCACTTACATGAGAAAGGCCACTGTGGCTATGACTCCACACGTATGATAGGCATGATGAAATTCTCCCTCGGTGGGATATTTCACAGCAGCATCAATGATGATCCACCATCCTGTGAAAAACTGCAAAAACAAGATGAACAATTACCCTCAATGGTTGATTGATGACATGAGATCACTAAGAAATCTTCCTCTTCATTATTACACACACTTAGATCAGTGTTTAGAACATTAAAACAAAGGTAAAACAAACACAGTAGCTCACACTACCCTTTCCACAACATATGTGATTTGGACAAAAGAAATCATTGCAAATACCAGAACTCCAGCAGCTATGGATGCGATGGTATTTCTTCTCTCTCCCCAGTCCACATTGCACTCACAGTCTCCGCAACGGATTCCGTCCAGAAATCCTGACATGATTCTGAAAAAAAAAGAACACAAAATAATCCACAATGATACATTACGTTGTTTAAAATAAATTAAGAAACGAAGCAAAAAATACGCGTTAAGATTGGGGGAGAGAAAACAATAAATACTTTACTGCGCAGCCGCTGTACAGTAAATACGATGCTAAACCCAGTTCGTACAATAGTACTGTACCTCAAGATTCATAGTCTAAACCAGTAGGTTTCTAACATGGATGAGACAACTACACAGTGAATGAGTGCGATTTTACACAGTAGAAAATGATAGTATTTTCAAAGGACAAACCTCTGTTCCTAATGTCTCTTTTGTTCGTCGCTTTAACGCTAGCAAACATTTCCTTGAAGGTTTCTTGTTATAAAGTTACGAAAAATAGTGTCATAATTAGGACTGACAACAATAACGACTGACGGAAACATGCGTAAGCGAGTTACAAGTTATGTTTAAAGTAAGTTTCAAAGATAATTTACCTTTTAATGTTCGGTTTTTGATGTCAAGCCTTTGGTTTAACCCGACTTGGCTTCCGACAAGAAGCTCTCTCATGCACATGCGCAGTACATCCACACCCAAGCTTTGTTCATTCTGTTGCCTTCAAGTACCCTGCAGAAAATTAGACTTTTCTATCGCCATAAACGTAAAATACAAATTTGCAAAAAATAAAGTTAACGGACAAATAAAAGGAAATACGTTAAATTGTACTACATATATTATTTTCGTAGGAATATTATATATGTGACAAGTGTTTTTCCTTTAAATCAAGCTTTGGTGTCATAAATATTCTAAGTCATAAATATATTTTTTGTTTGTCATAAATAGACAAACAAAAATGCGACTTATTGTAAACCATTAAAATAAGAAAGTGACAAAAACTATGATTGAACTTAAGACTGAATCATATGGTTGAAATTCAGTAAAATGTGATGCAAATGCAATAGTGAATTTGTGTCTCTGTCCTTCCTTTAACAGTATTTTTGCTTGAATCATAATCCCAACCTAACCCATATCCCAAATTATTAAAAATGTCTGTTTCATTTGCAAAACCACTGTACCACTGATCTAAAATTATTCTTAGTTTGTTCACTGAATTCAATTGTCATTCTCAGTGAATTACATTATGAGCCTACTAACTAGACCACATAGATTGAGTTCAAATCTACTCTGACCCCCAGAACCAGAAACAAACATGGAGAACGATTCGGTTTCTATCCTCTAGCATGGAACAAATTTCCAGGTAACTGCAAAAATGCTGAAACACTGAGTTCCTTTTATAGCCAAAAGTGCCATTTTGCCTGTCCAGCTAAATAAAATTGGCTAGAGCATCTGTTACCTGACCTAAAAACAGAGTAGCTGTATTTTATTTTGAGTATCCACTATAAGAATTCTTCTGTCATTTTTGAAGAACCACTGCTTTATGGCTATTGTTAGGTTTTAAAGAAAAATATCGCATAAATAAGGAAAAAGCAAAAATCGAAGTTTTTGTATTGAATGTTAATATTTGTGGAAAGCGGTGTAAAAATAAAACCACAAGTGGGTATTTCTAATTACCGACTGTTGAAGAAATTAAATGCATTTATTATATGAAACAAACATGAAACCTGCTAAAACCGTCATTTGTTAAAATTTGTTGACTCTTTATCATGTATCCAAAGCTATTAAAAGCCATGGTGAAAGGTCCAGAGAGAAACAGGTTGCAGACGTCTGCTTAAAGCAAAGTAAAACCCCACTTGCCAGAGTTGCCATTGATAAATAATACCCAGAAAATGATACATTTTTGTCTGTATTTCAACTTTTTATTTCTTTCCTTTATTGTGCCACTGCAATACATTGTGCTTTTGTTTAATGTTTTCATCATGTAAAACACTTTGAATTGCCTTGTTGGTGAAAGGCAATTCAGTTTATTAGGCAAGACAAATAAAACTGTCTTGCCTAAAATAATAGTCACTGCCTGGATAAACAAAATGGAAAAGCATAACAAAAAAGCAAACTTGTAGGCTTCAGAGCAAAGGCTTAAAATTAACTCATCTAAAGGTAGCTAAATATTTAACTAATTTAAATGATTAAGAACATTAGAACAAAAAACATTTATTTTTATTCTCTTTGACTGAGATTTTATTATTTGAATGACTGAGATCAAAGCATTTTATTGTGAAAGAAAAATCATATTCGTTCTGTATGAAACAAACTTGAGGAAGTCAACATAACATTTTCTTCCATATTTAATAAGAACTGTATCCTCAGAGCAAGATTTGTGACTTAAGCATCATGTGTAAGTCACATAGAGCCATCAACCCTCACTGCTTGGCCCTTTCGCCACTAACACTCTATGAGACTAAAATCCAGTCATCTCTTTCTTTTTCTGATAATCCTTGGCTACATGAAGTATTTTTTTTTAATTAAACAATATTAACAAACCTTAATGTCAAATTACCAACCTATAAAATATATGCTGAAAGTAGCACTTACGTATGGAAAGTTTATTTTTGATGTTTGCCAGCAATGAGCCATTAAACTCTTTAACTACATGGGTTGAAAACCATCTTAAAAGACTTCCAGCAATTGCAAAGAAATGTATAAGGACATAAGGATCACTCCAAAGTATCCAATGTAGCCAAAGGAGCCATTCATCCTCTTCTCTGGTTCTGGGAAGAAAGAAATAAACAAAACATTGTAGAACAATAAGATAAGACAAACTTAAAAGTATTTGTCTTAAGAACATGGTGAGTCAACTGCTGTAGATTCACATGTCTTTAGCAGATGTTCTGATTTTTTTTAATGAATAACCTTTTGCCTAGGTGGTATCTTATGTAAATAATTAAACAAAACTAGGTGAGGAGCAACACATTTTGCAAGGCATTAGCCTAGGCGACACCCTCTTCTCATAAAATGAAAAAGGCAGGTGTATTTGGGGCAATGTTCTAGAAAGGGGACTTACAAGTATTATCAGTTGAAATCCGTGAAAATAACATATCCGAAGTGGGGGTCTTACCTCCAGTGTAGTATCCCCATGCATAGAAGAACCTACTGGTCACCCAAATAGCACCCAGCGCAGATGCAATTAACTAGTAAAACACAGACAATAGAAATCAGAGTCCACATAAGTAATGTAAATAAAATAAATAAATGAATTAGTTAATGACATCTGGAGAAAATACGCCCATCACTGTGACACCATATCTTTCGCAATCGGAGGAATTGCATGATGATTGGCTGCGTGTCGTTCTATGTACATGGAAATGAATACACGAACAAATAACGATTAAGTAAATATAAAATGATAAATACCGGGTACACAAGGGCTGTAATTGTTTGGAAAACGAGCCACTGTGGATACACCTCTAAGGTGTTCTGGTGGGCTCTCTGGATGCAGTTGAACAATTGGTCCTTGTCGCTGTACATTGCGGGATACTGTAAAATAAACAAGCAGTTGCATTAAAAATGTTTTCAAACAAGTTGTAGGCGCATCATAAAGACTTTAGAGACTTCTCAATCTCAATCAAGGTACCTTCACTTTGTATTTCTTCCGGGCCCCGATAACCTTTGCTGCCAAATAACCCAGCATAATCCAGCTATACAGGTAAGTTAATATCACATATCCGTAGGAAGATGGCAGCTTAGCGAGAATGTTCATCTTGGAGCAGTTTATCGCCTGCTTGCAGGTTTCTGGAGACGCAGAACAGGAAGTTAGCGAGCGTTCACTCGGTGGTTAAGTCCAAGTGCGTAGCCAAAAGCTGTAGACATAGAAGAGTAGAAGCTGCAACGGGTTCGTTGCGCTGTAGAAACCACAAGGTCCGCCATATTGTGAGTGGCAACCGCTCCTTGAAGACCATAATCAATATTTGAAAATAAAATACTAAGTATGGCCGCATCTGTATCGTACCCGTAGAAAAAAATTGCCTTGCAGCGAGGTTAAATATATGACAAATACACATACCCAGACACTCTACAACAGCATTGCAAACTCAACGTAAAAGCATCAGTAAAATTATCAATTCAAGCCACCCAAAATAAAATGACAAAACAATCGCCCCCATATTTTTAATCTTTCTGAGTAATTATAATAAACCAAAAATGAACAATGCATATAATCATGAAATACGGGCCATATAATTCAGAAAATGTTAATAAGTTATGCATTTAGTTCATTTATACTTAAAATAATCAATCGCCATTTAGTTCATTTGATTCCGCCATTTTGTTTTGTCAACAATAATAATTTAAAAGGTGAAAGTCACAATTTTATATATTTTATATTTGTTTTTCTGAATGTAACTGCTCTTAATATTATACAATAAAAACTGCATAAACTGCAATTTTATAAATATCACGATCAAAACATTAATTTTTTTATTTTAATGAATGCCAATATAAACTTTAGTAAAACAAATCAATCCTCAACACGTGACAGTCATTGAACAGCTTTTTTAAACTGTAATATGACAGAATGGAAAACACTTATTCAACTTAATGTTACACTCAGATAATAGACACTGCTCTACATTTTATTATCCAAGAAAAAACAGCAACACGTGTCTAAAAAAGTGTCTTCCACACACACACACATACTTGCAAAGACGAAAGAAGTGTATTCCGAGTATTCATGAGCCATTTACTTTCTCCCAACTGCCCAAATTCTTGTTGCCAAGGTTACCGGAGAAAAATACGTCAAAGATAGTTTGCTCCCAAGAGCGCTCGCTTTGTCATGTTTCCACAAATATGACAAATTTTGATCAAATTTCCAAACCAATTTTTTTTTTTAGTTATTCTTAGCAGGAATTTAGTCTCACAACTTGTTAGCTATGAACTTATTTTCCAACTTATTAATAATTAATTAATAAGTAAACAAAAATAAATAAATAATACAAATCCCACATTTCACCCATGCTATTTTCAATAGAAATGTATAGATTTTTAATACATAAAACACGCATAATTACATCAAACTTCGAAGTCGTACAAAATTACCTAAACAGTTGTTGTTGTTTTTTTTTATCTCTAATACACTTTTTTTTCTAAAAATGACCATCACAATATGGCGTTGACACAGGACATGGTCGTACCTGCGCAATCAGTTTTTCTACGTCTACTCAAAGTAAACAGGAGATGTTACATAAAATGTCGCGAGATCGCCAGCAACGTCTGCGATTAAGGGGAAAGGACAATGATTACATTTTCTCCAATGTAACGTCCAAATAGGACAAAGATACGTATAAAACATAACACTGTGTTGGCATGTCATCACAAACATGATCTGTTACAAAGTACAGAGCTGGGAGATAAAACTGTTATTTCCAGCATCACAAAATTCAAGCATCGACAACAAATAGCTGATATTTTCATGTTATTTTGCAACATAAAGTAAACTGACACTGTGTTGTTGAAGGGTTAGCAAAGCGATATTTCTGGAACGGCAGAGAATCTCATAGCTTTTCTACACTGACCTGCATTTTAAGATGCAACACAATTTTTGCAAACAAATTATATTTACTTTTTTCATAACTAATACTTAACTGCAAACCGAGTAAATCTGTTATGAAATGAGTTTAGTATAGCTCTCAAAGTGAGTTGTACTTTGACCTGCAACAGACGAATGATTTAGCATAGAGATGTAGCAGTTAAAAACGTTTAACACAGTGGTGTTACTTTCGGGGTAATCCCAAATAAGTAAAAATGATTGCAAGAAAATTAATTAGTTATAACACATAATTCAAATAATATAGGCTTGTTAACCATACGGTTATTACACAATGAACCATATGCTCAACTATTGTATACTATGCAGCTAAAAAGGCTGAAATTGTATCTTCACCACTTCTATAAGTTTTATGGATTTATTTCCGAAAACCGCATTATGCTGTGCACTTACATAAGCAAAATGTAACCCGTACTCATCCATTTTACTGAAGAGCAGGCCGTTGAAACTGATTCGATTCTTTTGGATAGTTCAGAAACTGGATTTTCTTTTGTAATTCAATCTCAACTTCACAGTCATTTTGAAACAGAAAATAACAAACTTCAAAACATTTCTTGGTGAGCAAATGTATGACGACTTGAATTTGGAGAACACTGGGCTTTTCCCGATGACTTAGAAGAGTCTTAATAGTGAACTTGTCAAAAACGTCGAATCGGCCGGGCAGCACACGAATGGAAATTTCCCGAGGCTTCTTAAAAGCAGTTGTAGCTGCAGCCTCATCGTCATTCGAGTAACGACGACTGGAGAATCAACATTGGATGACACGTTTTGTTCTTTTTTCAGCATTTGGAAACAAGACAATATATCTGATAGCTTTTTAGCTGTTCTTCTACACTCGCGCCTTGTTTTAAGTTTTTTCTACATAGAAGCCTTTTCTGTCGACGTTTTTGTAAGGAGACCAACCAGCTACATTTAAATTGGTAAGACTACAGCAACACGCCTATATTTTCGTTTCTTGGGGGCTTAGTGCTTATAGAGCATTGTTTTTATGTTTTGTGTAGATATTTTCTTTGAAATTAATACAGAAGGGTGGTTGCTGAATCGCCCAAAGAATTTATTGTTAGAAGAACTAGCCTGCGAGTCTGGAAATTTCCACAACTCTCCGGTCAGCCGTTGGAGTTACGCAACGCTACTGCAGTCACTAGGGGCAGTATTGAGTAGAATTTAGTTACATCATCCATATTTCTACAGTACTTATTCAAATGTCTTTGGTATTTGTATAATAGACTATCTAAACTTAATGAAATCAAGTTACGTTTGCTTTACATATAGTAACTTTTTATTTCCATCTTTTTTCAGCCTTCGGCAGAAAAACTGAGAGATGGCTACACAGGTTGACTCGCACTCTGATATGGCACAGGCTCGCCAGAGCGACGGCATCAATGTGATCTTCGACCAGAAGAGCCCAGGCTCTTCACACTCCCGATCTCGCTCACGATCCGTTAGCAGTTCTGCCAGCAGCCGTTCCACTGGTTCTGACTACAGAGGGCGTAAAAGCCGCCACGGACGCAACAGGTCTTCATCCTCCTCATCTTCATCTTCTTGCAGGAGCGGGTCATCCTCTAGCTCCAGGTCCCGTTCCAGGTCCCGATCCTATCCGCGATGCCACCGACATTCTTCCCGCTGTAGATGTGATAACCACCGCAGTTATGGCGGCGACCGCTACCGCTGGTCCCCACTCAGGCGCTACAGGGCACACTCCCGCTCCTTCAGCCGGTCCCCACCCCGCCGCTATAGGGGACGTTCTCGCTCCCACAGCCGATCCCCACTACGCCACTACAGGGCTCATTCCCGCTCCTACTCACGCTCCCCGGTATCAGACAGATATTCCCGCCATCGCAGAAGCTATAGGTCCAGGTCCCGTTCTTGGTCTCCTGCACGCTGGAGTAGGTACAGGAGACCAGCAAGTCAGCTGAGATGCAGATACTCTCGATCTCCTTCCATGACCTACAGGGGGCGATCGCGATCCAGGTCATCTGGACGTTCTGTCAGTTTAAGCCTACGTGGTGAGTAGACTTTTTTCTTATTTTTTTTAATTATTTTGCACAGGTGGTGAATAGTATTGATTGGATAACTGTCTTCTCTATTTTCATTGTGGTCCACAGACAAAAGGGAACTCCTTGAAGTTGCCAAGGCCAATGCTATGCGAATGCTTGGAGTGGAGAAGCTGGACCTTCCTGAAAGTGTGAAGCCTATCCTGTCAGAGCAGCCAGCAGCCAGAGGTTCTTCACCAGAGCCTGTTACAGGGGTGAGGCATGGCTCCCAAAAGACTCATTTAGAGGTGAGTGTTTTTACTACTGATAAAAAAAAATAATGCTGTAGAAGAAATTATCTCCTCAATCACTGAGAAATTCTTTGTAAATTCTATTTTTTTATTTTTTTGTAGCTACAGTACATTGCTATTGGCTTGGTGAAAGTTGTATAGAAGTAAATATACATGTTTTTTGGGGTTTAAAAAATAAAATAAATAAATGTAGGTTCTTTTAGATTTAAGTTCCTTACATGATTTTTTTTTCTTGAGAGCACACCAAATGTACTACCTGCTCTTGGTCTAGTTTCTTTTCTTTCTCTTTTTGTTTTATTTCCTGTCTTTTCTTAACCTGATCCATGAGGGAACACACCTGCTCTCTGTATTTATTCCTGTCTTCATAGATAACATGACAGTGGTCTCCTTCACTCATCGGCACCTGGGATTAAAAGGCTGTCATGTGACATGGGTGACAACCATTTGTTTGAGTTGACATGTTCTCTGACTTTAGATGTTGCAGTATGTTTAATATATGGAATAAGCACATACAGTTAACATAGCAATTCACTCTAGATTACATGCATATGCTTATTGCACAAACATGTAAATAATTTAGTTAGGTGTTAGTTCTGTGCCATTACAATGTATTTATGCTTTCAGATGAAATGGGTTATTGTTACTTAGCAGACTCTGCCACTCGCTGAAGGAGCACAGGCGTGTGGACTGCATTATAATGACTATTCCAGTCAAGACAACTCTTCTCCATATCCTAAAGATAAGTTGGTACACAAGATGTGTGCTGAGGGGCTGGGGAACTTGCGTCTTGATCACTGTTCCATCACTCTTCCAGTTTAAACAAACTAAACTTTTTAATTTTTTTATTATTATTTTATACAGCTTCAAGGTCTGTCCTTTAGATATAATTTAAGTAATGAAGGGCTGCATGAAAGCTGCAGTTTGAAAGTGCCACATATTAAGTAGAATTGTTTAACTAGATCTTGAAGTCCCATCAGTTTGAACTTCAGGTTGAAGTGCAGTTCCTTGCTCATGAGTAACTTGTAATCTGTTTCTCTCCTTGAATTAGGACGAGGCAGAGCCTGGAGTGTCCAGTCCAAGGATAGAAGGCAGGAAAATTGCTTTCAGTGTAAATGTAAGTGACTCAAAAGTGCACACTGAGTCAAAACAATCTGGAATAAAATAGGTGTTTAAAAACTTTCCCCCTCCCCATTTTCTAGAATTCTGTTGCGAAGCCAACAGTGGTGGCTCCATCTCCTGCAAAGGTAACTCCCAGAGTTGACAGCGTTGAAAGCCGGAAGCCTTACGGCCATTGGATTCCCATCAGTTCAGGCCGAAACTCCAGTCCAAACAAACACCCTTAAGCTAGTTCTGTGACTGGGTATATGTACATGTAAATAATGTACATAGTTTGTGAAATATAAATTTTGTGGTCATTTTCTTTCAGATATTAAAGATTTAAATGGGAAGCTGTGAAGAATTCGTTAAGGTGGGATTATTCCTTCTCTGTATTGTGTATTTATTAATAAAGAATTGAATCAAGAATGATGTCTTTTTCTCTTTGAACATTGACAAAATGGATTTGAGTTGTGACAATGTTTGCAGTGTTACTAACTAGGGTTATCCCTCAATATTTTCTTAAATGTTTGAATAGAAACAGTTGAGTTTGTTGAATAAATGTGTACAGTAGCAGTTCCTATAAATCCCACATGATGGCACTGTTTTCTTTAAAACCATGAGCAAATATTCTGCCTCTTGACAGATTTAGATCCTAATCAGAAGGGATGTGTGTAATTTAGTTGAAATTGGCTCATGGTTTCCCAGTTCAGTATGATGCATCTCTTCCTTGTTCCTACAAAACTAATAGATACATTTGCTGATTTGTATGATCAGGACATCTGTTACATCTTTTAAAATGGGAATAATCAAACTCAGAAGCAGGTGCGCTTGGTTTTGTGGCTGTTTTTCAGCAACCCTGAAGGTTGTTGGTGGTAGCCTTGACAGCATCTTGGCACAGGCGCCAGTAAATTATTGCTGAACTGCAAAGCTGTGTAATAAATCATGAGAATTATCACTGTAATAAAATTAATTGCACATTGGAATATCTTACAGCCAGACATGTCCCTGTTCTAACTTGAGCTCAGACAACTGCTTTGATAGAAAATCTACATCAAGTCTGTCATGATGCTGTTTTTTGTCTAAGTTGGATCAATATCGGAAGTGACACTGAAATGTGCCATAGCAAATGTTTCTCTAACAGTATCCCCAGGTATATCAAACTTGGAGTAAAAACTAAAACCATGCATCTTTATAGAATCTAATAAAAAAACATTTCAGAAAAATACTAAATGAGTGTATTTAACCTCCAAAAAAGGTCCTGCAGAGGGTGCAATGCCACTTCATTTGCAGATCAGGAATAAGCTTGCATGGGAACCTATTTGCTCTTTTCAGCCACAGTCACAAGGCTTTCTTGGTCACATCACAGCCCTAGGCAAGTTACTACTGAGATGAAGGTATGATGGTAGTTGATACTTATTTTTAAGCTTAAAATATTTCAATCATAAGACCACACACAGCAAACACAAAAGCCAATAAGCAAGCAGGATTACTGAGTAATTAGACATGGTTTATTAAAAAGGGAGGAGGAATGTCTTTTCTAAGGTTTAATACTGTACAAAGTAACAGAAGACAAAATATTATAAGAGATGCATGTCAGATCAAATCCACCAATCAAAGGACTCTTAGATTGCTTAAAAGCATAAGCAAAAAAAAAAAAAAGGTATCCAGAAAAAAAAATCACTGAGGTGACGGGACAGACTAGACGGCTGTTCCTCTCTCCAAGTTCTGTTTGATCTCTGCTGTGTATTTGCCATAGAAGCGCTCTGCCTTCTTGTTGAACTTGGCGTTCCTTTCGTTGATGTAGTCGATGTCTGCATCGTCGTTGTACGCCCTGCGCCGGCTGTATTTGGCACGCTTCTCAATCCTGACAATCGCAAAAAAAAAAAAAAAACAATCCATGAAGGACTGCATGAGCCAGTGTGGCCCCTATCCATGGCATATCCAATAACAATAATTGTCTGCAAGCAATATTTTTTGGGGCATGTGCTTAAATTTGGTAGGGTGAGTGAGGATGGAAAACCTAACACACACGTACATGCTCCGAGGAAAATACTGTCAATTTGTGAGCTCCTACTCTTGATTCACCATGTCTTCAAAGCATTATTGTGCGTCATCCCTGGCAGCTAAGTCCTTGTCTAATGTTCTACAGTTGCATCTCCAACACAAGTCTAGGACTGTCAAATACAGAACAACTTGGGGGACCACTAGCGATCAAAAGTTAAGGAGCCCAAACATTAAAACTTGAGGCACACCAGAGTGCAGACACTTTTTAAAATAACTTTATATATACACACACAAGGAAAAACTAAAGTATGTATTGAAATGCACATTACAAATTGCTTCACAGAGCAAAATAATAAAATACACCATTACTTGCAAGATGTAATGGTGTAATGCCAATACTAGGTGCAAAAAAACATCTATCAACACTGATAGGCTTGTCAGTGTTGATAGTATAAATGGGGAAATTTATGTATTTCCTCATAAATTTTAAGATTAATTGTTGGGCTGGACCAGGATTTATACCCTGGAGTTGATTTTGTTTCAAATTAGATAGGCTCCGATCTATCACAGAAGCCGACTTACATTGCCGACACTTACTGTATCGCCACACTATGTTTGTGGTGTGCTAGTGTGACTCAACTCGCGCTCATTCTGAGATAAATGAAAAACAGGAATTGTTTCAATAGCCTGAGCCAATGATAAGTACCAAAGTTAAGGAAGATTTCCAACATTTGCTTTTCAAAAAGGGGTTTAAGGCTGGGTAACCGGGTATTAACAAGGATTTAGTGTTTCTTCATACTTTTAGCTTCCTATGCCATTCTTCTGCTCCTTTCTAACGAAGATGGATCAGTTGACCTGAGAAAGCTTTCATGTCAGACTGGCACTGGATTAGAAGCTCAAATAATCTAAAGGTCAAGACATAATAGGGAACTTCTATAAATTTACAACTGTGACTTACTGTTTCTCAACATCCTCCACCATGCGGTCAACGCCCTCTTTTGTGGGAACATGGCTGCCATAGCTCAGGCTATTGGACGTGGGGTAGAAATCCTCACCGCTGTGAAGAAGCACCGGCAAAAGAATTAGAAATACATAACCAAAGATAACCAGCAATTTAACACACTTAAACTGACTTTTCTATTCCACCATTGTGATTTCAAGCATCCAAAGAAGGAAGATGATGCTGCTTCTGGGCATACGTGACAGTGGACTCCTTTGCTAGGGTGCATGTGGTAGCAGTAAAAGGGTAATAAGCCTCCAGGCACCAAAATCCTCTTAACATTAGCATGCATGTCCTGTGCATCTACACTTAAAAAATTGTTATACTGGATTGTGCAACCATGTCAAAATAAAATCCCATTGGCAAATTGAGAAGTGCATGGATGATCATTGACTAAACTCTTTATGAACACATGATGGGTGACTTCTGAGTTGGTTGCACCGGGCCAATAGCTACAACTCATCTTTTTTATTTGAGATTTCAGTTAAGCCCTTCAATCAACTTCATGATCCTTATTTAGCTTTTTGTCACTCAAATTTTTAATAATAGACATAACTGATATGATAATGTGAGTTAACAAAGGCTGCTTCAAATGATAACATTATACATTGAATTTGTTTTTTTTTTTAATTTAAAGGTGTTAAGTTTTATGCCAAATCCTTTGGGATACATCTTTCAAATATCTGTGTAAATCATAGGGATCCTTATGATATTTTTTGCCAAATGTGAGACAAGCCTGTCTATTGTTTTTGATCATCAATGAGTTTCACATTAGAACTCATGCAAGGATGCCATTTCGGATTAATCTCTTTTTATTGTTGAATCATGAACACTGCAAAAAGGACAGTCTTACAAAGTAGTTGGTCTGGTTTTCAGTGCAAATATCTTTGTACACTTGAAATATGACAAAACTGCCTCAAGAGGCACAGAACTAATCTGCTGGTTCCACTGGCACTTAAAAGAAAACAAAATCATTAAGCAATGGTTTACTTAAAACAAGCTTTTATATCTTGCTGAATAGTTACCTGTGCGTTAGTTTTGTCTTATTTCAAGTGTACTAAGATAATTGTAATAGAAAGTAGACCAAAGATACTTGATAAGATTTTGTGTTTTTGCAGTGTACATAATTTAACATCAGAGAAGAATATACTGCATTTGGAGGTCTTTTAGCCTGTGGTGTTACCACACATGTTCTATTTAACAAATTTCTTAATTTAACTGGTCCGGCTGTAATCAGTCATTGAGTAAAACTGAACTTGGCGTCTCGAAAAATTTTAAATCACACACTTACCTTTCCTCCCTTTGCTTCTCATAGCTTTGCAAATCTGGTCTGATTTGCTTGGTGAGTCTCTGGTACTGTCGGAATTGAGCCTCTGCATAACCTGTAGTCCATTGTGTGTGTGCGTGTGTATTTGTGGGAGATGGCAAGATAAAACCAAAAAAAAGTTATAATTAGTGGAACAAACAGCAAGCAGGCACGAGGCACAGTAACACAAGCTGCAGCTGGTTAAGCAGGGCCAAAGAGGCATATTTCCTCCTCCCATCATTTCTCTTGAATCCCCTCTGGTGGAGGGAGATTGAGACATTGGATGACAGCCACATTCAGCAGCAAGTTCTTTTCTCTACAGAACAAATTAGGAGACGTATTGCATCTATGTGATTATATGGAGTACTTGTTGCTTCACAATCTGCCATCATGGAAAACCATACAAAGAGTCAGGATGTTTCTCACTCACACACTGTAGCACAGTGGAAGAACAGAATCCCAGCGGTCTGCTTTTGGAATCGACACACTACATTGCATTACTAATCACTAGAAGAAAAGGGTTCCAAAGCGTGAGAACAGGGTTACCCATGCCCAAAATAAAGCTGTTTGATCTAAATGGCATTCCCTAGAATGTTAATTCCAGATATAGTTAAAACGCTCATAGGAGGATTCCAGAGTGAATGTAATCTGGAACTGACAGCGATTTTAGTGTGTGACACAATGTTTGGTAATAACATTAGCTGTGAAAGATCCTAAACAGAATCAGATCAGATAGATAAGACTGTTTTTCTGTAGTTCAAACTAAAGTGAATCCCATGAATTGATCATTAAATTGAATATGTGGGTGGTGAGCTGCCTATTTAAAAGATAGAATCTTTGTGGTTCCTTCAAGTTATGGGACCTAATCTTATTAAGACGGGATGGAACATGTGCGCAAACTCTCCTCTCCCTCCCCCCCAAAAAAACAACTTATATATTCTTTCTCATTTAATATTGCTGCATTATGTACAATTTGACAACCCAATATTGGACAGATTTCCCATTAACTATAACAAAATAGGGTAGAAAAACAGCATTTAACATTATTTGCTAGCCATTCTACCCAGAGCCATCATCAATTATTACTTTTCTGCAGGTGTAATGTTAAGGCATATCTGTTAGACCGTCGTTGGCTTAGAAATTCGGCATTTTCCATGACAGACTATTTTATTTTAAACAGCTTTTGTGCCATTTCTTCTTCATTTTTAAACAGGTTAACAGCACTGTAAATAAATGCTTCTTTACTTTCTAACAAGGTCCACAAAGAGGCGCTGTGAGGTGAAAATGTGACATGTTCACCAAATGGAAGTTTATTCTGATGGCTGGTCCCTATTCAACCGATTCTGTCTATTCCTAATATTAGATATTTTCAATCTGTTAAAGCTATTTTATTTTGATAAAAATAGCTTTTTAAAACATATACATCATTGTCAATGATTTATCTCTGAATAAAGCAGAGGGGAAACATGAAACTGGACACCATAAGTCAGATATAGCATCAGTATCTTTATCTAGTATTATCTGATTAGGTTTGTTGTAGGTAGTATAATCCCAGTGAGTACTATGCAACTTGGATCATGTTGTATTGTGACCACTGAATGCACAAGCTTTTTATTAACACCAAAAGAAATCTGTTTAATTAGTGAAAAGGGTATCTTACTTAATCTTCAAATGGCTGACTTGTGAGACGTAATGCAGGTGAAACCAAGTAGTACTGAGATGTTTTCTTTCAACGTCTAAGTGAAGCCATCATACCTGCGAATCCTGTGTCCGGATTCTTCTTCTTCTTCTTCCTCTCCCATCGTTCAGCCTCATCAGCAGTGACTTCCAGCAGCTTCACTCTGTGATAGTCTTCACCACGAGTCGCACATTCCTTGAAGGTAAATGTCCAGTCAGAGCTGCACAATATATCAAACCTCAATCTTCTTTGCAATATCAACGTGTGCAATGTCTCAATCACGAAAGATTGCACTGATAGGTGTCATTGAAAGAAACCCCCTAAAACTCTATGATACTTGTCAATAATATAATTAATCGACTTGGAGTTTCATTGTCCTTTATTTCCACATCTGATATAGATCTCATCTAGCTCTTAGGGCTCAGGGACATTGTGATGATGTAAGGGGAAGTGAGCAGCAATCAAAAAACATTGGTTAATTGCAATGTTGCAATGTTTTCTTGCTATCTTGTGGCCTTTTTAAAACCAAACCAAGTTAGGCACCAGGCCTGCAAAATGTTAAGAAAACAATCATCTATATTTTTCAGCAATATTGTGGTTAAAATATCTACTGCCATTAGGCCACATTTTCTTCCCTCTTTTCTTTCTTTTTCCCCATTGTGATGGTAGACGACGGGGTCATCATCTGTCGGAGCAGCTGAACACATTTGACAGATTAAAAGTTATGCTAACCTGTAGTTAGCATGCAAGCTTACCTCAGGTAGCTTAGCACAACAACACGACATTTGTGCCTTGATCTCTCAGCCTTTGTTTACTAAGATGTAAATAAGGAGATGACAACAATGGCAGGGTAATTATCATCTAGGTGGGCAAATATATTATTGTCAAGCAGAGTGTCAATGTCTGGCTTCTGAAATATTACAGCTACCAAAAATTGGATTCAAGTAGTCCTTTTTGATAGCAATATTCAATAAATTGTGTACTAAAGTTTGGAAAATAAAAAGGATGAGTTTATTACAAATTCTAAGGCCTTTTAACAAGATGCCAAAGAAAGAGCCAGTCTAGAAAACAACCAAAAAAAACAACAACTGAGTAATAAGTATGTTTACAACAATTAAAGTTATTTATTGCCCTTACTTTTTAGGTTCTCTACCATTCTGTACGAATTGCTATACAAATGTTATGATGATTAACATTATGACCGTATTAACTACTTCCATTAAAACAGAAAACCAGCAGGTATCCCTACTGTTGCTACAGTAATTGATTATTATTGATAAAAAGCAGCTGTTTCATGTTATACACTTTAGTTTAAAAGTTTGTGTGAATATCATGATACCATGACATTTTTGCTCAAGGAATTCAAACCATGAGAATTTGATTCCAGCTTATGCATAACAACGTCAAGAGATGAATCAGCAGAGTAAGAGTCATTTCTTGAATACGCATTTTGGAAACTTCTGTCTCTTTAGTGAAGCAAGAATAAAGAAATGCATCAAAGGCAAGAAGATCAAATTTTGTGATTTTAAAGAATCTTTATCGTGAAAGGCTAACTGGTAACCATCTACTTTAAGGTACAGTCAAAAAATTACAAAACACCTGTAAATTTCTTGTTCTACCATGATTGAATTCCTGCAATAATAAGTGTGGAAAGAATTATGATGACAGAGTATAAAGACAGAAATAAATAAATCAAGATTTCCTAATATGAAAAGCTTTGCAAACTAACAATAAGGAACTCAAGAGTGAGCCAATATTTTGAACGCAGTACTGTATTACAGACATAGTGGAAAATACAGAAAATACCTTTTTCTTTTCATCTTCAGCAAGCTCCCACTCCAATCTGGATTTTTTAGCTTCCCAGTTTGAAGGAAGTTTCAGTCTTTTATCCTCCTCCACTACCTCCTGATGATTCAGTTTACGAGCCTCATTCTGCATTGGAAATAAGATTTATAGGAAGATATTTTGTTTTATGTTGATGAGGTTCACACAGAGACGCTTAAACGGGTATTTTCATAAGCTATTTGTCATTTACCGAAAAATACAGATGAATCTGGCTAAATGAATGCTAGATTCATTTAGCTCTGCGAAATGAATCTGGCAACAACTCACCCGTTTAAAATGCAACTCTCTGAATTTACGTAGTCTTTCTTCTCTCTTCTCAGAAGTCGTTGTTTCTGTCGGTTCTTCGTCAGTAGCGGCAACTGTGTCCTTAAAAAAAGAAAAACATCAGGATTTAGACAAAAGGCGACGCAAACCATTCGTTTATTGTGATCAGTTTTTTGAAATTACGGTCTGAATAGCCGAACACAGCTGACAGATTAAAAGTTAGTTAGCATGCAGGCTAACTACAGTTAGCTTAGCACAACAATACGACATTTTAAACAACAATAATTCAACTAAGCCGATTCACCTCTTATATATACAATCTACTAACAATAACTACCGCTTGTTTTTTAGCTATACAAATATTTCCCCCATGTAAATAACATTATAATACGACTACCTTACTACAGGACGCCATTGTTGTTCTTCCTTCAAGAAGAAAAAAAAAATCGGAAATACGTCAGTGGTACCGGACGTTACGAAAGTATCAAGGGATGCGAAATTAACCATTGAGGAGAAGTAACAATAACACAATTCACTGTTTTATTCACAGTTTTATTCTTTCAAGAAAGAATTTTAGATATATTACAGAGTAATTAAGAAGGCATATTTTTAAACCAATGGTTTATAAGAAGCTTAGGTCTAACAAGGACAAAAATAGTCTAAATAGAAAAACTACACAGAATTTGAAGGTGTCTCACACAAGCAACTCTAAATCTAATATTAAAACACGGCAATTTTTGCACTAATTAAATTATTTTGTTGTTTCTGCTTTAACTCACTCCACATTCACAGTACTGTTCAATTTCTGTTCAGTCATATCAAGACACTAGAAAAGATAAAGAAAAACTCAAAAAACAATTCAGTCCAGTCATACACACATTCCTATTGATCTTACTTATCAAGCAATTCAGGCTTGATCATTATTTTGTTATTCAAAATGCTTTAAGAAGTTTTCTGTCTATTCTATTGACAATTGTAGTTAGCCTGTTGTCTCTGCATACAACAATTAGGAAAGGTGTCATTTCCACATTAAAGTTCTTACTTCTGATGGAAACAGAAGATAGAAGTAGCCACCAGGACTTCTTTCTGGTTCATTGGTCTCCACTTCAGTTTTCTGTTGTTTTTGATTGAAGCAAAGATTAATAGGCTGTTATAATGAACCTTCTCTAGCAGTGTGTGCCTATTAGCTTTGAATCATAGGCTACCCTGCAATTATTATGCCTCTGCATTTGCTGGAAAATAAGTAATATATAAAACAGTCATTTGTACATCAGTATTTGACTAAATTGTGCAATATGATCCGATTTTTCATTTCTGCTTTAGAGTTTAGGATTTAGAACCCCCGATAAGTTTAACATTTGTGGACAATTTGTCAAACTTAACACCTGAAGCTCTGAGTTACAGCCAAAAAGTTGCTATTTTGGATGACCCAATGAGTTCAGTCACTGTACAATGTTTAAATGTAATATTGGTCCTGATGAGACTATGATAAATGTAATCAAATAGCTCTCATAAATCAAAAGAAGACATCTACCAACACACATTGTGCAGGTGGCTTTAATCTGCTTGATTAAATACGAGCAGCTGAAGAACAGACTCACATTCAGTATACACATGGAATATAAAGAAAAAATAAAATGAGGATATCCTCTATTAGCACGGGGACTTTCCGTCACACAAATATTTTTATTGAAATGTTTTTCTAAATAAATACAAAAATTAAACCTCAATGCAGACCTTAGGTCTGGACTTTATTTATTTATTTATTTATTTATTTATTTATTTATTTCAAAACAGACAAAAATAAAAGCAAGAAAGAAGAAAAAAAATGTAAACAAATTATCATACCCAATTGACATGCAATTTTATATTTCCTGTTCGAAAAGAAGGAGCAGTTAGAAGATACAGGATCTTATGATTTCCCGACCCTTTCATACTCACAAACAATTAAATGTCCAAACACCAAATAAACAAAAATTATTCCCACCTTACATGACATTTAAGACTCACATTTTCATCTTTAGATGTATAATTTATTTAAACACTTTTTATATCATCAATAGCATTTATGGTCTTTGAAACACTCATCTTATACAACATATAACATATTTCCCAATAAGCACCTTTTTAAACAGTTTTTAAGTTGGTTTATAGTTGTACTTTTTTGAACTCATTCAATCCATTCCATACATCTACTCCTTTGATTGGGCCATTCTAACACACTGATATACTGGGAGTTGTGATAAATGGTCTCTAGTGGAACGGTGTTTAAGTGTTTTTGACAAATTAAATCCTATGATTGATGCACAGTTTCTAGTACATTTGATTTCTTCATAATGTGGTAGCCATCACTCTGCTTTAATGATGGAGCTATGTGCATTGATATGTAGAATATGTTTTGATGTTAACCATTCCTTTGTAACTCTGGCTGTATGTTTAGGATTGTTATCCTTCTTGAAGTTGAATCTCTGCCCTTGTTTCAACTCTTTTGCGGTTTCTTACCCTATATTTAGTTTAATCCATCTTCCCATCAACTATCTAGCTTCCTTGACCCTGTAGAAATGCCTTCCCATGGCATACTCTTCCACCACCACATTTCATTGTTAGCATGGTTTAATCAGCATGGTGATTTGAAATGTTAGTTTTCTACTATACTTAATAAAAAAAAAAAAAAGAAGTTCAATGTTGTTCTCATCTCAATGGAGCACCATCTTCCACGTTTGCGTGTATCTTCTAAGTGACTTCAGGCAAATTGAAAATGCAACAGCTTTCCTTCGACAATGGATTTTTTCATTCCTCTCTTTCATAAGGTTTCTATCGTCAGAGCCAAGTTATTACACATACAAAATACTGGCAAAGATGTTGTATACTGAAAACAAACAACTATCTGCATTTCATCTAATTTTAGTGAATAGCACATCAAAAAATGAAACGTCGCATTTTACAGAAATGTCTTTGTACATAATTTTATACTATCCAGTTTTGCTTTTTAACTTGAAGTTTAGATTGATAGAAATCTTACCAGAATGTTGGAAACTGGAACAACACACAGACAGCAATTAAGAATATGGCTTGAGGTTATGAAGTGAGACGCATGAAAGGTCAAGCATAAAGTCATCTGTGCGCCACACAGAGAGACCGTTTAGACTCTCCAAAGCTCCATTATCACGCTTGTTTTTTGGTTGCAAAAAACAGAATCTGCCATATATTACCAGTGAGTTTTATTTTTACCCATGAGGTTACGAGTATCAGACCAGGTTTTTGAACATGGGACCTCTAAACATAATTTTATGAGCTGATCAGAAGACAAAAGTAAACACTTTCAAGAGCCATCTGAGCATGTTTGACTTGCCAAAATGGATGTGCTCCCTGTTTGATTGCATTATACTAATAGAGCTCCTTTGGAGGATGTAATTAAGTGGAGTTTATAGTCTTAGATTAAAGCATCCTCTAGATCACAGGCAATGTTAATGGAGTGATGCATTTTCACTGGAAACCAGATGGGAGCACATCACAACAGAGCAAAACATCACTGGGTGCAGTAATGGGCACGGCTATACTATTGCCATGCAAACAGGAAAACATCTCCATAATGAATGACTCTCGCGTAAGAAGGAGAAAAGTGACCGCTGTAAGAAAGAGGATGGGGAAATTCAGCATTTCCTCTGTATTTAAACTCACTTCCAAAACAACAGTGAGAGTGGGGTTTATGACTTTTAAATCTCCTGACATAAATACAGAACAAGCGTGAGAGTTCACAATTCGCTGAGTTATTCTTCCTTTATTGTTTTGTTGGATTCATCTATACACGATCTGCTGGTCTCAAGTATTCTCACATGTTACCCTCCCTTTATTGTGATTTTACTCATTTCCCTGGAAGTTTCTCCAGCATGTTGAGCTTTCTGTAGATCCAGGGCAGAAATAAATGAATCCAAAAAACATGTTGCTGGAAAGAGCCATTCAAAATAAGAGTTAGGAAACAGTTGATTTTAGTTAAGAACACAACATACACATCAAGTGTGCAATCACATATCAACTTTTGGCTGTCACAGGATCTCACTATGTTCACTGTGATGTTTTTTTTTTTTAGAGAACATCAAAAATGATTTTATCTTTTCTTTTATTTCAATTCAACCTTGTTGAATATTGTGAAATACAATAGAAATAGCAGAAATCTTATCACAACAGTAAGAAAAATATCATTTGTGATTTCACTGATGTTGAATGTATCAAATTCTACATCACAGAACAGATAAACATATGTGTAGTTCAACTGACTGCAGAGAATGTGCATTGCCTCATAATCTCTTGATAAAGACGTTTCTATTTACGTACTGTAGTCTTCAATGGTTTAAAAATTTTAAGCCATGACTTAAATGTATATTTTGAATCTATTTATTTGACGGCGCATCAAAACAAATTTCATCTCAAAGTGAAATTTGCCCAATTTATATCTAGTCCTATAAAATTCTTTTAGGTTTTACAAACTGATCCCACATCACCCTAGCTGCGTTTCCATTAACAGTAAAATTGCGCAAATTGAAATTACAAAAACAAATTTGCTTAATAGAAACATGACAATTAAAAAAAACAAAACTCATGTTTTTCAATAAAAAGTTTTTGCACTAGTATAAGGTGGTTTTTCGGCCATATCGAAATAAATGCATTTGGCAAAACTGCAATGGAAACACTTTTATTGTGTCACCTGAATCATGTGATCAACAGCCGCATGTTGCTACTGGCGAAAACCATAAAGAAGACAACAGGAAGTAATAGTAAAATGGTGGTTTGTTTCTGTTTTTTCCAGACAATGCAGCTGGCTCCATCGGAGCTCTCAGACTATCGCACAATTCATAAAAAGTTGTGTGTTTATCCATTCTGTAAAATCACAGATCACAATTTCCCCAAAGCGCCACATATGTAGCTGCTCCCAAGTATAAGAACCTTGTTTCTCCAACACATGAATAAGATGCAGGTGTCTGTTTGATAGCTAATGATGAGAGCTAGAGCCATGGCTGAAATATGAACATCTCATGTAACTTTTTGCAACGTTTACAGGCATAATTTTTAATGACTTATAGTTTATAGAACAAGCAATTTTAATTTCATTTATTTTATTAATTATTAATTTATACTTATTTTATGAAAACACAGCAATTGCGAAATTGTTTTTTCAACATCAGCATAATATAGGCAAAGATTTGTGTACATCTGTAATGGACACACAGATACAGGTTCAAATGAAGGCCAAAGGTCATACCAATCCAATTTCACATTTCATTACGCAGCCTGTCTACTTTGATGCAACCCTGATTTAATTAAGTCCATCACACAAGTAAGATACCATCCCAAGATATTTTTTATGGTGAGCGAAACATGCCCTGGCACATGTAGGCAACCAGCTTCTTTATACAGTGGGACAAAAAGGTATTAGCCCGTATCCAGATCTCGACCCCATAGAAAACCTTTGGAGGGAGTTGAAAGTCTGTGTTGCCCAGCGACAGCCCCAAAACATCACTGCTATAGAGGATATCTGCATGGAGGAATGGGCCAAAATACCAGCAACAGTGTGTGAAAACCTTGTGAAGACTTACAGAAAACGTTTGATCTCTGTCATTGCCAACAAAGTGTATATAACAAAGTATTGAGATGAACTTTTGTTATTGACCAAGTTCTTATTTTCCACCATATTTTGCAAATAAATTCTTTAAAAATCAGACAATGTGATTTTCTGGATTTTTTTTCTCCTTTTGTCTCTCATAGTTGAGGTATATCTATGATGAAAATTACAGCCCTCTCTCATCTTTTTAAGTGGGAGAACTTGCACAATTGGTGGCTGACTAAATACTTTTTTGCCCCACTGTATAGTATGCCTGAAATACCAAAAAAATTAAAATAAAACAAGAAAACAAAGGGTATACAAAATTACCAGCAATATTTCAATCAATAGCTCCTTCCAGAAAAGAGACACATCTAAACATTGAAGCACTAATCTATGGGAAAGAAACACAAAGAAGTAATGGCCTTCTTACTGGAGTTATTTAGTTGTCTAAGTTAAGTTTTGGGAACACTCATCCACCGTGTCACATTTTTACAATATTTCATGTATGTATAAATGATCATCAAGAACACAAACTACGTGCAAGAATTCTTTTCCTATTCAGCAGTGTTGCATTAAATGTCCAGGTAGTGTAGAATACATTTGTCAATTCCTTGTCATGAGCTTATAAAAATATCTTTGGTCTCAAAATACACAGATTTGCTTTTAATTTGAAATCCAAACTGAAAGTTTGTCAGGGAAACGCAGGGATCTCAGTGCTGTTGTCATTTCCATTTAAAGCACACTGAACTACGGTACAACAAGGATCTCACATATGTCAGGGCCACCCAAAAATGCTGAACAGTCACTCTTTAATATTAACTTTTCCATTCAAGCAAATCAGCCCTGAAACGGAGTAACATTATATCTGCAAATAAATTGCACTTTGGGGGCAGATTTATAAATTTGAAGCAGACCTCACGGTGCTTTGTGACGGCCTTTCATTAATCAACCCAGACATGATTGTAGTTTAGCTTTCTACATACTGTGAATGAAATACCATACGTTTCTTTAATGTACACAGACATGAGTTTGGCTGGAGTCGTTATCTTACTCTTTTAATAAGAGTTCCTCCATTGTAGATAGCACACATGGGGGCAGGGCCTTGTGCTCTGCAGGCAGCTGCTCCACATCTGGAACTTAATATAAACATCATGGCCAATAAAATCATTCCATTTCCTTAATTACTATTCCTGTCATTTCCGCACTAAATGAAAAGTTATTAATTCAGGGCCAACACAAACAGGCTTCTCCAGAACGAGGAGCTGCTCCTGAAGCGCTGCCACCCCGACTACACGCCGCCGTCACTGGACTGAAACCACAAGCTCCTGCCTCTCTTTTGGCAGCGTGGGTGCATGTGTGTAGGTGAGTGTGTGTGGCGCATAGAACAGAGGCCAGGACGACCCAACATGATCGGAAAACATGGCGTCTTGTTTTCCGTCGCTTACAAATGTCCAGAGCGGTGCCAGCAAAATCATGACAGGCAGACAGTTTCATGTACACTCTCCTCCTTTCATCTCTGCTTTGCCTTGTGTTTGACACGTGTGTATCAACACCCAGTTTATCCACGCTCTGTGACATGCCTCTTATTCACGTTTTTCACAGAAGGCCGTTGAAATAACATGCAGTGTGATGATAATTATTTAAGGAGTATTCTTGGAAAGCAATTTCAAGAGGTCAAATGTCGCCTTGCAAATTTTCTTCCGAGGCATTCCCCACAGCTTGCCATGGGGAAAGTACGTATTGAATATGTCAACACTTTTTCCCAGTAAATATATTTCTAAGGGCTCTATTGATGTGAAATTTACACCAGATGTAGATAACAACACAAGAAGTTCTCACATACAAATGAGTCAGTAAACTACGTTATGTGTAGTAAAATGGAGTGATGCAGATAATGAGTATTGGGCACACTTTCTAAAACCCATTAAATACTTAGCAGAAAAAAACCCCTTTCCTGTATAGTTGCATTCATAGCTCAGCATTGAACAACAATGTTAAATTTAAGAAGCCAATCGATGCCACTGCCTTAGGTAGCTAACCTAAAGCCTGTGGATTCTGTGGAACTATGGATTTATTTATTGTTCACAACAGATTTTGAATCTAATCATTGAGGAATATAAATAGCTGAATGGCCATGCTCTAATGTAGTATTCAAGTGTACCTCTTCAGCTTTATTGTGGATTTCAGCCTCGAGGTCTACTGAATAGCTGGACTATGGTGAAGCTCAGAGGAGAAATGTTTGCTTCATCACTCTGAAATTTTTTTAAATTAATCTGAGTTGCTCAACATTTAATTTCCTTTTGGGATCAACGAAGTATTTTTGTATTTGAAATGATTAACAAATGACTGATATTTAATGTGCTGTGCCCCAAGAACGATTGTGGAAAACTATGTGGTTAAGTATACTACTTTTTTTTTTATGGAGAAATTGTTTCTGGTAATTCCAAGTGTTTCTAAAAATCTCTTCTGATTATTCTTTTCACTTCTATCAGAAATCTTATGAGGAGGTCGGGGTTCTGTTTATGTTGAAATAATATTCTTTTCCATTTTCAGATTATGAGAAGTATATCTGTAACCAATATGATCAGTATGTTTTTCAAATTTAAGGTTGCAAAAGGCTTAAGTGATTACTGTATTTTTACCCATCATGACCGAATTATTTTACAATACCTTCACACTGTGAAACCGTTTTGCAGGTCATCACTTAGGACTGAACAGGGTGACATTAAATTGCATTGATAAGGAGCAGGATTAATTTCTGCATTTCAAGTGCCTGATTACAACTCCTTCTTTATGTGTTCAATTCTTATTCCATGTGTTATTCTATCTTATTACATATAAGGTAATTTATAGACTAATCTGTTCTTATTTTTTAAGTGTAGATAGGTATGCCTGTTGTAAATAGCTGTGAATTTTATATTTATATCCTCTTTATAAGCATTCAAATGCTTGTAAAGTAATACAAGTAGCATAGTACAAAGAGTAAAGTATTTCGGTAAAGCCATTTCATGGGGTCAAATGTCATCTTGTTGTCTTTACAACTTAGAAGGCTTTGAAAGTAGTCACCAGCATCATATTTAAATATACCCAAAAAGCATTGATAAATTGGGACAATTGATAACTAAATGATCTTTTTGTTTGCACAAATGCCAGTGTATGCATCTATTTGTTGCATTTTACTCACCAATTGCCAATTCCTCATAGGCAGTATAGATAATGATGTATATGATTGGACATGGCTGCTCTGACTCCAACTGAAGCCATTCACTAGCCAAGAAAAGAAGAGGATCGGGTGAGCCGCACATATACTTACACAAAAGATGCATGTATGCACTCAAATACCACCAGTTTTGTAGTCAATGCTTTTGCTCCACCACACACACAATTAAAGTCCCAATTAAAGGCCATTATGGGTTTTTCCACTAGCAGCCAACCGCAGGGGGAGCAGCTCCTCGGCCCGAACGTTGCGGGCGCACAGATGTCTCCTGTGTTGTCATCCAAAGGAACTCAGGCTGATCCACAAACTTTATGATCATAATTACTGATCAAAATTAAAGTGCAGCAGCAATATAAACTCAAAGGATTGGAGTAATAAAAAAAAACTTTCCTGATTCCAGTAAGCAGTGCCAAGGGGACCAGGAGGCAAACTCTAACCGATTATTATTCTCATTTAACACCAGAGGGAGCTATTTTCATTGTATTTCAGCAGAATCTGAGTGATATTATTGAATAGAAAAGCCACATTTTCACGCCTAATTTAACCAAATTCTGTTTCTCACAGCCGCAATGAGCAGAAGATTTTAGTTCGCACTCCAGATGAAAGCGCTGGGGTCGTATTTCCGCTGTGAAGCCTCCATTCACCGCCGTACCCACACACGAGTTCAACACAAGTGTCTTCCCTTGAGCGGGGTCCTAAAAATGTCATGGGTTTCCTCTTCTGAGTTCCCATCCTCTTCCCCAGTGACCTTAATGAGAGAGTTAAGCTCTCATCTGGCCAAACAATACGCTGTTGTATACGGCTGTGATAAGAGGTGGCCACTCAACAGCCTGTGGACATGCAGCTGTGTAGGCGAACAGCCTTCCCTGTTTGTCCTCGGCATGACACGCACAATCAGTTGCCAGATTAAAAAAAAACCAACCTTCACACGGACTCACACACACGTGTCAAAATGCATGATGCTGCCCAAACACACACACTCACATCCTCGCACACAAAAAAGAGAATCCCATTCCCACCCTCTTTGGGTCTCTGAGAACTAACAATCTATTTACTCCTTTCAACTCAGGTTCAAGGCACAGATGATCTAATTTCAGATCTAATGATGAACAAATAAGTGCCAAATATCTAAAATAAGTGTCCACAACGACAGTCCTGTGAACCGCTGAATGATAAACGAGGTCTTTCTTTGTGGACACTACAGTTTATTCTTTGAGCTATTTAGGGATTTAAAAGGCCCTTCTCTGTCCATGTGCACTCTAATTTTGAGAGACAGAAAACTAATTGAGTCATCTGGAAGGTAGAGAGTTAGTTCTCCTGGGAATAGTTGAAAACCAATTTGCACAGAAAGAAAATGTTATTTTTTTGAGAAGAATAAACCAAAAAATATTGCAGAATAAGCTCGCTAACTAGTAAACATTTGAGGACTTTAGCATACATATACAAACAAGCAAAACTATTACAAACTGAAGTGCAAGAAATCTGATGCAGGCATTTTAAAATGTATTTCCTAAAGGACAGCCAAACATCTCCATTTTGAACTCAAACCAGACGGAGTAATGTTTAGCTCAAGACATTTTTCAAAACACTTTAAACTATTTGGATTAGTTTTTACCTTAAAACTTATCTTCTAATAGATTTCTCATTTTTGTATGTCGTTCTTATTTTAACAGGTAAATAATTGCTTTTCTATCAAAAGTAACTTTTTGATTATTTTCAATCCAAATACTGTCAAATTCAGTTGATTATTGAGTGCCAAGTGGCAAACACATATCTATCTATGGAACCTGATTACAGTACATCAAGTGATGTAAAGTTAAAAAAGTAAAACTTCCTATATATTCTAGACACTAACAGGTACCATAGAATTGCACAAAAATCCGTGAGGGACGACGGAGTCCCTGCTCGAAATTCCGTGAAAGAGGTGTACGGAGCCTTGTGCCAGAAGCCCATTAAAATGTTGTTTACATTGTTTTAAACTGTGTGATTGTGAGCGTGAGTGGGAATAAAAATAGCAATAGGTATTTTGTTCCATATAACACAGTAGGAGTGTAACAGGTAAATCTTTTATGGATGCAAACTTGACTAAACACCCACCTGTTTAGGATTGTATTTGAAACGTAATCAATTACAAATTTATTGATGGAACCTGACTTAATGTCGTGTTTTGATTATTGATTCTATGTTGCATTGTGTTTCTGTGTTTGATATGATGTAAAGCACTTTGAAATGCCTTGCTGCTGAAATGTGCTATACAAATAAAATTTGATTTTGATTTATATATAGCACATTTTCAAAGACAGATATCATAAACTTCTCCACAGAAAGGGCAAAAATAACAAAACGCACAGAAATGTCCAACACAGAAAACAAAACACAAAGTCAGAAGTACCTGTTATAAAAGCTCAAGTCTACACTTCTCGGACTAAAAATGTATTCAACTGCTTTTTAAAATTGTCCACAGAATAAAAACTGTATAAATCCATCTAAAATATAAATTATAAACAATGTTTAAAATCAGCCACAAAACTTGTGATTGTTATTCTAACTTAAAACAGATTCTATTTTTTTTTGTCACCTTTAGGCCTCCATACAGTAGAGATCGGAAGTGCTGCTGATAACCGCTTTATAAAACTTTGCTGCAATATTTGAAGAAGTCGTGTTGTTGGAGCAGAAAGTAAGTAGAGCTGTAGCAGGAAATATTGAGAGCTGGTTTGCCTCATCAGACGTTGGTGCGGGACATAAAAAATAAAGTGATGAATGAAAACTAGAATCAGAGTAGGGAAGAGAAAATGGCACATCTAAGCCATGATGACCAGATGCTATTAATGACAGAAACAATTGCTTCTGTTAGAAAAAAAAAAAAGCTTTCTTAAAGGTCTAAAAATTTCCAATGTGGTCTTGGCATTATTTGGGTCCATTCACTTTTAACTGGACTGTGGGTGCGTGGCAGTCATTAAAACCAGATGCACATGTGGGGGGAGAGGAAAACTGCGACAAATATTCCACAGTCAATGAGCGGCCTCAGACGGACAATCTACAGCAATCTGCAGGGCTCTGTGTGAGAAATAATGAGGTGTTTCCCTTCATGTAGGCAACAATCTGACCTCAGTGGGAGGAGCTGTGGAAAATATTCAGAGCAAATTCAGAACCGAAGGTTACTTTTTTTAAATCCAGTACATTGACAGGAAAAATCCCATATCTGTGTGTTCCAGTAAGAACAAACAGAAACACAGAGATGAAATGAAGGATTAATATTAGACAAAATAAAAGGATGGAAGGGGGAAAAAGGAGACCATGTGTGTAAACAGAGCAGATAGAAACCAGATAGGAGGCAATCGTAAAGGTAATATGGAGAGAGAATGAGTTTAGCAGAGTCCATTAAAGCCTCAAAGGGAACACTTCTAGGCAGACCCCGGACTCTGATGGAGAAGACACTCTACCTCCAGGTTAGTGTCTCGCTCTGAGTAATGGACAAATTCGTTTCCAGACTCCCATGGCCCCTTCGAGAGCTTCGGTGAGCTCCCGTGATGAAGTTAGAGAGGGTGGGGGGGGGGTTCAGGCACAATGAGCCGCTCTCGTCTCCATTTACTGTTGAATGCAATTTGGGATCAGATTGCAGCGGAAGCACGACTGACAGCAGAGGAATCTATCGAATTCAGCTCAGACATCACAATAATATTGAGACTTGTTTATAAACAGACATTCGGGAGGGCTCGCTCGAGAAGTTCAGAGAGCAAAGCATGACCAAAACAGGTGCGAAACAGTAAAAAACCTTCATTTATTTTTCTTATCGTTCACTTTGCCCTTGTGCCTTTTCCTAGTGGTTAACCAAGTCTTGGCTTGTCCCTGCAGAGCGACGCCATCCCTATTATAATGCCATCATCCTTGTCCGCCAAGCCATAGAGAATGATGTCACTTCCACTCTTGGTCATAGTGGTTTGGGTTTGGCCACTGGTGCATGTGACAATTTGTGCACTACTTGGCAGGCCTGAAACTCCCAGCCTGGCAATTAGCCACAACACCCACAGCCTCACCCAGTTTTCATTGATGCAGGTTTTGGCAGCACCCTTATTTACGCCGCATCACTTTCAGAACGGCCGTGTTAAACGCCATTCTTTTTGTCGCTTCTCTCATCGTTTCCTCTCTGGCCGTTTAGCCCAAAGCTTTGTAGTCGTTTTGCAAGGCAGAAAGGAGCCGAGCAGGGGCCGGCCTGGTGACTTCTGAAGGAAATACACAGAACGGTCGACAAGAGACTGTGGTAGTGTGACTGTGGCAAGGTGCCCACTCTGCCTTGTGTTTAGTGGCAGCCTTTCTTCTAATGCCACGTGGGAGGGAATGAAAGCTTGCTCAGAAAAGGCTGAATGAACACAGGCCTCGGATCAAACAGCAGAGATTCAGCAAAGTGTGGGACAGCGGCTTTTTTGTGATATGGTATAGTTCTAAACAAAGTCCTCTCTAGAAATTACAATGTTTAGGGATGAAATTCAGGCATTAAGCAAGTGTACCCAATATTTTGTGCGGTGGTGCCCCGGCAGTGAAATCTGGTCTTTATCGCTTTAGGTGGCAGGAATATCAGTGCTTAAATTTTCAATATGGAGATGAAAATAAAGACATGCATATTCAGATTAGTTTAAAAAAAATAATAATTAAATTCTCAGTCATGTTTCACTAAAATCAAAACAACTGTTTCAAAAATTCACCATGGAAATGTGGACAATTACTTACTATGAACAAAATGACTCAAACTACAAATTCACTGTTTGCATAGTTTCTTCCATTGATATGCTATCAGTCTCTCCACCACATGTTGGAAAACATTCTGTAATATAAACCAGATTTATACTGACCAGTGTCTAATTTGTCGGTAAACTGCACTGCTGTCCAAACTTTGATTCTGCAGGTTGTTTGGTTGTGAGTTTTACATACATACTCCCTATGTGACTGAGAGCAGGGGCAGATGCCATTGTTGTCCTCCTAGCATCTCATTATTGCAGTAATTCAAGTTCAGACATGTGGGTTAAGCAAAGAGAACCCCAGCCCAGAGTGTGGTGGTGAGGACGGGACAACCCAACCGCCACTCACAGCCTCTGGTCGGATGAGGAGGGAAGAGGATGACACTCATCATTTGGAGGTTTGGGTCTGATTGCTTCCCCTTGTGAGGGACTTAACTGTCTCCTCTGGGAATGCGGTCCCTTTTACACCCACGCCTGGAGACAGAGGACAACTGAGAAGAAAAAGTTCACAAATAAAATAAGAAACACGGCCGCAAAGAGCAAAGCTGAGTGTACAAAACAGGGTCAACAAGTCAAAAAAACAAAAACAAGGATGTAATCTGCATAAAGAGATAGGTGACATTCTGTACTGATGCCTTATGAGCATAACCAAATGCTAAATATGGATGGACTTTCAACTCCAAAATGGGTATCTAGTTAATGTTGCAAGCTTATTTCCAGCAAATACACAGTGCAAAAGAATTGATGCTCCCTAACATATTTTGTTAATGTTATAATCAGAAATGTCAGTGTATTTTTTTTATTTTACAAAGATGAAGTTGAAGGCAAATAATACATCCATGCATTGTCAATACTTATCCTTGCACGGCCACAGTGAGGCTGGTGTGTTTCTCCAGCCATCATCAGGCAAAAGGCAGGGTACATTGCAGAGCATCACACACACACTTGATAATTAGAAGGCTGAATTAACTGTCATGTTTGTTTGACCGTAGGAGGAAGCCGGAGTACCCAGAGAAAACCAACGCACGCATGGGGGGAACATGCAAACACCATGCAAAAAGACCAAACACCATCATTTGTACTCAGATATTTCATACCACGCATTTAGACCCCATTCATGAAATGATGACGGTATTTAAAAGAGGGAGCCATATGTCAGAAAACAGTCAATGTAACTTTATATCTTGTGCTGTTTTTAAAACTCCTGCCCCCTTTTGAGAGTTAAATGCAGCTACTTTATTGACTCGGACATTTCTGTTCTTCAGCTAATCAATTCAATTTCCTGGTATCTTATGTCATTCGTTTACTTTAATTACTGTCTATGGAAGGCACCAGTGATTCTGCATGACTAGCGTCTGCTAAAGAGAGCAGAACTTTACAGCGTTTATAGCTGCCAGTGTGGCAGAGAGATCTGTAGTCGAGTTAATGACTGTGTCGGAGTTCAACCACACAGGGCTCATCTGAGCTCTTTTTGATCTAAATACTGCAAATGAAGTCAAACAGACAGACGGAGACAAATCACCTGTGGCTTCTTTTGAGATTCCTTTTGAGCCAGCCAGCTTTTCATGCAGAGGAGGGGCAGAAAAGGGCTTGATCTTTGTTCACTCATTACAGCTTCAGATTACTTATCTTTTTATATCTGGAAGGGTGCTGGGGTAAGGAGAGAGGGATTATCTTGATTTTCCTTGATGATGAATAGTTCAAACTCTTTCAGACTGGAGAAATGAAAAGTACAGAAACAATAAAAGCACAAGGCAGGCTGCATGTGGACGACTGTGATCGCTGAACTGCCTGGCACTCTGAGAGTCTCGACCCAATAAAGAATTATAGCCCTCGTCTGCTTCATTAATTAACAGCCATTCAGACAGGAAACCAGATCCAGTGCTCCAGTCCACTTTCATATCTCTTCCTATTTGCCTGCAGAAACCTCATTTTTCATTATTTATTGCATCACATCAAGAACAAAGATCATCAGTGTAGTGAAAACGAAGGGGAGGGCTCTAAATGTATAACAGCTTGCTGATGAAAGACTGGCCCGCGCTGCGTGCTGTTAGAGAAAGCTCCAGCGTGATATTAAAAAAAAGGCCAGCTTGTACTGCCACACGTTCAGGCGTAACGGTAATGAACCCCAGGGACTGCAGGGCAGGAGAAAAGTGGACACAAGTGTTTTATGATCTGGCAGCACCGTGGACAAAAGCAAATAATCGCCAGACACAGAGGAGCAGGTAGTTTCACTTAACCTCTGCTCTGTGCTGAGCGACAGCTTAACTGGAAGCACATGGCTGCAGAGCACATTAGATGGACGGAGAGGCAGAGAGAGATTTATTTTTCCTATTAGCCGATCCAACGGCTAAATATCCTTGGAGGTGCAACAGAGCCGTCGGGCTAATGATGCAGGTAGAAAGCGTTTTGCTTGTCTGTGCAACCAAATGTTGGACGTTGCTCAGGTTTCTCCAGCCACATAGTCAGTGGTAAAACACACAAAAGAGTTTAGGAAGTCGCAGTTCTGGCTGGTGTACCTGCATGGTTAGATGGAGGAAAGAGCACACATCTTGTGGACTGTGGTCTGCTGTTTACTGGATGTCTGTGGCCTGTGGCTTTGTCTCTTTCCCATTAGTGTGTTTGGTGTTGTCCACGTTCTAACTGGCCCTCCGGTAAATGCTGCTTAGACCTATTGGTCAGCCACTCTGCAGGGCACTGGAGCCACAAAAACCTGTTACAGGCTATAGGATGGGAGAAAGAGAGAGATGAAAGAGAGAGACAGAAGGAATAAATGTGAGTGCTGTGCAAGTCTTTGCTCATCCCTTATTTCTTTGGCTTTTGCTTCCAGGGAGTGTGACATCCTACTAATCCTAAAAGTGGTTTCTGTTGCCATTGCCCGGATATTCCTTCCTTTTAAGTCTTGCCCCTCACCATTTTCAGGGGAATGTGATTTGTAGCCCTTCCTTTGAAACATTTATGAAAGAAGATTCCTAAAGCTAAGAGTGAATGTTTGGGCAGCTAATAAGTAGAAATCTCTGCAAATAACATAAAATGTATAAGCAATGCAAAGATAATGCGGTTCGATGGACAAAGATAGTATTTTAGTTCTAACAACATGGGTTATTTGCTAAAAACTAAAGCATCATTCATGTCTCTGGGCCTATGTACAGTTTTTCCTGGATTTCTTCCCCCTTATGTTCAAAAGACATGATCTCGTTCTGTTCATCTGCTGAGGGAATGTTTCTTAGGGATGGACACTTCTTCTTTTGTCCTTTATTTTTCTTTGTTTCAGGCACATGCATGTTCAGGTACAATAAGATGACACCAAATCATAGGCCTCCATAAAAACCTAAACTATTGATCAAAACTATCTGACTTTCCACAGAAACAACTTTAATTTCAGGTACTGCTGTTCACCTCTAGGAAAACGTAATTTAGGCATTGAAACTTTTATTTCCTGCTCAGTTGTATTTATTATTGCTATTGTTATTATTATTATTAGCAAAAATGAGACCAAGATGTTCCATGAAAATAGTTTTTAAAAAATTGAGTAAAATTCAACTTACCTACTTAAGAAATGACTTGCATCTGCTGTTCACCTGCTGGTAATTAATCCCAAAGAATCAACAGCAGGTAATATTAATCTGCTGGAAATAGGTTTTTAATTTCTTCATTTCCTCCTTTTTGCTCCACTTTTCAATCTTCTAAACATGCAAGACTGAATAAACACAAGTAAAAAGGTAAAAAGCAGCCCACGTCTTCAAATGATTGCGACAAATGATTATGACAAATGATTATGACAAATAATTGAAAGTTTAGCTCTTTTTGAGCAAAACTTTTATTTATGAGTAGTTTCAAACTTGCCTGTAGCATGGCACTACCAGACAGTTGTATTTTAAAGTGTATGTTGAAGGTCAGAGCAAGCATTGACCTTCTATCTCACAAGTGTGAGACTGCCCAGGTTAACTTCTCTGGTCATGAAATACCACTATCAGGTTCCCCCATGTGGTTCTAATTAGACCGCCAGGGGCTGCACATACAGTGTGGAGACGGCCTCACAGGCCACAAGACCGGACGGCCCCTGTGATTGTATACGGAGCAGACTCATTGTGGCGCACACCTCATTGCTGCCTCTGTGGAGCCTCAGAGCCCAAAGTGAAAGGCTCCTATCCTCAGATTATTGCTGTGCTTCTCTGCTTACAATTGATGATAAAAAAAGGTAAGGTTTGTTTTCACAAAACGTCATGATCACTTTAAATGACGGCTTAAATGATAAAAAAAAATACATTTTGGAGAAAATCCGGAGCACAAACTTTGTTAAAGTTATGATTTACGGACCAGCACAGAGATTGGTGATGAAATTACAGGGTTATCATGACACACCCTTCAGTTCTGTAAATGTTCCCAGCTCTTTCTGGTTTGAGTGAAAGCCAGTCCTTCTGTCTCAATGCCCCTGAATCTCTCCTTTACCACTTAAAGTCTATCACTGGACATTTTTATTGATGAGGCCTGACAGCCAACCAATTCCAATGTAGCTTGGGACATCTGATACGCAGATCCACCCTTAAACCAAACAAAATTAAAAATAAAAAAAAAGGAAGGAAAAAAAATTTTAGCTTGGCCTTCCCTCTAGATTCAGAGGCTCCACTCCCCAGCAGGCACTAATCTCTCTTTCCAGTCATGGAATATGATAATTTTCTTATTTGCAAGAAATATCAATTGCTCAAGGCGGACACATAATCATTGGGGAGGAAAGCAGAGGCTACCTGTGTAATGTTCTTAAGAGGCTAACCCATTTAGCCGCAGGCACTGTTTGAAAATGAGAAAGTGCTGATGGTCAAAATCAATTTTCCCTGTGTCCAAATTACTCCCTACCCGGCTTAGAATTTCACCTAAATGGCCAAACCTTTAAACACTGATACTAATTCTATCATATTAGAGCCTGGTCATATAGTTGAAGATATTTCTAATTTTATTTTGCTGTATTTATTGATGTAGAGAGATGACGCAGAGGCCAGGGAGCAAAGAGCTCTGTTACTGAATATGTGTTTGTGCAGATGTCGGGCGACGCATTTACTGCACCTACAGCCATCAGCCTTTCACAGCGCTTTATAATATTTACAGCTCAAAGTGTTCAACAAATTTTGAACACAAGGTTGCTGCACATTTCCTATATCAAAATGTTATTGTTTTCCAGACTTAAATTCAGAGTTCAGTATTTTTTAAGTCAAATTTAAAAGTCTAAACAAAAAGCTTCATGTTGAATTTGTGGCAGAACATTCTGCAGTTGCCTGTGCTTAAAAAGCTGTAAAAAAAAAAAAAGCTGCTGGAATGAATGAATGAATGAATGAATGAATGAATGAATGAATGAATGAATGCATTTTAGATAATGCGCTAGTGCATAAAATCTGGAAATAGTATTATTTTTTCAAACTCCAAGTTTCTTTTTTCTTGTTGTTCCAAAATACTTAAATGCTATCCCAGACTGCACAGCAACCCCCAGGAACAAATACCTAGAGATTATAAGTTTTTTTTTGTTTTTTTAAATAACTAAATAATTTTTGAAAATTAAGTTGTTTTAAAAATTTATTTGGAGATCAGAATGTATTTGGCGATACTCCTGATTTTTACAGAAGAAGGATGGATACAGTATATTGTTGCAAGTATAATGCAGGCGAAAGATTGAGAGGAAAATATAAGCTGTGACTGTAGAAAATTGCATTGAAAGACAAGATCCTTATCTGCACACTTATCTTGTCCTTAAAAGCACACAATTTCACACAGATAAAGCTTTTGAACTTATAAAGAAATTGACTTCCATTTGTGTCAGTTAGCTATTGTTGGATCAACATGTAAATCTGAGCTAGATGCCAATTAAGCGAAAAAAAAAAATGCCTTTAAGAATTTTCTCCTCTGTGTATGTTAACGTAGCATTTGTAATTCTGACTAAAACCTTTGCTGAAATCTCTCACAGCGTTGAAAAAAAAACAAAAAAAAAACAAAAAAAACTGCAGAAACGACCCTATGCTGCCATGAACAATTATACAGTTTTACTTGGCAGCTACATTTTTCTAGAAGCCATAACTCTGAAGTGCTTAAGTAAATTAGAGGATATCACAGCATAGGACTCAGATGTAAACAAATTAATGTAAGATGGACAAGAGATGTCCTCACAATCTGATACATTTGGAGAACTTTTGCAAGTTAGAGCAGGCAGATATTGCAACACATTTTCATGTGAAGAGTCAAGATGTGTCATGCAAACTGGTGGTCCTTGCACATGAATGCAGGGAAAATGCTTGGAATCATCTGAGATTCAGAGGTGGGATAGAATACGATGCAGTTTTCCAACAAGCGCATAGTCTCCATATTCTCAGCAGCAAGAGGGAGGGATCTAATCCACACAAACAAGCTCAGATTCCTCATTGACAGGAGCATTTGATGCTCCCTCCAGCACCAAATGCAAGAAGGAGCATTTGGTGATTATGCTCCCTCTTTAGAAATCTGCCCACATGATACATAGCGTTGTCTGCTAATAGTGTCCCGCCACAGAAGACGGAATAAAGAAGAAGTGCTTCATAAGGGGCGATGGTGTTGACGGTAGGGGTTCGCCCTGCCCTGCAAGCGGCAGGTTGCTGGTTCAATCCCTGCTCCACCTGCCTCCGTTGTTGTGTCCTTGGACAAGACAATTCCACCTGCCTTGCCTGCTGGTGGTGGTCAGAGGGCCCGGTGGCGCTGGCACCCTCGCCTCTTTCAGACTGCTCCAGGACAGCTGTGGCTACTTTCCAGTAGACTACTACCATCAGAGTGTGTCTATGAAAGGGTGAGTGACTGTAGTGTGAAGCACTTTGGGGTCCTCTGGACTTGATAAAGCATTGTACAAGCACAAAGTCATAATAAAAACACTTTCTTATGAGTGTGAATACTTATGTATTTTTCCTTGTTCATCTACTACACATTTTCTTAGCTTTTCCATTGACTAGCACAAGATTAATGTCAAATTAATCACAGAAATGCTTTGGAATGATTTAGAATAGTTTCATAAAAACTTGGCATTTTAGCAGGTCTTTGTGCTCTTTTTATATCCATCCAAATATAACAAGACATACAGTAAATCAAAATGTATTTTTTTATCGTCTTTGTGTTCATTTTCTAAAATTTCAATAGACCCTGCCCTCGTATTTAAAGTGTTTTTCATTCCATCTATTGTTGGAGCTGTTAAAAGAGCTTTAAATGGAAACATTAAAGCATTAACAAACTGTTCTCCAACATCTGATAGGATCAGATCAAAGCCCTGCTTCAGACTTGCTCGAAAGGAGCTGGAAATTTCCTGACTAAGGACAAACCGGACTTGACTTCCCCCTCCAAAACAATTCTGGTCAGAACTATAGATCTGTGGATTCGAGGTTGGGTTGGCTTGTGGCCTTGGCCCGTCCACCTGGGCTAGCCGCATCATAAACAACAGCTGTGTGTCAGGTCCGCTTCTGTATCAACATCACCACACTGGCCACTGCCTGCAGCCACACATAGGTATTATATCCACAAGACTTCCTGCTGCAGGGCGGCCCTGTAAACATAAAGGCCACTGTCCAGGAAGTTACATGAATCTCTGTGAAGTTGCTAAAAGGTAACAGCAGAAATGTGCCTTTTTTGATTCTAGCTAGATTCTATCAACTATATAATAACGAATGGCCTTCAATATACCCCCTGGCACTTTGAAGACTCGCAGAATTTGAGATTGCATATCGGTTGCAGGTCTGATTTATCTGTTTAGCCCTTTCCGCTCATCAGAACCAAGTCAGCCTAATAACCTCTGTCAGCTCTTCAGGCGTGAACAAGGTGTATTGTAACCATTTGGGCAGAAACAGGCAGGCTTTCCCGATATTGACTCAAACACACAACGGGGAGAAGAAGGGGAGGCGTGGAATAAAGTGACACTAATGGAACACTGATGACAAAACAAGGCGCGCGCGGGGACCACTTTCTGCCGTTTTTAATTCTTAATGCCGAGGCCTCGGGTTTCAGCATGTCTTGGGCCGAGGCAGCTGCTCGCGTCCGGACGGATCTGGCACGCGGATTAGGATTTCTTCGCGAGGAAATGGTCACGTGATTTACTGTTGCTGGAGAGGCGCTACAGGTGCCAGCGGGCGGGGAGATGGGGGGCCGAGGATAAAATGACCGAAAACCCGTCTCCTTTGGAACCACACCACGCTAGCTCACTCTGCGCTCTGGAAGCTGCTCTGTCGTGACTGGGCTGAGAGGCCGGAGCGTCACCCAATACTTTGAAAACACACTTTGATGGCAATTAAATATTAATATGGGGAATCATAGCCTGAGAGCTGTATCTACATTACATGGAGCATGCAAATCGCTCCAATCAGTGAGCCAACTGAAATAGCATCTGGAGAGTTATATAAATAAGACTATGGTTATCTTTAATATCATTAATATGGACTAAACCAACTGCAGAGGGAAAAAAATAACACAGAACTGGAAAGGAATGACTGTAATTATCATTATTTTGCATGTGGAGAAAAGATGGTTTGACATTGTAAGAATCACCAGTGAATTTTAAAAGTGTAATTCAGAGTCTTTGAAGTGAGGTCTTGTGAAAATATTAAAGGGAATATCCCTTTACCTATTGTTGACAGATGTCACCAGTAGTTTGTAGAAAATCAAACACATCCTCACATGAGGTTTAAGGCTCTGCAACGTAGTAAATAGAAATAATTATAATGCTAACTGGTTAAAAGCTGGTCAGACAAGACAATTTGTGTAATTCAAGACAACAAATTAAAGCAAACGCTGCATAAACGGTTGTTGACAATCTCCCCTTTAACAAATCAACTCAACTCAACTCAATTCAGTTCAGTTGTACTGGACAAATGTATCAAGTCAATGTCTTTGCAGAATCCTACAACAGAGCAATCCAAAACAAGGGATGGACATGATCAGTAACAATACTCAGGAAAGCTGCAGTGTTTAAAAAATGCTCAGTTGGTACCATCCCATTCAAAAATACCAATAAAATATTTTCCACACCATCATACAACCTCAACTAGCCTAAACCATTGATGCAGCTGGACGATCCCAGGTTTTTATCTAATGTTTCAGATAAAATTAAGATTCATTAGATCATGTATTGTTTTCTACAAACTCAGTGAAGACACTCATCTTTCTGCTGGGAGGCAAGATAAAAAAAACCAAAAACATTTAAGGGGCAGTTATTAGATGTCAGTGATTTAAAATTGCACACCTCTGCTGCAGACAATTCTCTGCCTTTGCTCTTGGTTTCACTTTAACCGTTTCATAATCAGGCCTGGTTTCCTCCCAATAGGAAAACATCCCCTCTTTCCTCCTCGCCTGAGTCTGTCAGCGATTCTGTGTGGGCCTGGACTCAGCTCAGCCTGTGGCCAAAAATATCCCCCCATGGCTCCTCTGGTTGGGACAGGCCACAGAGACCACAGGCACACAGCCCTAAAAATACAGAGCTGCTCAGCCACAACTCCCCTCCGTTCATTCATTAGCACCGTGCAGACTCACAGGCATCCAGAAATGGCTGAAAAATGATGCAATGTTAGCATATGTATTGGAAAATAACAATGCTGTCTGCTGTTACACAGCTCCGTCTCCAAAAATCTCGTTGCAGACTTTGCATAACTTCTTATTTCAGCCTGGAGACAAAAACACCCCTCTGGCTAAGACGGAATATCTCGCATGTGGCGTGGGAGAAATTCATTAAAAGTCGTAAAGCTGTCTCACCAAAATGATTAATAGCTCTCTGGCTGGCTCTCAGAGATATCATCGCATCGTGCCACCCATTATCTCCACAATCTTACGAGACAGAAGGTGAGAAGGAGAGTGTTTAATTGCGGCAGTATTTATTTTTAAAGACAAGTTATACGTCTGCATTCCTCGGCTGCTGCTCAGCCTCTGCGTTTCTCCACTCTGTGCCATATCGCCAGGCGGCTGCTCGATGTGTGGGCGCTGTTTGTTTTGCGTTTCATGCCTCCGTCTTGCCAACAGATGAGACAGGCCCGGGCAAAAAAAAAAAAAAATCACACAATACCAACGTCTGTGAAGAGAAGTCTCTGTTTGTGTGACTACATTTGCAAATATGAATATGTTTTCATGGAGACTGAGTTTAGATAGATGTGATATGTATCTGTTGGTGTGTGCAGGGCCTGCTGGATACTTGCATTTTAAGAATGTGTGAATGTCTGAGTGTATGTGTGCTTATGTAAACAGCTGGCATGCGTGCCTGTGGTGCTGTGTACACAGAAGTAAAGGTATTCTGGTTGAGGTTAGGAGGTGGGTGGGGGCAGCAACGCCATGGCTGAATGGGGCATTTAGTGCTGACAGTTAAAAATACGCTCCTCGAGCAGAAACAGCGATACTACTTCTAATGCAACAAATCCACCGGAGACGACCCAATCCCCCACCTCACAAACAAATACTCTCCACAGCAACAACTCTCTGGAAGTCCTGATTTGGCATGCAGCCTTGCATGCTAAACCTGATGTAAGATAATGGTGAACCAGAGGCATGGATGCATGCTCAGGAGAGCCACCCGCCACACATAAAGGCATGCGGGTTCCTTGTTGGCATGAAACAGATTGTTTGATATTCAAAATTAAACAAGGGCTTTCCGTGCCGTGTGTTGCTACAGTAACGCCGTGTCTGCAGGAATATTGGAGGCAGTGGACAGATTTATGGAGGCATGAGAAAACTGAAAACATAAATAATACAGTTGATATGTGAAGGGAATGCCATGATTTAGTTTGCTGTGATGTATTTATCTGCAAAGTTGCAGAAAAAAAAGGAAAAAAAAGTCATACATGTTCATGGGTGCTCATTTAATTTTGTATTACTCCTTTTTTTCCAAAACACAGGCGGCTTGCAGTGCATCCGGAAAGTATTCAGAGCGCGTCACTTTTTCCACACTTTGTTATGTCACAGCCTTATTACAAATTGTGTTAAATGAATCTCTTTCCTCAAAATTCTACAAACAATTATCCCATTATGACAATGTGGAAAATCTTTTCTGCAATTTGAAAATTTATTAAAAATAAAAAAACAACAAATAACATTTGCGTAATTTGCATATTCACGTCCTTTGCTTAACACTTTGTTGATCAACTCTCTGGCAGCAATTACAGCCTTAAGTCTGCTTGAATATGATGCCAGAAGCTCAGCTCGCCAATCTTTAGGCATTTTGGTCCATTTTTTTTTTTGCCGCACTCCTCCAGCTCCATCAGGTTATGGAGATGTCTGTGCAGCCATGTTCAGATCTTGTCAGAGATATTCAATCGGATTCAAGCATGAACTCTGGCTTGGCCACTCCAGAACATCCAGAGAGCGATTCTGAAGCCTTGGATATCTTGGCCATGCACTTTAGGTTGTTGTCTTGGTGAAAAATGAACCATTGTTCCAATCTGAGGTCATAAATAAAACCTTCAACATAACAGTTGTGTGCTTAAGTATTATTTTATCAATCAAATTAAATCAATTTATCAGCATACTGCCAAATTACATCATTGTGAAAAGATGTACAATATTATTTAGTCTTAAGAAATATCATGAAGTACGGAGACAGCCAGTAATTAATTAATCGCTTGCTATGGTTAGTTTTCTCATTACATTCTGCTGCAAGTGGCAGAATGTCATGTTGATTTGGCCCAAAATGAAATTGAGGTGGACACCCCTGCAACATAACAGAATGTGGAAAAAGTGAAGTGCTGTGAATAAGCACCCTTATGCACCATTTTAAAACCAAAATTAAAATTAACGCACAAAAAAGTCTGTGTTGTGAAATGTACAGATTGAACATACAGAAAAGAGACATTTTCAGCTTAATAAAACAAAGTATGTAATAAATCTGGGCTCATATTATAAATCAACTTGAAATCGGGCAGAGATAAACTACCCCCCCCCCCCCCCCCCCCCTCCCTCAAACTCCATTTGAGAAACACATGAAGGGACCTTGTAGCTCCCCCACAAAAAGATGCAAAAGGCCTTAACATAAATTCATTCACCACTGCCTCTACAGTGACACAATATCACATATCATCACAGGACAAAGAACCCTGCAGTCATGTGGGATGAACCCGGTGTACCTGGAGAGAACCTAATGGAAGAAAATGCAACTCTGTTTAAAACAGAAATAGAGTCTGGACCTTCTTGATGCAATGCAACAGTGCAAACAACTGCACCACAATGTAGCTTACATTTATTCTGTGAAGGAAAGGATTCCACTCGAGAAAACAGTATTTCATGAAACTATCTATACCACAATGACTTGCAGTGCTGTCATAAATGTTTCAAACCAGTTGAACTGCTTGTAGTCTTCCCATAGCAGGGTCACCCAAGCAACATTTTTTTGTGTATGCAAATTACAGTGGATTAGCAGGGACAGCTTTGAGGCTTATAGGTCTACTCCACATGCAAGTCAAATTTATTTGTGTAGCACATTTCAGCAACAAGGCAGTTCAAAGTGCTTTGTGCAATAAAAACATAATACAGTAATCAATTATGAAACGGCAATAAACATCACAGTTTCTCAAATGCCATCATCACAATCATCAAGCATATATACATCAGATCTATTGATCAATGTTAGAGTTGTGAATCAAAGGCAACTCTAAACATGTGGGTCTTTAGCCTTGATTTTCAGTGAAAAGAACATTTCTCAAATGACCTTTGTATTTTTTCATTTCTAAAATGTTCCGTACCACAATATTTAGAAATGTCTTCACTTACACAAAACCAAAACGTCACAGTTACTGCGACCCACTTGGATGTGGCAATAGAAAAGAAAACAAACATGTCACAGGTTTTCATTAGGATTTAGGTTGTGGACTGACACGGCTATGAAAGAAGGTCGAGTTTGTATCTGGTGAACCATTTCCATGTTGATTTGGTGATGTGTTTTGAATTATTATCTAGCTTAAAGGCTTAGTCTTGACCCATCTTTCTTGCCAAGGCCATCAAAACTTTATTCAAAATGTATTTTTAATGAATCGATGATGCAATGCACTCAAACATAGTTCCCAGGAAACAGGCCCACAACAGTAATTTTTTAATTTACCTCCCTTGTCATGCTGAGCTTATGGTGATAGCAAGATAAACCTTTGTAATTGTTAATCTTAGTGTCCTGTTGCTAAAATAATTGTCCCACTTTGTGACGATTTTAACCCCAACTCACAAGAAGTCAGATATCTAAAAAAGGTACAAAGTGTGTTATGTTCTGAAAATGCAATTAGGTGACAATATAATTATCTTTTAATTACAATTATCTAGTAACAAGCGTGGTTCTAAAACATCTCCACATGGCTTAGAACCATTCACTGTTCAATTTTTTTCACTTATTGTGGTGATAACTAACATGTTCATAAACAAGGTAAGGATCTCACCAATCATCAGAGTAAAATAAATAATTTTGCCTTAAAGACCAAAGAGGCTATGTCTAGCAGTAAGTGTAAACAAGCTGCATTGGAACCTAATGTGCATATAAAATATGCAAATGCAGAAGGTAATGATACATTTCTACTCATTTTTATGAGAAACAAAACTCTTTAAGAATTATTTATCGTTAAAGTGTCACAGTCACTATTTCAAGTAGTTTTGTGTTTTTAGAAAACTTCACTTTAAAATGTTCACATTTAAAAAATTTAGAATCCATAAAAACTACAAACAAAAATAATTCCATTGGGCTAGTTAGTAACATATGAAAAGGATAATAGATCAAAGAAGTGGAAAAGAAAGTAATTACACAACCAAACCTTCCTCAATGTTGGAAAACAGCACATTTAAACAATTATCTCAATTTATACATGTCTGGTTTGAGACAATCTTGCACACACTGAAAATCATGCTTTGAGTAAATAGTTATTTCTACAATTTGTGCACAGTTGAATTATTTTTGGTTTATACTGTTTTTGATTTGAATAATGTCTTACATGCCACTCAAAGAAAACTTTTCTTATGAACAATTTCCCTAAAGGAATGAGCAGAAATGTTTGCGATGTTTAAAAATATTGATCATATGACCTTTTCCCCATGTGTTTCTCACTTTAATCAATTGTGTGCAACCATAAATTAAGTTCATCTCTTTGGGGTTCAGTGCTCCCCTTGCCTCGTGATGCACAGAAAACCATTTTACTTCCTTTTTCTTGGAGTTGCAATGTGCAAATCTGGAACTCTGAGAGTGTGAAAACTAGCAGTTACAATCTAAGGAGTTAAAATAAAGCATTTTCTGTTTGTGCCTAGATTTATCTAGTTTTCATGGTGAACAAACAAAGTCAGCACGGGGTGGTAGGGTGATCTGAAACAGCTGCTTTAAGACCAGGAGTTCATTTATTCGTCCAATGTCGAGTTTAGGTGGAAAAGTTCACTGGGTTGCCACCTGACCCACCAGAAAGGGAGCCTTTCAGATGAGCACATACTGTATTTAGCACAGTCAGAATATAAATGATGGGAATAAGAAACAAACAACTTTGAGCTGTGGGTCATGAGGCTGAAAGAGATGCGCTGCGGGCAAAGAGAGAGACCATTTCTAACACTATCCTGATGAGTTTATGCCTGATAAATGAAAAGTAACAACTTTGGGCTGAGACTGTAGCTGATGCTGATTTCTTTTTCAAATGAGTTTTGATCAGTTTTTTTTAATTAATATTTAATGCTAAACTAAAAAATAGAATCAAATTTGTTTGATAGTTTATGAAATTACATCAAATTTGGTTACTTTTAGCTTTTAACCGAAACAAAAGGTGAAAACTTCTCTTCTTTTGGACTTGCTACCTTATTGTGGTGGAAATGTTTGAGGCCCTCCATGAGCTCTGAGCACTTTCATTAAACAGACTGGTTTCTCTCACCTTTTTTCTATCAAAAGCTGATTCTGGCTTTTGGCCACAAAATATGCCAATCAAAAGTCCTTGCAATGATTTTGGAGTTGTGATCCATGGACTTTGAGTTACTCTATCACATTGCATTGCAATTTCTTTTACTTTTCTGTCATTATAATACTATGATCATTTATTAAGCTTTGATGTGTTTCACCCTTTAGCTGCAGCGTATTCTGTTTATTGGATTAAGCGAATCCTTGTCTCCCAGAACCACTCTTTATCTGTATTTAATCCATCAGTTTTGTTTCTTTACTAAATGGATTCTACTGTTCTGCTCTTCCTGGTTCCTCTTCAGTTCTTCCTCGGGTTTTAGTATGTAAGTTTCTTATTTTGAATTTTGATGCCATTATGTTTTTTTCATCAGCAATAAACTAAAGGCTTATTTTGGGCCATGTTACTTAAGCTGTTTTTCAGGGGTTTTTTTCTTTGAGATCCAGCCACTTGTTTACACATCTTCATAGTATATGCCTCTTGTCTTTTTGTCTTATCAAGTCCATCACATCAAATTACAGATGAAGAAATAAAGAAAAGTCATAAAACTAGGGTTTTAGTTGAATATTAAGCTCCAAATAACCTTTTGTTTCTGATACCTAAATTTGTCCTTTTTGACAAAAGACCATTGTTCACAGAATATTCCTCTCATATGTATTAATTGTGCTTTAAATAAGATTTAGAGCTTAAAAAAAAGTAAAAAGATTTTGCCCAAGAAACTAGCTCTGAAGGTGAGGAAGATATGAAATGCTGTTGTTAAGGACACACGGCATTTTGTATAGTAAAATGTGGTCCTCAAACACATATTTCCCCTCCAAATGTACACCACACAGGTCCATTTCCTATTACTGGTACTCTACTTTAAAAAGCTGTCCAAACTTCAAAACATTCCCGAGTTGTAGCCACTGAAATTACAGGAACATACATCTAATTCCTACTGGCTGAGGTCAGGCCGCTTATACATTGGAACTGAATCAACAGCTTAATTTCACTGATTCATTCTGGCCATTAAATCATTTTAGTCAGAGGCAAATGGAGAGCTGTTTGCTGTTTATCAGACTGAAAGGCTTCCTCTTCGCTCATTTAATGATAGCATTACAGTAATATAGGTGTTTACGATAGGTGTGGGGCTTATTTAGAGTTAATAAAATATTCCCTTTCCTATGTAATGAAGGGTGCCGTTTGACATAAGTGCTTTTTGTTTGTTCTGTTTGGTCTCAAGTGTGAGGAGAGAACCATTAACTTGAGACAAACATTTTTACCAGCGGTTTGTGAAAGCCTTCTCTGAAACGAACGAGAGGAGAGGCTCTGATGTGAAGCTTTCTTGTCGACTTTGCTCATTCCAAGGAGCAACACAGTGAGAGAGAGGAAGTTTTGAAATAAAAGTTTATTTGTATTTTTAAATGCAAATAAAGACAAAAAGAATTTCAGTAAAGTTCTTATATGTGAAATAAAATGAATTTTGAGTTTGTGGAAGGTTGCTCTTTTTTTTTTACCTGGGTAAATACAGTTTTCAAATAATGAGTTCATTCCTTGAAAAAAAAAAATCCAAACAAACTTATATGAAAAGGTATTTACCCAATAAAGCTAATAACTTGTGCCAACCTTGATGGCTGCAACTACTGGTGGCAGTTGTTGCTTGGTGACCTCACCTGCCACCAAGCATTTCTGATAGTCTTTTATGGCCCTGTGGAGCAATTTTGGCCAAATTTTGTTTGCAGAATTGTTTTGATTTCAACCAGACTGAAGCATTGATGACCATGTCCTTTAAGTCAGGGGTGTCAAACTCCAGTCCTCAAGGGCCGGTGTCCTGCAACTTTTAGATGTGCCTCTGCTGCACCACACCTGAATAGAATAATTAGGTCATTAGCAAGGCTCTGGAGCGCTGATCTACACAAGGAGGAGGTAATGTAGCCATTTCATTCCAGCGTTTTGTACCTGTGGCACATCTAAAAACTGCAGGACAGCGGCCCTCGAGGACTGGAGTTTGACACCTGTGCTTTAAGTGATGTCATTGCTTCACAATGCTTTCCATCTTGTGTGTCCATTTGTGACTTCTCGGATAAGTTGTTGCTGCTCTTTTGGAGTAATTTTGGCAGACTAGCTGCTCCATGTTGTGGATATTGGCTCCCAGTGCAGTTTTGTGGAGCCCCAGAGTCTTAGGAATGGGTTTGCGACCCTTTCCAGACATTGGTTTAACTGAATTTGTTCATTATTTCTTCTTCGTTTCCTTTAGATGACGTTTAGCCTACTTCATGTTGCCAGATAGCTTCTATTGAAGAGATTTCTTTACTTTGTAGGTATGGTGATAAGGAGGACCGGGAATGGCTTGAACTCCGCTGAGTGTGACTTATCAAATAAATAAAATCATCATATTAAAGCATTTGTTGTATTCACTTCAGGTTACATTTGCCTGGCATTAAAATTTGTTTCATGATCTGGTATACTTAAGATTGTATGTATGATATGGTTGACAAAATATAAAGCAGTGGGTTTTTGTTTTTCAGTTGAATTTGATGATGCTTCCCTTGGGATCCCAGAAGCTCAATGCGGCTGAGCATGCACTACGACTTCAAAAACCCACTACCTAGGAGCTGCAGTTAAGCGAGATCCTTTAAAACAGCCAAACCGCTTCAAACGGCAGCCAAACAAGATCCACATTGTTCAATGGCATGCCCAAAGTGGCCATAACCCAGGCACGGGCCCATAAACAGATTGTAATTGGTTTAATTATCATATAATTTAAAAAATATGTTTTAATCTGGGGTCCTATCCTTTTATTTTTCCAGAGCCAAGTGGAAATGAGACATGGGGCCCTGTAACAAATTCAATATGCTCTTTATGTAAACACCTTAAAAAGCTCAAAGGGAAACAGAGGAGAAAGAATTAGCCACAATGCAGAACGTAAATAAGAAGTTTCAAAAGTTAAAGCACTAAAAGTTTGCTTTAGTCCAAGAAAACACTGAGGTGGAGATAAAGCCACCGACAACTCCCCCCTACTGCCTCTGTGGCTGGTTTTCAGATAATGAAACAGGGCAGCAGACCGTTTAGCAACAACTGCTTCCTTCCTGGATGGAGGTACGACTGGTGGCGAAGGATAAGAGACAAGAACGAGTCAGAGGCGGCAATGAGAAAGTTTGTCGGCTCCTACCGCCTAACTGCAAAAAGAGTGGAATTAAACCGCCTGCTGAGCGCTGAACCACGAGTACTCTGAGACTTCATAGGGCATGGGGCAATTCATGACTCAACCACTACTACAAAAAACACAAAGAAACGTGTGAGAACACCACGCACTGCAGCACAACTCGCAAGAATGCTCAGCATGTTTACTTTGAGTACCGCTTTACTGGCAGATTGATGTGCAGAGCCAAGAACGTCTGCTTGGCACAGCCACAAGGGCGACATGTAAATGAGAAAAGAATAAAACCCAACCCCGGTCATGTACGATCATGTCTAATTAACTGGGAGCTGTGGGTGGAATCAGATCACATACAACAAAAATACTACAGATTAACCACAGTTTATAAGTTGTTTTGCAATGATAAGCTGGAGGGGTTTAATTTCTATGCAGACGTGCTTTTAAACCAGCCGTGACGCTTTGATGTTTAACCATTCAGTTTACTTAATTAAGATACAATGTCTTACAAAAGTACTCATACCCCATAGACTTTGTATGCATTTTATAAGTCACTTTGTTTTTTTTTTTGTTTTTTTTTTACCAGTTATTTGTTAATTCTTACATTGTGTGTGAATTGTGAGACAGTTATTTTTTGTTTTTAAGCATATGCACTGACTGGTGGCACCTTTTAAATTTCGTTGTCCTTGTGACAATGATAATAAAGATTTATCTTATCTTATCTTATCTTATCTTATCTTATCTTATCTTATCTATCTTTACATTTAGTCAGAAACTTCAATACATTTTATTGGGATTGAATCTGATCAACCAATACAAAGTAGCGAATAAGATAGAAACTTGGCCTATATAATAAACATAGATGCTTCTCAGTAATAAAAATATGACCGAAAAGTTCATTTATTTCGGTTAATATCTCAGCTAATATATAGAGTAATTGCACAGAGATTGATATACTTCATACATCTATTTTAATCCATCTAGGTCCTAGAACAAAATAAAGTGCTGATAAAAAAATGGAGGCATAAAATATCCTCTTTAAAAAAAACTGGATGCAACATGATGAAATATAAATGCAGGCTTTCATTTTCCACACATTGGTTCTGTTTTATTGACTCTTGAATGGGTGGGAGCCATGTTAGGGTTGACTTGAAAGTGTTTTATGAAAAGTGTTACTGGGCTACTAGTGTTTATTGATATATTCTATGACAGACAACCTAATACAAACTCTAAAGGTTCAGATTCAGTGTTTCAGAGCTAAAATTGTTTGATTCCAAGAAAAATATGTTGGGATCAAAAGTATTTATTCTTTCCCCCTGAAAATAAAATTCAGGGCAGGAAGAGTCACAGAAACAACTAGAAACAGCTGCACCCCAAAAGAATCTCATTCTTGGGTGTTTTGTTTTACTCCTGGAAATTTACTTAATCTCAACATTAAGTGTGTGTTGTTCAGAGACAATGCTGTGTCGCCTTTAAAAACAAATGCTCTCATGCTATTATACAAATTTTATGGCCTGACTGCAATTTCTAACAGAGACAAAATGAGGGCTAAATTGCTTTGAGTCATCAGATTCCTTTAAGGAAAAATATGGAATGACTGGCCATGACACTAGAAGCAATTTTGAAAAAGCTGCCAAAGATGAAGAGGAAAAAGTAGTTGAGGTATCAGGTCCTTTCCAAGGAATAATCTTACTGTCATCGGTGTCAGGCTTGGGTTTGGTCTTTTCCGAAATACACACAGTAAAATGGTTTTTAATAGCCCTATTGACAATTTAGTAAATCCAGATATATTTTTTTTAAATGTCAGGATCTTTCAGGAAGCAAGAAAAGAAAAAGGAAAGTTGTCAAAGAGGTTACTGTATATAATCTGAACACCAATCTTATGTTTTATTGAAGAACTCAATGTCCACCTGAAAGAAAAGTAGTTATTGCAAAGTTCAAAGCTCATATTTCAGTTCATTAAGTAAAAATCTACATTGGAATTTTTGAGGTGAGGGGGAGAAAGTTGGGAGAAATGTTGCCCAATAGCAATAGATTAGAGACCCCTCAAACCAGCACACTACAGAGATATTTAAAAGTGCTTTGTTGTGAGCCCAGTATATCTGTAAATGTGCACATTGGCAAATGATTGTTGATTTTAACCAGCAATGTTATGCTAATGAGCACATACATGAATCAGAACTTCCCTCCCTATGACCTTAGTTCACTTTAACAAGCCATGCAGTTGTTGTTCAAGTCTTGCTTTTCTCTGTGTAATGAGTCTGACTTTTAGTCATGAGGATTTAACTACACTAAAGAAATAGAGCTGTCAAATCGTCATTCCAAGGACACGTATCATGTCACAAACTCTAAAAGTCCATCTGCAGTTTGTTTCCCCAATGATAATATGTTGTTTGTCCCAAGAACTCACTTCAAGCTAATGCTACACATGTGATGGATGAAAGGTAAGTAAAAATACTAAGGTACAATCAAACTGCAGCTGTTGGCAAACCCTTTCTTCTTCATTTGGCACAGAGAAAAGAAAAATAAAATGGAAAAAAGAGTTAAGCTAAGCAAAAGCAGACATTTGAGACAGACACAGGATACAACTGCTGTGAATATATGGTTTATACTTTATCCACAGTTTACCTATGTTTTCTGTTTACATTATCTTAGCAGCAACAATTATCACTCTGCTTTTCCTGAGGTATTGATAATTATTATTTCTATTAACTCTTTTATGTTAAGGAAACAGCTTGTTTTCTCTCTTCAACAATGGTCTATTGGACACTGCTGATCCAAGTGACAAGTCATTATCCTAATATGGCATTCATGCCCTGTTTTTAAAAGGTATGGTTAACAAAGGCTTATCTGTTTTTAAAAGGTGTATTTAAAATTCCTCATCTGCTTTGAAAAACAACGGAAAGGGCAATTATAATTTATTTTTGTTTTCTACTTTCAATATTTACAGGTTTCATGGCTCTAAAATCTGATATTTGGTCTTCAAAGGGCAACATGCTGGTTTATTGGGAACTCACATCACAGCTCTTACCTATCTTCAAAATGTGCACTTCATTTGCAGCTTCAACCTCAACATCACGTCACTATTTTCAAAACAAACTCTCCTCATTAGACGTTAGAAAAGTGATGGAGCGACAGAGGGCAGCGGGAGGGGGAAAAAATCAGGAAAAAACCCCTCAGAAATAAAGATAAATTGAAAAGAGAGGAAAAATGAGAAACAGTGAAAATGAAAGAGTGTTTTTGTTGATGCGAGCCAAATGACAGACGCTGGGACACAAATGTGAAGACTTAATGGGCCTGGCCTCAGAAGTTGGCCTCCCCCTTGGTAAAATGAAAAGCCTGTGGAGCCGGCTCCTGTGATGGATGAAGCGTTGCGCTCGCCCAGTCCTGACAGATTCTGGGAAAGTGCCTGAGCCGTCTCCGGTCCTGATAAAGAAATAAAAGGAGAGCCAGCGCTGCTCGTCTTGCTCCTGGCGGAACAGAAAAGCTCTAAAAATCTGATCGGTTTGCCCAACCACAAACCTACAAAGTCTAGTCACGACACTGTAGGCCACAACAACATCAGTGTTTAATGAATTATTATAAACACACTTGACCCAGTTGGTCAAAGGTGGTGACCTTATAAGTTTATGACCCACTGATTTTAATAAACTACCAATACGGAGGCCTGGAAGTGAGCCCACATGTGTCTGTTCAGGAGATGTCTCCAATCCATTTCTAATTGGTACCATCTTCCTTCCAGAGTGACATCACTGAAGTTAAGGCAGAGGTGATGGGGACCAGATGGTGCAGAGACAGTGACAAGCCACTCTTCCTCACTCCTCACCCATGTGGTTTTGTTTCAGTCTTTTGCTTATCTTATCTCTCAGATCGCAGGGATTCATCCCCCTCCATCGGCTCCATCAAGATGTTTTTTATTGCCTCTGGTTTCCAGTATAATTGCAGTGAACTAAATCAATGCTCCTTCACTTTACCTCACACATTCTTCATGCCGGCTGCGATTGATCTCACAAGATCAGTTTTCTTTTCATACAATGAATAGATTGGTGTAAAAATTAAGCCCTGATTTCTGTCAAATCCTTCTGCGAGTCTGCGACCTCTAATTAACACCCTCCCTGCCTCCCACCCCATCATTTCCCAAAAGTGATCCAATCCAACCCCAGCGGCAAGCGCTGCTGACCTGGCGAAGGTCGAACCTCTCCAGCGTTTCACGCCTGCA